>NC_044304.2:21422968-21737091 GCF_007474595.2 Lynx canadensis
CTTTACATAGTTGCAAGCAACCACACATTTTCTTTTGTGTGTGTTACTGCCACTTAACATTTTCTTTTGTTCTTGGTTCATTCTTAAAGTGTGCAGGTATCCTCATCCATTCATTCAGTCTCCTAATATGGTATATTTGGATTCTTTACCATTGTTTGCTAATATGTCCTTTCATTCTGCACTTGGGACAAATTCCTGGCAGTTGAGTAAGCAGGTACAAGGCAGAGGGGTTTTGGTCCACAGTGCCCCAGAACTTTTGCAAAGAGTTGCAGGGCTCATGCTACTACTGCCTCCCAGGAACGAGTGGTAAGAGGCGTAATACACATCTCTAAGCAGTAGGTACCACCCTTTTTTCTCCTGCTTTACTAGTGTCTGTCAGTAGTTCAAGGTTACTTTAGCCTTTCTTAGATGACTTTAAAAATGTTATTTTTTTCATCATTTACTATTCATTCTCCTTTCTGTGAATGATTGTTCATATCCATTCATCAGCTGGCAGACTTGAGCCTCTTCTAACTTTGAATAAGCATTTTTTATATTATCAATATTATTCCTGTATCATCAATGATGCAAGTATTTCCCAGTCTGGTTTTTTTTTTTTTGTCTTATTTTAATGTTCAATCTGTCATTCTTGTCCTTTTTTATTTTATTGCTTGAATGCTAACAAATCGAGCTTTCTTCCATCCATCTGATGGTCCATTTTCTGCTAGTTTTCTAAAATCTCATTTTATATTTAATTCTTTGACGACTATCCATCCCAAGTTTATTTTGCTGTGTGAAGTAAAATATGGACTCAACTCCCCACCAGCATCACCAGGTTTTATTGCTTATGCAGTCAGCACTTATTAAATAATTTCCCCCTGCCCTTTGTTTAGTAAAATCTGATTGGGTCAATCTGTTTCTGAATTCTTCATTTCTTTTCACAGACCTCACTTTGAGCAGATACCATATGGATCTAACTATTGGTTCTTTAGAATAGGTTCTAACATCTAACAGGGCTGGGCTATATTGCCCTTCGTAGAATTTTCTGTTATGCAGAATATCACTTGGTAACCATACTGGTGTCTGTGTCCATATACATTCTAGTTAACATATACGGATTAAGAATGCTGGTTTTGAAGACGGTACCATCCAGATCCAACACTTGCAGCCCCGTGACCTTGACAAATTACTTATCCCATCTAGGCCTAGGGGATATATAAAATGGGGATAAAAGTAATCCCTGCTTCACAAGCTCAATGCCAGGCACATAGTAAATGCTCAGTAAACGTCAGCTGTTGTTACTGATATTTTTAGTTCTAAAAAACCTGAGGTTTTTGCATGGAGTTGCATTAAACCAATGAATTAATTTAAACAGATTAAATATCCTATAAAATTTCATCTTCCCAACCAGGACATGTGCTATCTTTCAATTTATTTGAAAATTTTAAAACTCAGAAACGAGGTTCTTTGTTGACTCCTGCCTCCTCCCACTTCATGACCTCTGAGGAAGAAGAAGAGAGGAGAGCCACAAAGAAGACTTAAAACCTACCACTGGAGAGTCTCCCTTGTGCCCGGCTGGTATGGGTATGGGTGTAGGCGCACATGCACAAAATCTCCTTTAACCCTTCACCATCCCTCAGGGTAGATCGTGGTGTTCCCTGTGGACAAAGAGCAAACCGGGAACTTCCAGGTCACTCTTAGTGAGAGGCAGAGCTAGGCCACTAACCAGGTACACCAGCTCTTCAACCGCTCTGCTGCTTGGAATTTCAGGTGGGAATCCTGCACAGAAGGGGCAGCCCCCAGCAGAGCTGGGAGAAAACTAACTTCTGGTCATGGCACACCCTGGCCTAAAAGCCTCCCAGGGATTTCCATTGCACTTTGAATAAGTCCAAAAGACTGACTTTGGCCTATGAGCCTGGCCCTCCAACCTTACCAGTCACCACTCATCTGCCTTGCTTGCTGAGGTTCAGCTGTGCTCATCTCCTTTCCACCCCATAAGTATGCCAAGCTCCTTCCCACCACAGGGCCCTTGCACACACTGTTTCCAATGTCTGGTACACTCTTTTCTCCTCTTGCACCCACCTTCACATAGCTGGTACCCTCCCATTGTTCCAGTATCTGTTTAACAAGGTGGTCTCCTGAGAGAAGACTTCCCTACCTATCCCACATAAACAGGTTCTCTCTCTCTCTTCTCACCCTCCCTCCCTCCTAGTTTTTTCTTTACACTTGGTATTTATAATTTACCTCTGTATTTGTCATTTGTTTGGCTTCTGTCACCTTGTCTAATCCCATAGACAGATCTCAGTCCCCCTGAGGGCAGAGATGAATCTAGCCCTTTCCCTGACAGGCAGTGGGTGGCTGAGAGGCTTACTCCCACGTCAGCCAGCAGCATCTAAGACCAGAGGTTGGCACACCCATGAGGCACCTTGGCCATTCCTAACACTGTCTCTACTTCAAATTGGCTCTGTGGGGTAGAGGTTATTCCTCCCATTCCCACTGATCAAGGAGTGAGTGCTTGTCTGCTCTCTGTGGGTGTGTATCCACCCAGGGCCTTGTTTTGAATGAGAACATGAAGGCCAGGCCTGGACCCTGGGAACCAACAGAGCCCTCAACTGGGGCTTGGGGCTGTTTTCAACCCCAGAAAAACTTAATTAAGTTCCAAAGCCTGCCAGGCCCTCCTGTCAGGAATCAGCAGTCCTCCATTGCTACTGGGCAGCCAGCACCCTTTAATCAGCCCGAGTGAGACAAGTCACATAATGACTCCCTGTGGCTAATTACCCAGGTGATCAAGTGATTACCACCACCAAGTAACTGCTCACATCATGCCACTCTCCACGGAGGCCTGGTCCACTTGCTGGGCCTGCTGCCCTGGGGGCACAGGCTACTGCCATATGTTCCCCCAACACCTGCCCTGATCCGCCTCCATGTTTTAGCTCCTGCAAACGCCCCCACCAGGGTTCCTCTCTCCTAGCCTGTGCTGGCATGGAAAAAGCAGTGGGCTTGGAGGCAGACAGCTCAGGGTCAAGTCCAGATTTAGTAGTCACTGCTTCTTTATGGGACTTTCTTTACGGGAGCTTTCACCTCTCTGGACCTCAGTTTCCTTATCTCTGTAAAATGGGGATGAAGCCACCCATCTGCCTGGGTCCTGAGAATCCAAGGACATAATGTTTGTAAATGCTCTTTGCAAACCATAAAGCACAACAGAATTGTGAGAAATAATTGGCCTAGCCCCAAAGCCACCTCCTCCAGGAGGCCTCTCAAGATCTCTCCATTTCTGGGGCGCCTGGGTGGCGCAGTCGGTTAAGCGTCCGACTTCAGCCAGGTCACGATCTCGCGGTCCGTGAGTTCGAGCCCCGTGTCGGGCTCTGGGCTGATGGCTCAGAGCCTGGAGCCTGTTTCCGGTTCTGTGTCTCCCTCTCTCTCTGCCCCTCCCCCATTCATGCTCTGTCTCTCTCTGTCCCAAAAATAAATAAACGTTGAAAAAAAATTAAAAAAAAAAAAAAAAGATCTCTCCATTTCTTTCTCTGTCTGCCTAAGTCACTTAGCTTGTTTCTCCCCAATTGCCTATCCTGGGAAAGGCACAGGCCTCAGGACTCCATTTTCCATCCTTGAGCGCTACAAGCCCAAGGCTATGTTACACTCATTCCCAGGGGGCCCTCTCTGCCTCCACACCCCTCTTCTCTCAATTGATGGGGGGGAAAATAAATTAATGAGCACAATGTTCTCAATTTTGTATTATTGGGTCCTGCATTTTGTTAAGCCTTTTTGCACCTTCAACTTCTTATCTATTAACGAGAGCTCACAGAAACCAAAGGGCTGGGGGTGGGGGTGGGGGGTGGGCATCACTCAGCAATGCAAAGGCAACAGGGCTGGAGTTTCTCTTTGGGGTGGCAAAATGTTCTAAAATTCGATACAGTGATGGCTGCACAACTTCATGATACACTAAAAAACGCAAAATTGTACACCTTAAAAGGGCGAATTTTATGGTATGTGACTAGGACCTCAATCAAAAAATTGTATGAGAGGAGCACCTGGCTGGCTCAGTTGGTAGAACATCTGACTCTTGATCTCAGGGTCATAAGTTCAAGCCCCACAGTGGACAGAAAACTTACTTTAAAAAAAATTGTGAGGGGCACCTGGGTGGCTCAGTCAGTTGAGGATCTGATTTCGGCTCAGGTCATGATCTCGTGGTTCCTGGGTTCCAGCCCTGCATCGGGCTCTGTGCTGACAGCAAGGAGCATGGAGCCTGCTTCAAATTCTATGTCTCCCTCTCTCACTGCCCCTCTCCCCACTCTCTTTCTCAAAGATAAATAAACAGTAAAAAGATTTTGATGTATGAGAAAAGTCTACGAGACAGTCTATAGTGACTGTCACAGAGGACATAAACTGGTAACTCTTGGGTCAGATGTGACCTATGTGGTACATTGCTTGGGCAGCACAGTGAGGTTGTTCACAATATTCTTTTTTTTTTTTTTAGGTATACTTTGCATATAATAAAATGTACCCGTTTTATAGGTGTACAGTTCTCTGAGTGCTGACAGAAGTGACCACCAGCACAATTAAGATACAACTTTCTGAGGGCACCTGGGTGGCTCAGTTGGTTAAATGTCTGACTTCAGCTCAGGTCATGATCTCATGATTCATGGGTTTGAGCCCCACATCGGGCTCTGTGCTGACAGCTCGGAGCCTGGAGCCTGCTTCGGATTCTGTGTCTCCCTCTCTCTCTCTGCCCCTCTCCTGCTCACGCTCTCTCTCCCTCTCAAAAATAAATAAATGTCTAAAAAAAATTTTTTTAAAGATACAACATTCTATCACCCCACAAAATTCCTCTCATCCCATTCCAGGGTTTCCCCCACCCACAGGCAACTACTGATCTGATTTCTATCTCTGTAGATAAGTTTTGTCTGCTTTTTAAAAATTCATCATAGAATAGTACTCTTTTGTGTCTGTTTTTGAGATTCACCCACAGTTGTTGGATGCATCAGAAGATGATTTTTTTTTAAGTAGGCTCCACACCCAACATGGGGCTTACACTCACGACCCTGAGATCAAGAGTCAAATGCTCTACCAACTGAGCCAGCAGGCACCCTGATGATTCCTTTTTTTTTTTTCATTCTAATGTTCCACCACTCCTTTATTTCAGGTTAAATAATATTATTTCAATCATACAGAATGCCCAAGGAATGGAAGTTCAGCAGCTGTTTATTCTATTGGTCTTCAAAATATTGTGTCCACATCAGTGACATTTTCAGTACATACTTTCCAGTATGTTTATTTATGTTTTTTAATGTTTATTTTATTTTTGAGAGAGAGAACATGAGCAGGGGAGGGACAGAGAGAGAGACACACACAGGATCTGAAACAGGCTCCAGGCTCTGAGCTGTCCGCACAGAGCCCAATGCAGGGCTTGAACTCACGAACCTGAGATGATGATCTGAGTCGAAGTCGGACGCTTGACTGACTGAGCCACCCAGGCGCCCCTTTATCTATGTTTAAATCATATTATTTTATGTATGTATACTATTCTGGTAAAACATCACATCTATTATAAAACATATGCAAATATATATTTTCAAAGGGAGTTGAGAAAATATCAAATATTATGTTAAATGATTGTATAATAATGATATTAAAGAAAATCATATTAATGATATCATTAAAGAAAGGAATGGGATTGAAAATGCTTTTTTACATTGCTGAAGTATATGAAGACATACAATAAATTACACATATTTAATTACACAACATGATTAGTTTTGACATGCAACCATACCTATGAAACCATCAGTACAATACAGAAGACAAGTATTTTCATCATCCCCAGAAGTGTCTTCACATCCCTTTGCAATCTATCCCTCCCTCCGTCACCACCTCAGGCAGTCACTCATCTGCTTTTTTAAACTACAGATTCGTTTTGGGGCACCTGGGTAGCTCAGTTGATTAAGCCTCCAACTTCGACTCAGGTCATGATCTCCCAGTTTGGTGGGGTCAAGCCCTGCCTCAGGCTCTGTGCTGACAGCTTAGAGCCTGGAGCCTGCTTTGGATTCTGTGTCTCCCTCACTCTCTGCCCTTCCCGGGCTCACACTCTGTCTCTCTCTCTCAAAAATAAGTAAACATTAAAAAAAATTTTAATGTTTGCATTTTTTAGAATCCTATATAAATGGAATTATATAATAGGTTCTGTGTGTGTGTGTGTGTGTGTGTGTGTGTCTGAGAGAAGATAGGTACTATCTTCTCTCGTATAGCACGATATTGAGATCCTTTTATGCTATTGCACTTAATAGTTGCTGATTCTTTTTTCTTGCTGAGTAGTATTCCTTGTATGGATATACCACCAATTTGCTTATCCATTCCTTTGTTGATGGGCATTTGGGTTCTTTCCAGTGTAGGGTTGTTATGAACATATAATTATTAATTAGTAATATAACATGTTTATGAAAATATATATAATAAAATGTAATGTGAAATAGTAAGTGAATCTGTATATGTAATGTGAAATATATAATATGTAAGTGAAAATATAATGTAATTTTATAATAATGTATATACTATAATTGTATTATGTAATAATGTAACATGTATTAAATATATTCTATATATATAAATGCCTTATTTACAGTCATACATATCAAGTATATACACACACACTTATATATGCAAATATATAAACACACACTTTTATTTAACTTGTATGTCCCTAATGGGCCATTTAGTCCCCATGCCTTGTGGTCCTCTACCCATTTGCTGTGGATAGCACATTGAAAAGAAACAGTCACCCAGGCTTCACCCCAGAAAGGCAAATCCTAAGACCTAAGGGTCAGGTTGGGGCTGAGGGGCTGGCATTTGAAGCCAGGACACCAAGTCTCCCTGTGCCGGCCAAGGATTCCTATCTCTGGCTGCTTGCAGCCCAAGAGCCAGGAAGGAGTAGGGAGCAGAGCCAGCTTAGCCACAGAACATTCTCCAGATCTGTCATGGCCCTCTTGGAGGGTCAAAAGTAGGACGTTTGTGAAGATAACTTGCTATTGGGCCCTTGGAAAGGAGTTGGCAGCTCAAGCCCACCAGGAGAAGAGAAGGTAAAGGGAGATGTGACCACAGACCCTCCTATTCTCTACCGGAGCCACTTGCTGGGCTTGCGCAAACATAGCCTGAATCCCTCTGATGCTCAGGTCCTCTCTCCATACCCTGCCTGCTTGAACTGGAGACCACAGTGTCCACCTGTCCTAGCCCTGTGTCTCATCCCCCACCCTTTCCCATGCTGCCATTTTTCCTTTTTTATTTTTTTTTATTTTTTATTTTTTTTACATTTATTTATTTTTTGAGAAACAGAGTGAGACAAAGCATGAGCGGGGGAGGGGCAGAGAGAGAAGGAGACACAGAATCTGAAGCAGACTCCAGGCTCTGAGCAAGCAGTCAGCACAGAGCCCGATGTGGGGCTCGAACCCACAAACTGTGAGATCATGACCTGAGCTGAAGTCGGACGCTCAATCGACTGAGCCACCCAGGCGCCCCCCTTTTTTTATTGAGCTACAGCTTATATACAATAACTGTTAGCATACTGGTGTGAATCTATAAAATGTTAACAAGGACATTTAATATGTTTGTTTGATGCCTCTTATAGTAACAGGGCAGCTTAATCTCCCTGATGCACAAAAGCCTCACAGTTACCAGGCCAGGCTCACCAGCCAAAAGCATGGTGCTGCCTCTAGGCCCCCAACTTGGTCCCTGCCTGTCAGCACTGGGTAGATTTGGGAGGAAAGAGATTTTTGCATAATATAGACATAATCCGGGAAAATGCCAATGGACCTTGCTTTACCCAACGGCTTTGTACAAAATGAAGTGTGGTCAATTGAATCCTAATTTTCTCATTACTTACTACGTAATTCCTGAGATGTGTGATCTTCATTCGTGCTGGGTCTTGCTCCTGAGGCCTCCAATTTCCATTCTCCACTGTCTTCATCCAGTCAGGTCTGGAGTACAAAACCTGGGGCAGTCACTTCACTTCCTGATATCAATTACTTTATCCTTAAAATTTGGCTGGTAGCACCCGGGCTGCTGAAAGCCGAGCACTGCACTCAATGATGTCTTCAGCTCTGAGATTCGGGGTTTGAGCTGTGAACACTCTTGTGACCATTTAAGAGAAGGACTTTGCTAGCATGTTTCCAAGCAGCAGAGCCAGACTAAAGCACTCATCCATCCCTCCTCTCGTTGATGCCTGCTGTGTGCCTGTGCAGGCTGAGCTGATGCTCACAGACAGGACTGTAGCATGCCCTGCACCCAGAGGTGTTCCCAGCTGGGTGAAGCTCTCCCTAGGGTTGGTTCCATGACAGAGGAGCATAGAAAAAGCCTCTCTCCAAGGGAGGAGGCCTGATTTCCTCTCCTGAGAAGGAAGCAGGAAATCTCAGTTGTAACCCAGCTCTGCTTATTACTGTAGGGGCACAATCCCTTCTTTCTCAGGGCCTTCTCTTCCTCTGTGCAGGGGGGTGGGGTGGGTGGGAAGGTTGAAGAGAGGCTTTACAGACCTTCTCAGTGTCCTTGTGCTGGGTCATGTAATAGATCCAATATGGTGCCAGGGGAAGAAAGGCTGCTGGGGACAGGCAGCCTTGGGTGCAGGCTGTCTTCAAACAGCAAAGTCTTATCTGCCCTTTGTCACAGGACCCCAGAAACCAGAGGATTCCACGAGACCATGTACCTAAAGGTTTTTGTGTGGTGCTTGATTTTTAGTTGGTGCTCACCAAATGTGAGTTCCCTTCTCCCTCCCAGAGTGTGTAGCCCTCACCTGCCCACATCAGCCAGACCCCTCTAATGCAGCAGGATTCTGGGTCCCTGGAGGAGGTCTGCCACTTTTTTTTTTTTTTTCAACGTTTTTTTATTTTTGGGACAGAGAGAGACAGAGCATGAACGGGGGAGGGGCAGAGAGAGGGAGACACAGAATCGGAAACAGGCTCCAGGCTCTGAGCCGTCAGCCCAGAGCCCGACGCGGGGCTCGAACTCACGGACCGCGAGATCGTGACCTGGCTGAAGTCGGATGCTTAACCGACTGCGCCACCCAGGCGCCCCTGGTCTGCCACTTCTAACAACCAGGTTCATCTCCAGATGGGGCCAGGGAGTGGGCTCTTTGAGGCACCTGAGGGTTTGGAGCAGAAGGACTTCCAAGGATGAGAAACTGAAATTTGCATACATTGCTATTGGCAGTTTCTTACAAAGTTCAACGTAGACTTACCCTGTGATCCAGTTTCCCCACTCATAGGTGAAGAAATAAAACCACAGAAATAAAAACACGTCCACACACAGACTTGCACAAGAACATTCACGGCACTTTTATTCATGATAGATAAAAACTGGAAACAACCCAATTGCCCACCAACAGAAGAAAAGATACCCAAATTGTGGTACACTCATACAATGGAACACTACCCAGTGATAAAATGGGATGAATGAATGTTACACATGACAGCAAGGATAAATCTAAAACACATTATACTGAGCAAAAGAAGCCAGACCCAGGGCGCCTGGGTGGCTCAGTCGGTTAAGCAGCCGACTTTGTTCGGCTCAGGTCATGATCTCACGGTTGGTGGGTTGGAGCCTCACGTCGCGCTCTGTGCTGACAGCTCAGAGCCTGGAGCCTGCTTCAGATTCTGTGTCTCCCTCTCTCTCTGCCCCTCCCCAGTTCGCACTCTGTCTCTCTCAAAAATAAAATAAAAAACGTTAATAATAATAATAATAAAAAAGAAGACAGACCCAAAAACGAACATACTGTATGAGTACATTTACTTGGTGTTCTAGGACATCAAGACCAATCTCTGATGATAGAGGTCAGAATAGTGGTTCCTTCTGGGGTAGGATATACTGACTGGGAAGGGACACAAGTGAATTTTCTGGAATGACGAATCTTGCTCAGGGTCACAATTACACAGGTGTCCATCTGTATAAATGCCGTCAAGTTGCACAGTTATGATCAGTGCAATTTACCGAATGTAAGTTATTCTTCAATAGGAAAAATTAGCCTCCAGGGTGTGCCCTTGGGAAGGGGCAGCTTTGGGGGAAAGCAGGTGGTGGCTTGTGCCTGCACACTAGTGCCCTCTCCGTCCACCCCATCCTGCAGGACCCTGGCTGGGAACTCATCCTCCTCGCTCGGGTATCAGTCACAACTGAATGTCTAGCCCACTGGCTGGGGAAGGAGCTCAGAAACACGTATGGAGGGTTTACAGCACGGAGACTCTTACCACTGGCCAGCAGATCGCAGCCTGATAGTCTATCTCCTGCCCTCAAGTGAGCTGGACCACCTTTTGCCGCTGGATCCCAGGGCTTTTCTGAGGCCCTTGGATTGCGTGGTTGGGGTGGATCATGAGGGCCAGTGAAAACCAACTTTGCCGGGAGGTGGTGCTCAGCACAACCCTTTCCTGAGGGCCCGCCCTGGTGTAGGAGACAACAGGGCTTGCCGCTAACAGACCTCAGCAACTGCATCCAAAATGGAGTGACCTGTCTCTGTTGTTGTTGTTGTTGTTGTTGTTTCCTGCTGTGTTTCTCCCCAAGCTCAACCTGTCCCTTCCTCCCTCCACTCATGCACCAGCCTTCCTCAGACTGCCTCCTACCTGCTGCCTTCTGAGCACTGGTTCTGCAGGAGAAACGATCCCCAGGGACCCACACCTACACCTGTGCCAAGACAGGGTTGTCCTCACATGGAAACAGAACACACACACACACACACACACATCCCAGGAGGACCCACAGCAACAGGCATGGACTTACAGGTGTGCATAGGGGCTGCAGACATGGCCCCACTAACAACCGGCACTGGGATAGCAGTCACCATGGATTGGGCATCAATCTACTAAATCCAGGGCAATTTCAGTCGAGCAATCGCTTGTGGCCCGTGTCGTATGTGTGCAGCACTGTGCTGGGTTGTCTGTCCCTGTGCCAGCTCAGCCAGTCCTCACCACGGCCCTGTGAGGTAGGCAGTAGCCTGCCCCTTTACAGACTGTAAAGCAGAAGCTCAGAGAACAATCACTTGCCTGTGAACCATCTACTCAGACACTCTCCAACATGGCCTCCAAATTGCCTCAGTCAGGCAGAAGGCCCATCCTGCCATCCCCCCTGGCCACCCCCTCGCACGCGGAGCCTTCTTTGGTCAAAGGGAAGTGAGTTGGGACCTCCTAAGAATAGGCTTTTCCATCGCAACTGGGGTTCCATCCCAACTCTATTTCCCTGGAGCCCTTGGTGGCTAGCCAGAAATCTCCAGTGCTCTTTGTGGGAGGGCATGGGAGAGGGATGGCGAGCTCTAGGAGGAAGTGCAGAAACGTTTGACACAGGTCCAGGACACTTGAGCCTCTCCCAGAACCTAGAATCCACATGGAGTTCCCAGGACCTGGGCCCAAATTTCCAGCTGCCCAAAGCCTCTCAACCTCCTGTCCCAGGTGCCCCTTCACCCCATTTTCTGGAGGCAGAAAGTAAAGCCAGAGATAATGAGATTACTCGTCCAGAGGCAGAGGTCCAGGAAAGGTTGACCTTTTCCAAGTGGGTCACTTTTAGGCCCAGGCAAGGACCATGCCAGGCACATCTTCAGCCAGCCCTGCTGTCAGATGTCAGGGAGAACCTGGGGCCAGGGTGTAGTCTAGGTCCAGCCTGGAGGAGAGGGTCCCTCCAGCAGCTGACCCCAGTCTCCAGGGTCTCCTAGGCTCAGGGAAGGAGCCGAGGTCAGGGGCTGGCAGGCTGTGCTTCCTGAGAGGCCTTACCAGACAGCTCCTGCCTCAGTAGACACAAAGACCTTTGGGACCAGGTGCCTCCCACCTCTGTAATCTGGGTATGTCCCATGGGGTTGGGCAGAGGTCAGGCCCTAGGGCGATCTCCCCCTGCCCCTCCACGTGAGCTGAGTGTGAACCTCCTTGGTTTGGTAATTCAGATAAGAGGGCAGGATAGGCTACAGGTCCCAGGGAGATTCTCAGATGGGCCAGGGAGGGGGGGAGGCTAATAGAAATGAGTAACACCTGGCTTCCCTCCCTGAGAAGAGCACCGTCAATGGGAAGACCAGCTGGGCCCCAAATCATGGTAGCTCTGGATCAAGGGCAGGGGGTGGGCCTCAGGAGAGGGAGAAAAGTGGGAGAGGTCCTGGAGTTGGGTGGGGTGAAGGCTCCAGGTCTCCACCAACAGAGGGGGGATGGAAATCTAGTGGGGTTAGACTAAGAAATTGTGAGAGGCCTGGGGAGGTCAGGGACAGAGAATGAGAACCGCACAGACAAGATCTGGAGGTGGGAACATGGGCAGGTGCAGGGAACGGTGAGCGGTGCCCCTGGCTGGAGTGCAGGAGATAAGACCAGAAATGGTTTGGGGGGGTTGATCACAAAGCCCTTGATGCTGGGATGGTAATGATACTGACGCTGACAGTACCAAGGGCTCATTCCCACTGTGATCTTCCTACCGCAGCCGCCAGAGGCAGGGACTGGCATTAGCCCTATTGACAGCTGTGAACCCTGAGGCTCAGAGAGGGCCACTCCAGGAACGATCTGTGGAGGCCCTGGCTTTCAGTCCCTGAGCTCCCCTGACAGGCTGCAGGCGTGTACTGCACTCTGTGGATACAGCCAGGAATTTCTGCAAGGAAGAGACAATGTCAGGCATGCATTTTAGAAAGCAATATATGTCTGTGTGACAAGTGACACCATAAACAAAGTTATAATGTAAGTGAAAGGCTGGAGAAAATACCTGCCATATGTGTAACAAAGGATTAAAACCCCTAATGCATAGTGCTACAAATCAATAAGAAAAAAATAAACACATAGTGGGGAATGGACCAAGGATATGAACAGACTCTTGGGGTGCCTGAGTGGCTCAGTCAGTTAAGCATCTGACTCTTGGTTTCAGCTCAGGTGATGATCTCCCGGTTTCTGAGTTCGAGCCCCACAACTGGCTTCGTGCTGACAGTAGGGAGCCTGGTTGGGTTTCTCTGTCTCCCTCTCTCTCTGCCCCTCCCCCACTTGCGCGCGTGCACGCGCTCTCTCTCTCTCTCTCTCTCTCTCTCTCTTAAAGATAAAAAATAAAACTTAAAAAATTTTAAACAGACTCTTTATAGAAGAGGAAATAAAAGTGATCACTAAATTAGAAAAGACGAGTCAGCAAAATGAAAAGGCAACCTAGAGGGGCACCTGGGTGGCTCAGTTGGTTGAGCATCTGACTCTTGATTTGGGCTCAGGTTCATGGATCATGGGATCGAGCTCCGGGTCAGGTTCTGTGCTGACAGTGCAGAGCCTGCTTGGAGTTCTCTTTCTCTGTCTCTGCCCCTCCCCTGCTCACGCTCTCTGTCTCTCTCTCAAAATAAATAAATAAACATTAAAAAAAAAACTTAAAAAGAAGAGACAACCTACAGAATGGGAGAAAATGTTTGCAAACCTTGTATCTGACAAGGGGTTAATATCCAAAATATAGAAGGAACTTGGACACCTCAAAAGCAAAAACAAAAATAAATTACTTGATTATGAAATGGGCAAAAGAACTGAATAAACATTTTTCCAGAGAAGACATACAGATGACAAATAGCCAACAGGCATATGCAAAAGTGCTCACCATCACTAATCAAAACCACAATGAGATATCACCTCGCACCTATTAGGATGGCTATTATTTAACAACAACAAAAACAACAATAAAAAGCTAAGTGTTGGTTAGCACATGGAGGAAAGAGAACCTTGGTACATTGTTGCTGGGAATGCAAAATATGGAAAACAGTATGGAGGTTCCTCATACAATTAAAAGTAGAACTACCGTGTGACCCAGCAACACCACTTGTGCTTATTTATCCACAGAAATTGAAATCGGGATCTTAAAGAGACATCTATACTCCAGGTTTGATGCAGCATTATTCACAATAGCCAAGACATGGAAGCAACCTAAGTGCCCATCAATGGATAAATGGATACAGAAAATGTACACACATATACGGGAATATTATACAGCTCTAAAAAAGAAAGAAATTCTGCCAGTGGAGACATGGATGGACCTGGAGGGCATTATGCCAAGTGAATTAAGCCAGACACAGAAAAACAAATACTGTATGATCTCACTTGTATGTGAAATCTAAAATAGTCAAACTCACAGAAGCAAGGAGACTGGTCACCAGGGTCTGGGGGGAGGGCTATATCGGGAGTCATTGATCAAGGTGTACAAAGTTTCAGTTATGCAAGATGAATGGGTTCTGGAGATCTAGTGTGCAATATGGTGACTGTAGGTAACAATACCATACTGTGTACTTGAACTTTGGAAGAAAGTGGATCCTAAGTTCTCACCATATGCACACAAAAAAGGTAACTACGTGAAGTGATGGATGTATTGATTATCTTGATTATCACAATGCATATGCATTTTTCCTTTTTTTTTTTTTTCCAACGTTTATTTATTTTTGGGACAGAGAGAGACAGAGCATGAACGGGAGAGGGGCAGAGAGAGAGGGAGACACAGAATTGGAAACAGGCTCCAGGCTCTGAGCCATCAGCCCAGAGCCCGACGCGGGGCTCGAACTCACGGACCGCGAGATCGTGACCTGGCTGAAGTCGGACGCTTAACCGACTGCGCCACCCAGGTGCCCTCCTTTTTTTTTTTTTTTAGGGAGAGAGAAAGAGCGTCCAGGGGAGGGGCAGAGAGAGAATCCCAAGCAGGCTCTGCCCTGTCAGCACAGAGCCCGATGTGGGGCTCAGTCTCACGACTGTGAGGTCATGACGAGCAGAAATCAAGAGTCGGATGTTCAACCGACTGAGCCACCCAGGCGCCCTGTGTATTACATTTTTAAAATGAGGATGTGTTCATGTATTTTTTTATATAATAAAAACTAAATAATTACTTTTAGAAGTTAAAATAATTTTTTTTGAAAGCTGAAAATAAGAAAGAAAAAGAAAAAACTGAAGCTGAGGAGACCCACGAAGAAGCTATTGGCAAAAGGTTGGTGAAGACTGAGCCAGGGTATCCTCGTCTGTGGGCCCCGAAGCCGCTGAGAGGACCCTTGCACTAATGGGGGTGCACTCTGCAGTCTGAAGGGTTTATTCTCCAGATACTTGGCTGGAGGGCAAGGTTCCTCTCTGCCCTTGTTTGTACTGCCAGTAGAGTTACCCTCCCAGGCCTGCCTGATGCTCATGGTTTTAACACACCAGGGACCAGTCTGGGCTGTAGAGAAAGATCTGGTTTCAGGGCTACCTCCCCATCGGACCCCAGCCCTTGACAGGGCCCTGAACTCCAACCCAACAGCCAAGTTGGGGTCTCCATTCCAATCAACCTCATGAGCCCTTTATGGACCACAACACAACAACAGCTCCACGAACAGGCCCCCAAGCCACCCTGGATCTCCAGTGCTCCCTGGCAGTATCGGGACAGCCGGGATCAGCCTCCAACTGCCTGGGCTGTCACTAGGGCTCTGATGCCCAGCTGCTCCAGGGCTTGAGGGCTTCTCCCTCTCTGTCACAGGGCAGAGGTGGGGCTGCCTGAGCCAGGAACTACTCATCCCCTGCCCTGGTCAGAGAGCACCAAGCTTGGTTGAAGGAGCTAGGCCAAGCAGAGGGCTCAAAGCTGGTCCTTGATCTCCGTGGCTGCAGGCACGGCCTCATGAGGTCAGCAATCTGCCATTGGTTCTCTTAATTTTTTTTTTTAACGTTTATTTTTGAGACAGAGAGAGACAAAGCATGAATGGGGGAGGGTCAGAGAGAGGGAGACACAGAATCTGAAACAGGCTCCAGGCTCTGAGCTGTCAGCACAGAGCCCGACGCGGGGCTCGAACTCACGGACCGTGAGATCGTGACCTGAGCCGAAGTCGGCCGCTTAACCGACTGAGCCACCCGGGCGCCCCTGCCATTGGTTCTCTTAATCAGCACCCACTTCCCCCTAGCACCAAGTGGGCCTAAATGAGAAGTGGTCAGAGCATGGAGAAGCTTCTCGCCCAGGGGAGTGGAGGGGGAGCATCCTCATGGAGCATGTGCCCCAGAGGCAGTGCTCCTTGGCCTCGCTGTTGGCCAGGTCCAGATGAGGGCAAGAGCAAGAGGCCTCAGGCTGGGAGAGGCACCCCATTCCTGCCATAGCTACTAGGGGCCCTGTGGCATGCAGACACATACTCATGTCAGGAGGGTTACAGGAGGGTGTGTGATCAAAACCGTGTGGTGGCTCGAACAGAGGCTCTGCCGTTACCCTGCCTGGGCTGGAACCTGGGTACCACCCTTGCTCAGGCAAATGAAAACTTCTCTGAGCCTCAGTTTCCTCATCTGCAAAAGCAGGGTGATTCTAACAGCACTGACACAGGGAGTTACCGTGTGGCTGCCCGGCTCATGGTCAGCTCCCAGGAAATGTCTACCCCAACCCAAATGTCAGGATGCAGTCAGGTGAATCCTTCCCTGCCTCTGTTTCCTTAATGTACCCAGAGGAGGCTGGAGGGCCTGTTCTAATTGCTCCTCGCCTGCCGATGTTCTAAGAAGAGGAGACTGGGCAGTCTCAGGAACGGACACCCCCACCCCAGAAGTGAAAGTCTAAAGGCATAGGGCGGTTTTGTGGGGTCTCGGGCCCCAGGTGGACTTCTGGCCAGCATCCCAGGCTCCCCTGGAGCCTAAGAGCGTCCCTGTAGCATAGGGCATCTGCATCCAGGGGCCCGCAGCACCATTGTTTCCCTTCAGCCCGGCTCACCTGCTTGCTAGCCTTCTGGAGGAAACACATGGGAAGGTTCTGCCCTCTAGTGGCCACTGGTGGCCGGACCTCTCCCCAGCTCCTGGGCCTCATAGGAGCCCACTTCCCCCTCTGCCTTCTCTAGTGCCTATTTGCTGCACAGGAACAAGCCCATTTCATAGAGATGGAAACTGAGCTGGTCCCTAGAGCCAGCACCCAGGAATCTTCATCTCTGGGCTCCTTTGAGCCCTGAGAGCCCTGCTTCCAGATATGAGCCCCCTAGCCTGAGGCCCTGAATGGTCCTAGGGTGACAGGGTCTGAGTCCGCTATGAGGGATGCCTGCCTGTGCCCAGCATGAGGGCACTCACAGATGGTCAACACAAGCACTCCAGGGGGGTAGGAGAGCCTTAGCTCTGGAATGGGGAATGTGTCTTGCCCAGGCTGGCGTGGGGTCTTCCCTGACTGTAGCCTCTGTCATCAGGCTGTGACCAGTGCCTGTAGCAGGGGGAAGTATCACTGGAGTTGAGAACTTAGCCTAGAGCTTGACACAAAATGTGCTTTGCCTCTGGACACCCCCATCTCCGCCCCAAGAGAAAGGGGGCAAGGGACATGGGGAGGAGGGGAATCTAAGGGGAAGTCCCACCTCTCCAGGGAGGCAAGAGTGTGTGCCTGAGCAGACAAGCCTTGCTTGCCTTTACTGAGCCATGGGCTGAGGCTGGGACCTCAGCTTCAGGAGACCCCCAGCCCCTCCATGCCAGGCCCTGCGTCCTTCTACCCTTCGTTTCTAGAGTCTGAAACTGAAGAGTTAGTGGATCTTGCCAGGCACAAGATTCAGCACGAACAAGGGTGGGCGGGCCTGCCCATCCCTGGGGGCAGCTGGCACCATGGCTAGGAGGTGGCCGGGACACCCCAAGCCCCCTGGACAGAAGGACTCTGTGCACATGTGGTTCGGTATAATCTCATTTGGGTCCCACAGGAGACCCCGTAGCTCTGGGGAAGGGCCTGTTCCAGGAAGCCTCTAGGTTCTGCCAAGGACATCAGAGTGCCCCCCGCCCCTGACTTCCTGTTCCCAATTAGCACTAATTGAACAAGAGGGAGGACTCACAGACTGTGCAGCAAAAACAGTCATGTCTGCAGGGTCCCAGGAGGCAGGCCCCACCAGGGGCCAGGTGAGCGAGGCTTTGGGGGATGGGGCCCTAGGGTCCCTGTCTCTCTGAGCGGGGATCAAATGACAAGGCCACATCTGCCAGGGACCCCAATGGTCCCTCTGGAAAGTGGGAGCTTCTCCAGGACTAGGACAGAAGCTGGGGGATGGGGGGCCTGACAAACAGCCCCCTCTCAGCCTCGTGTTTGAGGCCTTCACACCAGCTACTCACCCCAACCTGGCCTCTCATTTCCTCTCCTCCCAGTCCTCACACATCCATGCATCCATCCACTCATTCATTCACGCATTAAGTGTTCGTTGAGCCCCTCCTATGGCCAGGCCCTGCAACCACAAAAATGACATGTAGCTATCAGCAGGGCCTTCGAGGCCAGCTGAGGGTCAGGACCTCATCCTAAGGGCACTGGATGGTCAGAGGCCGACCAGTGATAAGGTGGGCCTCAGGGTAGGAAGGTTCTGGTGCTTAACTCCTCCACTGGAACAGCCCTCTCCTTCCTCTACCACTCACCCCCACCCAGGCCTGAACCCAGGTTGGCATGGACCACATTGGCAACCCATTGGGCTGGCTCCATTTTGTTCTTGGTGGGAAGAAAAAGCCAGGCTGGCAGCATGGTGTGCTTGTTACGGGAAGGATCAGCCCCATATCCTCCTCCGTGCGGCTGTGGTTGGCACTCTCTGGGTGAGGCTGCTGTTCCCTTGATCATTCAGACTGGACACAGGGGATGTGCCATCCGTGAGCAGGCCTGTGGGTGCAAGCCCTGGCAGGAAGGCCCAGGCCGGGGGGTCGGGAGGAGCAGGGGGCTCCAAGTCCAAGGTGCTGTGTGGTGGGGCTGGAACACCTATGCCTGAGCCCAGACCCCAGAGTGAGTGCCCTGAGCTGGCCAGCCCCCTTTGTGCCACACCGCAAGGCTCAGGCCCTCAGTCCTGAGCTGGGGTGATGGGAAGAATGCAGGTGTGTCCAGCCTGGCCCCCATCCCCCAGCACATCCCCGCCAGGGAGACAGAGACTTCGCTCTGCTCCCCTCCCTTCCCCACCTTAGAGATCAACCAGTCCCGGGCAATTTGGTGTTGCCATGACAACCACACACCTTCTTTTCTACTTAGCAGATTGAATCTGAGTTGCAGATTAAATCCTAGTGAGTTGTCTGTTTCGAAAGCATGTGGCTGCTTGGAGAGATCTATGCATCTTCAATTTCCCAAGTGCCTCTGACACCCACTCCTTGTTTCCTGATGGCTGAAGCAGGGGAGATGTGCCGAGCACTGCTTCCTGTGCCCCTGGGGTGGTCCTGGCCCAGTGGCAGACCCCCTGAGATCTGGCTTCCCACCTGCTCAATCACACGGACAGCATCTGGTGTGTAGCCTCTGAGGTAAGCTGGACAGTGGCCGACAGTGGCCCCAGACAATGGGTTTCTGGCAAGAGCTCTGGACTCAGGAGGCTCTCTCTGTCCCCGTCAGGGATGTGTGCTGCTTTTAGGGACTTGGAAAGCCACGGCTGGGAGTTGCCTTTATGTGAACAACTGGACGAGTGGGCCCGCGGGCCCCCAGAATGACCTTAACCTCCACGCTTTCCACAGAGCTGACCTTAGCCACTCTGCCCAGCAAAGGTGGGGAGTGGGTCAGAGATCAGGCCTCCGATGAGGGAGACCTGGGGGGTGGGAAAGAATGGCCCTGTCTGGGATGAGGAGGGCACTGGTGGCCCTGGGAGGCATGCAGGGTGGTTGGGTGGGGGCATCACGTGCACGGATGGGTCCTTCTCTCCAGAGGGCTTGAGCTGTCAGTGGTTACCTCCTACCCTGGGTGCCAGCTGCCCCCAGGGCTGGGAAGGCCCACCTTGTTCATGCTGAATCCCTGGCCGCTGTTACAGAGCCACGACTCTTCACGGTTTCAGCCTGGCAGTTGGATGCGGCCTGGTTTCGCGTATCTAAGGGAAGGTAACCATAGGGTGGTCAGAGAAAGGAGTGGCCTAGCCTGTGGTCAAGTCTGCCCGGGGATAAGGACGGAAGGTACAGGGCAATGTCCTGGGAAGGGCCGTTCGGGATGAGCAGCGGGACCTGCCTCTGCCCTCCGCACTCAGCCCTCCGCAGGGCTGCACGTTAAACCCTCTGCGAGGTTCCACTGACAGAGCCACCACCCTGCTGGGCTGTGGCAGCTCGAGGCTCTCTTCTGGTCTAGGCCCCCAGGTCCACCTGATCCTACTACCTCTAGGCTGTCTGGCAATGTCCCCCAACATGTCTCAGCCTCAGTATTTTCCCTCCAGGGAAGAAGGGCCCATGGGTGGGATAGTGAGGGCATGGAGCAACGTCTCTGGGGAGAACATGGAATCTACCAGACTGCAGGGCTTAGTCACATTGATAAGAGCTTTATGGTGTTTGCTCAGAGTTTTCTGATTTGGTAGGGGAAGCATAAAACACACACACACAGAAAGAAGCAGCAAATGGAAAAAAAGAGATAATTAATAGCTTGAGGAAAAACAATGGATTCTAGCAAAAGGAAATAGTGTACTACTTGGTTTAGCAGAGAACAATGTTTACATAGTTTTAGACACATAAACACTGAATATCAATTTGCCCCAGATTGTGACGTTGGGAGGATGGGAGGGAAGTGTATGGAGAAGTGGCTGTCAGAGCTCCTACTATGAGGCCCCATACTATGGAGGCTATATTCTAAAGGGGGAAAATCAAGAAATAGCAACATATCCCCCATTCATGCTCTGTCTCTCTCTGTCCCAAAAATAAATAAACGTTGGGAAAAAAAAAAAAAAAAAAAAGAAAGGGGCGCCTGGGTGGCGCAGTCGGTTAAGCGTCCGACTTCAGCCAGGTCACGATCTCGCACTCCGTGAGTTCGAGCCCCGCATCAGGCTCTGGGCTGATGGCTCGGAGCCTGTTTCTGATTCTGTCTCCCTCTCTCTCTGCCCCTCCCCCGTTCATGCTCTGTCTCTCTCTGTCCCAAAAATAAATAAACGTTGAAAAAAAAAAAAAAAAGAAATAGCAACATAGGGGGTGCCTGGGTGGCTCAGTCAGTTAAACGTCCAACTTTGGCTGAGGTCATGATCTCACGGTTTGTGAATTCGAGCCCCGCACTGGGCTTTCTGCTATCAGTGCAGAGCCTGCTTTGGATCCTCTGTGCTCCTCTCTCTGCCCCTCCCCCACTCATGCTCCCCTTCCCCCCCCACCTTCTCTCTCAATAGCAATATGAGCAAATTGAGAAATAAGAAGGGAAACAGAAGAAGAAATGGCCAGCAGAACTGAAAGGAGAGGGGACCTTGGGGTGGGGGCAGAACCTGCCAGTGTGGGGCTATTAGCCTTGTAGTATTGTTCCACATTTAAAAATTTGGACGTGTATTATTTTTGATCAAAAGAAAAATTGAAGGGGTGCCTGGGTGGCTCAGTCAGTTAAGTGTCCGACTTCGGCTCAGGTCATGATCTCGTGGTTCATGAATTCGAGCCCCGCCTCAGGCTCCGTGCTGACAGCTCAGAGCCTGGAGCCTGCTTCAGATTCTGTGTCTTCCTCTCTCTCTCTGCCCCTCCCCACTCCTTGCACTCTGTCTCTCAAAAATAAATAAACATTAAAAAAAAAAAAAAGAAAAATTGAAAATAAAAACAGATAGGGTTTAGATAGAGAGCAGGCTGAGGCCCGAGAGCGAGTAACCACCCAGGGTCGCAGAGTCAGGAGACAGCATGGTGCTCAGGTCTGTGGCCAAAGGCACGAGAGCTTGGGGTGACCTTGTCAACACCAGGGACTCAATCTATGGGCCGGGCGGCTCACCAAGCACCCACAAAGGCTGCAAAAATGGGCCACGAGCCTAAAGGGATGCATGCCATGCCTCTGGGTGGGGAGACAAAGTCCAAAGCCACTAGCCCATGGAAGGCACATCATCCCGGGGGTAAAGCGGGAGCAGCAAGCAGAGATGCCTTCCCAGACTGTTCTGCCTCCTTTCTCCTTACCGGTGGCTTTTGTCCCCAAGTCCTCCATGTATCCAGGCTGATTAGTCATCTGAAACAAAGGAGAGCTGGGGCATCAGTGACTTCCCTGACACTTTTTGGGAAGCAATGCCTTCGGACAGACGCACACTGCCCGCAACGAGCCTGCCGCACCCTTCTGTCTGCGGCTGAGGATCCAGTGGAGGCTGAAGTCTCGGGTCCCGGTCGCTGGCTGCGGTCACCAGGGACGGCAAGGCCCGCTGCTCCTCCAGGGTTTTCCTGGCCTCGGCAGTTGTTGGTTGAATGACCGAGTGACAGGCTGTCGTGACACCACAGTTAATGTTCACCATTGCTGGGTGCCTGGCATCATGTGTAGTCCTTTCCAGACATGGAACCCAAGTGAAAGGAGGGATTCGGCCCACTGGCCAGCAGGTCCTGAGCCCGGGGCTCTCTGGCCGGTCAGTCATGACCTTGGCTTGGCCCCGGCAGTCTTCTCTCCGTCCCAGGCTTCTGGGCCCAGATTAGTGCCGAGACAGTGACCTGCTCTGCTATAGCAAGTGGCTATCATGGCTAATCTGCAGGCAAAATGCAGAAGAAGGCCCGATACTTAGAGGTCTCCACGTCAGGATAGTCACTATCATACAGTTTATAACAGCAAAAAACTGCAGGCAGCCTTAAATTGTACACCAGGAGGTGAGGAAGAGCATTGCAGACGGCAACATAAGCAGGGCAAGGTGAGTGCACCACATGCGAAGTGAAGAGACCACGGACAGGATGTTGTCTTTTTAACTGTCTACAGGGCTGCCCTGGCATAATTTATAATTTATAATGTAATATTACAAAATATATAACATACATAACAGTATCAGGAGATAAAATCATTTAAAAATTTTTTTTTAATTAGAGAGAGAGGGAGAGAGAGCGTGAGCAGGAGAGGGATAGAGACAGAGAGAGAGAATCCCAAGCAGGCCCCACACTGTCAGCACAGAGCCTGATGTGGGACTCGAACCCACGATCTGTGAGATCGTGACCTGAGCTGAAATCAAGAGTCGGATGCTTAACTGACTGAGCCACCCAGGTGCCCGTAAAATCATTCGCTAACAGGAAAAAGTGCATGCAGACATCTGACTCTGGTCTACTTCCCTGCTTCAGCCTTGGAGCACACAGGCACACTTGCTCTCCGGCTCACCACGCCAGCCCCCGAGAAATGCTGCACGGGGACTTTTCCCATGATGGCCCCAGAACAACAGGGCAGGGATTAGAACCTTCTGGAGATGGAGAAGAGGTCAAGTCAACCCCCAGGATCTTACGAAGAGACAAAGGCGGGGCTGGAGTTAGAATGTGATTCTCAGGCTCTCTGGTTCTGTTGGCCATCTGGATCAGCAGCCGGTCCCAGGGCCAAAACATCTCCCAGGCTGCGAAGGCAACGGGAGCCCTGGCAGAGGTTGGAGGAATGGCCCACAGAGGCTGATGGGAATGGGGGGCCTGGGGCAGTGGGCTGTGTGAGTCACAACCAGGCACACCCAAGTCACAGTTCTTTAAGGAGGAGCAAGAGGAACAAGAGGAGCAAAAGGAAGGCCTGATGGACCCCTGCCACTCAGATATGACCCAGATACTGAATGTCAACAGCCTTACTCCTTCCCCAAGGATCAGACACGTCTGGTGCCTTCGGGCTGTCTACAAGTCCTAACTGTGGCCAGAACACCTGTCCCTTCTTAGGAAACCCACCTTAACAGTAGTACTCAAGACAGCACCCGATGGGTACCCCCAACAATTGGCCTTTCTCTTTCTCCCGGGCTGCTTCTGGAAGGAGAAAGCCAGCTGATCTGCACCTGGCACCCTCCTCCCAGTCCAGCCAGGGAACCACAAGGA
Source organism: Lynx canadensis (assembly GCF_007474595.2). Classification (NCBI taxonomy): domain Eukaryota; kingdom Metazoa; phylum Chordata; class Mammalia; order Carnivora; family Felidae; genus Lynx; species Lynx canadensis. Next base: position 21,446,524 of record NC_044304.2, read on the forward strand.
ACAAACATGGAGTTTACAGAGGTTAAATCAGATGGGCTGATTGCAGAGATAGTGCTTGTTTTTTGTGGTCTTTTTTTAGGGTGAGGAGGAAGAATTCAACAGGTTTTAGATCAGCCATGATGAGTGGGTTCAAGGTGAGGGCACTGGCAAACTGGTGAGTGAGGCCGTGTAGGGGTGCCACGGCCTGGGCCTAAAGCTGAGGCTGTGGGAGCCAGAGCCACGGCCGCCCACCCACGTGGCAGGACCAATTCAGGCCTTTCCGTCTTCTTCGGGAGCTGCTGACAGCGGCTGGCCCTCCTGGGACAAAGCCACGTTCTCCTCTATCGCCAAGGGCCCTTTTTCTTTCTGCTTTAATCTAAGGCTGCAGGGAAATCTAAACAATTTCTGAAATGGCTGAAAATCATTTAACAAGCTTCTGAAGCATCCCCTCTTGTTCTGGGGAGTCGCTCAGGCTGGGCTTCCCCGGAAGCTGTGGCTTTGCCTCTCTGGGCCTGGCTACCAGAGTTCACCGAGATTCCGGGGCCCTAGGGCCTGGTTCTGCGCAGTCTCCCTGACCCATATCTCACCCCTGTAAGCCCCTCCAGGCAAGCTGGGCTGAGAAGGGGCTTTCATTTCCTCTTCAGTTGTAGCTTTGCCTTCAAGGAAAGGAGAAAGAAAGGTTTCTATTTAAGGAAGAAAGGACTCAACCACAGGCACATAGCTTCTGTGGACTGGGGTTCGATGGGGAAGAGGAAGCAGGTAGGGGTGAAACAAATGCTCCCAGGGCCACAGTTCCTCACTAACGCTGTTTGGCAGACTTATTCCACTCACAGGGCAAACACTAGGCTGGTGCTGGGCACCCTCTGCAGCCTCTCCTTTATTTCTTGCCACACCCTATGAGGCAAGTGGTCTTATGCCCATTTTTAGACGAGTAAACGGAGACTCAAAGGGAAACTGCCTTGCTCAAGGTCACACAGTTTGAAGTGGGGCTGGGTCTGCCTCCAGGCCCCTCTCTGGGATCCCCACCAAAAACCACCTTCCTCATTCTAGAGGTAGAAGGAAAACAGGGCTGTCGGAAGAAAGGGAAAGGCATGGGATGGGGACAGAGCAGCCTGGAAGGTCAGAAGCATAGGCAACTGAGCCTGACCGGGGCAAACGCCCAGTAGCCGGGGAGGAGAGGAGAGGTGTGAGGGTTGGAGGCTGGACAGATGTGGACAGCAGCTGGGTTCCCCAGGGCGCCCTTCCCATCAGCCAGGGCAGGAGCCGAGGAAAGGGACGGGGACTGTGTTTATAATACCGTGCATTCTGGGTCAATGCCTTTCGTGGGTGACAGAGCCAAGGAAAAGCAGTGAACTCCGCGGGTGTAATGCCTGTGCTTCTCTCTCCTCTGCTAGCTCATCCAGAAATAGGCCTTTGAGTTGGGTCCACAGGGTGGGAGAGTGGAGCCTGGGTGGGCACGGATGTGGGTGGGTGTCCAGAGAGTGAACCTGGCCAAGGGATGGAGAGCAGAAAAGAAAGACAGGACCACGAGGTGTTTAGGAAGACTTGCTGCGGGGTGTTTCCCACAGCTCTCAGAGCTGCCTCTGTTCTTACACGCCCCCTGGGCCCTGCGGGGTGCCTAGTGACAGATGACAGAGAGCAAGATCTCCTGGTAAGGAAGTGGCCTGGGAGTCCCAAAGCCAGCCGCCCTCCCACTCCTTGGTGGCGTCACCTGGGGTCAAGGACGTTCATAGACAGGGGCCGTGGGCTTCAGAGAGCTTTTTCTTTGTAACTTAACATCATTTTTTGGCCAGATTTATTTCTTCCAGATATTTCTTTTTTTTTTTTTTAATTTTTTTTTCAACATTTATTTTTTTTGGGACAGAGAGAGACAGAGCATGAACGGGGGAGGGGCAGAGAGAGAGGGAGACACAGAATCGGAAACAGGCTCCAGGCTCCGAGCCATCAGCCCAGAGCCTGACGCGGGGCTCGAACTCACGGACCGCGAGATCGTGACCTGGCTGAAGTCGGACGCTTAACCGACTGCGCCACCCAGGCGCCCCTCTTCCAGATATTTCTTATTCAAGCTAATGCTAATGGCTGTGCAAAGCAGTGACCTTGCATTCTTTAAGAGAAACGAAGGCTGAGGCAGGGGAGGAGTTGCAGGGGAAAACGAGCCCTAGAAGGTCAGAGCTTTCAAACATCAAACCCTGTGGATTTCAGGATTTATTTTGTTTTGTTTTCTAACAAAAAGAATTTTTCTGTCAAGCAAACTCTTAAACTAACCCTCAAATTGCAAAACGAATAAAATCAGCGCTGCCCCTGCTGGAACAGGAGCAGGACAGCGCCTGCACCTGCTCAGGCCCAGGCCTTACCTCCACAGATCACACCGGGCCCGCATCAGGGAGGAAGGGCTGGGGTCCAGGGCAGGGCTCAGGAAGCAGGCACACAGGGTCGACCCCAGTTCTGCCACCTTCTTCTTTTTTTTAATTTTTAAAAAAATGTTTATCTTTGAGACAGAGTGTGAGCAGGGGAGGGGCAGAGAGAGAGAGAGAGAGAGAGGGAGACACAGAATCCAAAGCAGGCTGACATGGGGCTCAAACCCACAAACCATGAGATCATGACCTGAGCCGAAGTCAGACACTTAACTGAGCCACCCAGGCTCCCCTTGTCACCTTCTTCCTAGCTGGGTGGCCAAGGAGCAAATCAAGCCACATCTCTGTGCCTCAGCTTTCTCACCTGTAACATGCAGATGACAGATGGGGCAGCTTGAAGGTCTAACTGCTAACACATACCAAGTGTGTGGTCACCCAGTACCTGGCACGCGCTCAGTGCTCCATAATTGGCCGAGTGGGGGAGACTTGTTCAAGGTCACCCAGTGAGTGAGGAAAGGGCAGCCAGGCTGGCGTATAATTGACGGCATGTGTTCACCACCAAGTGCCATTTAAAAAACAAAACCCTGGGGCGCCTGGGTGGCTCAGTCAGTTGAGCATCCGATTTCGGCTCAGGTCATGATCTCACAGCTTGTGAGTTTGAGCCCCTCGTTGGGCTCTGTGCTGACAGCTCTGAGCCTGGAGCCTGCTTCGGATTCTGTGTCTCCCTTTCTCTGCCCCTTCCCTGTTCATGCTCTGTCTATCTGTGTCTCTCTCAAAAATAAGTAAACATTAAAACAAAAACAAAACAAAACCCTGCTTGTGTGCTTCCGAAGGCAGACATGGATGCAAGTGGGTTTCCTCAGTGACCCCGCAGATGGAAGAAACACCGCAGGCAGGACGCCTCTGGGGTCCTGCCGCCCAGAGCCTGGCTCTCAGCCCTGTGTTTGCAGGTTTGCTGCAGGAGAGCCGAGGAGGCGAGGACAAGTCGCCAGTGTGCCTGGGCATCATGCCATCAGCCCCGCTGGGGAGCCAGGGAGCCACATGATTTTACTCATGGATACAAAAGAAAAAATGGAAAGGAGCTCTGTCCCTTCTATTGACCCCCCACAGCCTGACATCTGCACACCTGCCAGAGCATTCTTTTGTCATTGGAAAGATGCCACTCAGGGATCTCATGAGCTACAGAAGGAAGAAAGGAATCTTGAGCTGTGGTTCAGAACATTAAAAATGCGCTCTGTTCATCTGGTTTGTTCATAAAATTGTTGTGTTAATGCCCTAGGGGAAACGGAAAGCTATTTTAGCAACATTCCCTAGTTTGGTTGGGATTACGTGTGGAGGAAAACATTCCCATGTCTGTCATGGCTACAGTCTCGCTTTTCCTGTTTTCATGGTTCTCCCTGCATGGCCACGGGAGGCTCTGATGAAGGCTGGACAAGAATGTGCTCTGAGACCGGGGAGGCTGGAGTTAACCAGCGCTGAGGGGTTCACGCACCTGTCGAAAGGATGGAGGCTCCTGTGTCACCGGAATTGTGTCATAGTTCTCCTGGGGACAGGGTGGAAACGAAAAGGCCATCTGGAAGAGGCCCTCTGGTACCCTGTATGCCATTCTGCCCTTGTGTCACCTTTTGTGATTTACAAAAGCGAGTGCAAAGAAGTGAGCGTGGGGTAGGTGAGCCGGGAACAAACCAGCGCTGCCCTCAGTGAGTCACGCTTTCCTTCCAGACCGCCTCCTCCTCGCCAGACATGGCCGTGTGGAAGCCACACACTATTACTTCCACATAATTGAAAAGGGTGTCAGGGTCTCCCAGACATGAACCAGAAACATGCTGCTCAGCTGTCATGTCCAATGTGACTAATGCAGTCGTGTCTTAATCAGTCCCTGCTCACTGCCTGCTCTAACGGAATCAGAGCCCTGCTCCAAGGCCCCACTTTGTGACAGGGTGGTGCAGAAGAGAGGCAAGGACCAAGAGGTGTCAGTTTTCCGGGCCCCTTTCCCACCTGGCACTGTGAACCAGGCGGCCTCTGCCAAATGCACTTGTCAGGCCAGGGCAACACTGAGACAGTGTAGCCAACGGGGTCATAACTTTGGGACACATTTACATTTTGGAGGGAGGGAGGAAACGAGACAAATCAACGGTGATTGCGGAGATTCCTTTGCAAGTCGGCTGTTCTATCACAGGCCCTCAGGCAGCTCCTGAGGCTGAAGGAGCAGCCCTGGATGAAGTGTGCCACCCTGCCCAGCCCCTACCCAGCAAGAGCTGACTGAACCGGGGCTCAGCTGCCCCAAGAGCGGCCCATCCCCTGGCTCACTGTGACCTTGCCCCACAGCCTCTGCCCGCTATGGACAACCTGGGCCGGATCCTTTTTTCCTGCAGGGGCTTGGCATCGGGAACAGAAGTTACAGCTGAGAGGACTGGGGGCTGGAGACAAAAGGTGGTGAGAAAGAAGGTCTCATCAACGACAGTGCTGCTCAGCCTGAGGCAGCATCTGGTTCTGAAGACTCCCCTTGGCACCGCCCGCCAACCCGACTGCCCTGCCCACCATCTGGGGCCCCAGGAGAGGTGAGAATCACCCCAGGAGGAAGCCAGGAGAAGCAGAGAGGGCCAGGAGCTCGCTGGTGCCTCACCTCCAGCCTCATGATGAGGGGGCTTCACAGCCCCCCTTCCCGAGTTCTCGGGGCCTGTTGTCAGCAACCAGGGGCCCTCAACTCCTCAGGAACCTGACACAGCAACAAAAGAGCATGCCAACTGGCCAACTACGGCTCTTGTGCACCTGTGCACCCTTTATGTTCAGTGGGGGGCACAGGGTACTGTACTAGGTCTCACAAGCCGTGGGGAGGGTCTCCAGAGGGTGCTGGGGCCTGCAGAGGCTAGCACGGAGTTCTGGGTGCACGGACTCTGGTGAGGACTTAACTCATGAGGGGAAAGACCCAACTCCCTGCATCACACTTCCAAGCCCCTTCCACCTATGCCGCATTGCCCAGGAGTGATGGAGAAGTTCCTGGGCAAGGAATTGACTGCACTTTGGGACAGGGGCACCCAGCCACTTCTGTTCATTAAGAAGAATTTATAAGACCTTTTTAATTAGGCCCCTAAAGGAGGCTGAATGACACTAAGAGCCCAATTTTCCAATTTTACTATGTTGTACCCAGATGACTCTGGTTAAAAAGCAATGACATTGACTAACAGGACTGATCGTGCCATGGTAAGTGGGGTCAGATGATGATGCAAATCAGTACGCATCTTCCTTTCCCTCCAATTCTTCAAATAAAGCACCTTTTTTCTTCTTTCTCTGAAAGTTAACTAGCAAATAAAATAATTACATTAAGGGCTACTTCACCCAGGTACAGCAAGTAAGAGCAAAATAAAACAAGAGCATCTGATGGGCTCAAAAGTCAAATTTCCAAATTAAATACATACATGGTCAAGCACCTGATGGAGGAAGATGTGAAGGTGAGAGGGTACCCAGGACTCCCCCAAATCACGGTCTAAAATCACACACTTGCCCTACCTGCCTGACAGGAGTCCTGATCCGTCAAAGGATGGCTCCTTAATTTTTTAAAAATGACCAAGACAAGGACCAGGCCAGACAGAGAAGACAGGAGACAGAAAAGCCCGGCAAATGATGGGAAACGGTGCTTGGGGCAGGAAGGGGAGAAGAGGAGCGTGCTGCTAGGCCTTTCTGTCCCAGACACAGAAGATCCCCCTGCAGAGGCTGGGAAACTGCCCCTCTTTCAGAGTTAGGGCCCACAGGCCAGTCACAGCATCACTGCAGGAGAAAAAGTTCCCAGGAGGAATAAAGGTGGTTCACATACTCCAGCTATCTGCCCACCGTCCTTCTGAATTTTTTTCTTCTGTGGAAGGAAAAGATGTGAATAAAAGAATGGATTTGTTTTAAAATCAGGGGACTGACAGGAAACTAGCAACACAATCGAATTCCACAGGAAACAGGCGGGAGGGTGTGCCCCCTGCTGGATGCAGGCTGGCACGTGGCCACACGGCACTTCCAGAGCCAGGAGTGAGCGTTAAGTAGCGTGGCAGCAGCATCCCCTCACCAAGGGACCCAAATGGCCGAATCTGAAGTCACCGACACATGCACATGGCCAGAGCAGCACAGAAGGAATACTGTTATTCTCACCATCAAAGGCTTCTTCGTTTCATAAAAGGACGTGCTTGTTGCGGCAGCACATATACTAAAAGGATGTGCTTTAGAGACTGGTTTCCATGGAGAAGCAGCCTCACTGTATTTTGAGTGGTACTTAAAGCCAAATGTGTGGTTCCCCCCAGAAACTCTGCTCAGGTACAGTGAGGGAGCTTGGCACACATGTCCACAAACATGGTGTGGCGTTAGGGCACCAGCAAGGGAAAGCCCTCGAGCCAGCGCTCGGGCCCAACTACATTTCCAGGAGGTGGCCAGGGGGTGGAGGCAGAGGTCAGCAGAGTCTAGAGGGCCTGCTGCCAACGTGCTGACAGCCCAGGAGGCAGGTGCTCATAGTGAGAACACACCCGCTTGCCCAAAACTCAGCTGTGGGACTACTTTTCCTATAAACAGGGAGGTAGGACATGGGAAGGAGCCCTGGACCGCTGGCCTAGCTGGCCATCTTTCGAGAGGAGCTGGCCCTGGGGCACCAGGATGGATGGCTCAGTAGGGTAAGCGACCGACTCTTGGTTTCAGCTCAGGTCGTGATCTCACGGTTTTGTGAGTTCGAGCACTGCATCAGGTTCTGCATGGACAGTTTGGAGCCTGCTTGGGATTCTCTGTCTCCCTCTCTCTCTGCTCCTCCCCAGCTTGCGCTTTCTCTGTTTTCCCTCAGAATAAATAAACTAAAAATAAAAAAATAAAGAACAACAACAGAGGAGCTGGCCCTGACCGCAGCGGCCCTGTGCTGACAGCAGTTCCAGGTGGACCGTGCGGGGTGAGGGATGAGAGACCAGAGCACCAGCTGTCAGGCACAGCCTCCACACCGGGGAGCACAGCAGAAACCTGGCTGGGCCCATTCCCGAGAGCTGGGGAGTTGGCAATATTGTTAGGCAATAGCAGCTCCTCCTGGAGCAGAGAATGAACATTGTGAACGTGTGCACAACTGGTCCCGAACCCTGATGCGGGTGAGGACGATGGGGTGTGCTAACCTTAGTTTGCCAAAAAGGCTGATCCCAGTGCCCTGCCCCCAGACATGATGGTTCCAAAGGTCTGGAGTGGGTCCTGGGAAGCTGTATTTCTAACTTGCAACCAGGCAATTCTGAGGCAGGTAGTTTAAGGGCCACTTTTGGAATCTGGGGTCAAATGGGCATGCAGTGGGTAACAGGGTTCCAGGGGAGAGGGTGGTGGCCAAGGGCAGCAGAAGAGGAACTTGTGAGCCCTAAAGGTCGATTTCTGTACACTCAAGAGGTAAATAAAAGTACACGGAGGGAGGGAGGGCTGCTTCAGTGCGTGCTGCCCACCCCACCCCATGGGACAATCAGTTCTAACTAAGCTAGCCTGACCATGCCTTACAAGAGCATAATCAAGGCCACGCTTTGGGAGGGTCTCTGACTGGTCAATGATACCTTGCATTTAGCTACTTTTCCAATTAGCACAAAGCATTTGAACAGATAAAAAGTCCAAGTGGCTTGGCGCTAGTCTCCACGTGCTGTGGGTCTTGGTCCTTGGCCCCTGGGTGTGTATTAAAGGGGTGCATTTTAGCCAAACCACCACCTGACACAAGTTGCCCTGTTTCTGGGTATAAATGGAAAGTGTGGGACATCAGGACCACTATGACCATCACCATTATCACTATTACCATCCAGGATACGGTTTGTGTCAATGATACCCAAAAGGAATTAATATATTAGTGAAAGAAGAAAAATGCTTTGCCACCTGAGAACGATGCCTGATGATGTTGCCTGCTGGCTGCAGGGTGCGGGATGCAGGGCTCAGACCATCATCTGGAGGACCAGATCCCCAGGCCTGCCACTCTTGTCCGGAAGCTGGCATTCAGGGTTACTGAGAAGTGCTGGAAGCAATGGGCCGGAGGGAGGGGCTTGCCACACAGAAAGCACCCCATTTTATTCTGAAGGAAAAAAATACCCCACTTCTGCTTCAGCTGCCATCTGTGCAATCTCCGCGAGAGCAGCGCTCCCTTCAGGGGCCAAGGAAGCTCACACCAGGTCACCGCTCCCTCAGAGCCTTCTTGCAGGTGGCCAAGCCAGGGGTCTTGAGCCAGCCTGCACTGAATCTGGAAAGGCACGTGGTCTGGGGTGCACAGCAGCCAAGATGAGGTGTGTGACTCCTCCTAGCTAACTCCGGGAAATGTGACCCAAAAGACTCTGCGTTTTCATTTCTTGGGTTTCTCATTGAGGAACGTTGTTCCCTCTCTAAAAACCCAGACCACAGTGCTGACATGGGGAAAGCCACAGCTCCAGGGCCATCTCTGTTCTAATTTGGTGCATAACATCAGGTCTCCTTCCTTCTCTTACGGAGTAAGTTCCATGTTCCTGTGAAGGGTCAAGTGGCCACATCTGTTTCCGGGCCAGGATGTTAACTATAATGTCCAGGAGATAGTTTGCTGGTGTGTGTGGCACCTTAGGTCAATCACAGCAGAAAGGAATACATTAATCAAAGGGAAAAATACTGATTAGAACAGACTGGTGACAAAAATAACGTATTGATTTTAAAAGAGCTTTTTGGTCTTCCCTTAGAAGCGGAGCTCCTCCTTCCCGTTGGGAGGTTCGAACGGACGGCGTTCAGTCCGGCAGCTCTCCGACGTGTCACCTGCCTGGGTCAGTCCTACTCCACCGCAGACCCCCAGCAGGGCTCTTCTGCACCTGCACAAAACTGCCCCGCGGCTGGTCCAGGAGCCACAGGTGTCCACGCCTCTGCGGTCACAAGGTTTTGTCAGCCAGTCTGGACACACCTAACTGAGTCCTAACAAAGTGGATCAGCCTGGTCTCTGTGAGGAACGCTGTCCCAACAGTCATTCCCAAGCAAAGGGCCCCCACGGCAATGTGCGCCAGCCTGGCTGGCCAGCCCTGCTCACAGCAGAGCAACACCTGTGGGAAGAAAGCATGGTCATCACCCCTCCATCCGTACGGCCTTCCTCTGGGGCAAGCCAGGGCAAGTGGAGGCCCTAATATTCCATCTTCAGGTCAGAAAGAAGGGGTGACAACCGCACACCGAGGGGCTTCTCTGTTCCCACTGATAACACTGTTTGGCCACGTCTATCATAAGATGCTGTCCTAGAGGCTTAGGGGAAGGGGTGGCAAATACAGTAGAACCTTGGATTGTGAGTAACTTGTTCTGCAAGTGTTCTGCAAGATGAGTAAACACTTCTAATACATTTTAACTTGATAAACGAGCGATGTCTTGCAAAACGAGTAGTATGTGATGCTGAATGTCACATGATCACAACTGAGTCAATGGTTCCTAAAATTTGCTTTGATATATGAGTGCTTTGGATTACAAGCATGTTTCTGGAATGAATTATGCTCACAAACCAAGGTTTCACGGCACTTGCCCAGCTGATTCAGGAAGAGGAGGAAGGGGGAGCCGAGAGCAAGGGACAGTGGGCAGCTTGCAAAATCATGTAGTGTGAAGGCTGCCGGGAGTCTCACCTCAGAAATACCAGTAATCCCACCACTGAGGGCGAATGCTCCGAGGAGGGCCGGTGATAGGCACAAGCCCACCAGGGGCCTATGAGGGCTCTTTCGGTAGTAGCGGTGGATGAAGCAAAGGCTCTGTGTGATCCGAATGCCCATGTTAAAGCAGTTGGCCAAGATGAAACCCACACTGCCACACCACTGGGTCAGGAGGTAGGATAACACCAGGAATGAAGATGATAGGGCCAGCATTGTGAAATTGTACCTGCAGAGAGGGAGACAAGCAAAGCAGGGCAGTGGGTACGTTCTCCCAAGATAAGATTGCTCCAAAATAAGTGGCTGTGAACATGAGATCACAGAAAGCACCTCTGAGTTGCCATGACCCAGCTAGTTTTCATAACCATGAATGCTATATGGGTAGCATGGAAATGTCATTGTCCTGCCACCCCCCGGCCCCCCACTGAATAGAAGAGTGAGAAAATGAGTAATTCAAGATGTTTATGGTTTTTAAGGATAAGTGATTTGACACTTTGTGGTCAAAACACATAAAAATCCTGTTCAGCCCAAGTCTTCAATGTGAGGCACAAAGAATATGACAGGGTAATCATTACATATGAATGCAAACTCTGAGACAGGCACTGTGAGGGGTGCGGGGATACGTTGGTGAGTGACACACGTGGCCCTGCTCTGAGGCTTCGATGCATTTTACAGACAAGGAAACCAGGCACAGAGAGGCTGAATAATCTACTTAAGGAATGACCTGACTCTGGGCCCTAAACTTGGGGAAACGCATACTGCTTCCCTTGGGAAATGCAGAAGCCCTGTAACCTTGGCCAGGAGACTTTACCTGCAACAGGTGACCAGCCTCCAAAGTGACATGCACACAGGGAGCAAGGCCTGAATCACTGCAGTGTCCCCATCCTTCCATCTGCTCTTCATGTCACCAGAGCTCTCTGGATTCCTGACTGGATGGACCATGCTGCCCTTCTACTTCTCTGGCTTCAAGCAGCATGAGCTTAGTTACCTTTAGGTCTCAGCAAGGGCAACTGAGTCTTAGCAAAGAGCAAACAGTTGCTGTAGTCTTCCAAAAGGCTTGTACAGTCATGAACAAAATTCTCCAGCATCTGGTTTCTGCCTAGCGAGCAACAGGCATTCTAGGTACATAGTTTTTGAGGGAACCAAACCATTAGGTCCCCCAGCTATGTCTGCTGGGTTAGGAAACCTCATAGGCCACCCAGGTTCAGCACGCAAGGGATGGTAAGAAAGCCACTATGTCTGCCAAATGCCCAGGTACTAGTCCTCAGGCTGACCAAGCCCAAGGTGCTATGGAGATATACTTTATCAGAGGAGGTGATAAGAATACCACACACACACACACACACACACACACACACACACACACACACACACACAATCCTCCAACAAGGGAGGTGTACTTTTCACTGACACCTGATCAACGATCAGAATGGCCAACTTCATAACAAGCCACTGAGGGTGGGGACCATCACAGACCAGTTACGTGACCTCTTTTACAAAAAGAAGTAGAGCTATATAATCTTTTTTTTTCTCCCCAAGAAAATATCTCAGACAGCTCTACTACACTAATCCTTGGATTTGAGGCAAGAGATTCCAAAACTTTCAAAGTCATTCTCACCCAACTCTAAGTAAAATGTCAATAATGGGTGAAACCAGTAGCTAATTCATGCTAATTCAAGCAGCGACGAATTCAACAGTGTGGCTTCTTTGGTGTGGCCATTTGGGAAGAGCTGATAATGATAAGGGTCCAGTGTTTTTCACTGTCAGAAGATGGCTCTACAGCTGTTGAAATTTCCAGAACTCACAAATCTATAGCCTTAAAGGCATAATCCACTTCAGGAAAATAAGGGAAATTTAAAGATGCAATTAAAATACCACTTTTTAAATCAATTCAAAATTAGCGACAATAATGACTATTCTATAAGGTTTGGTTACTGTAAACAGTAAATTCTTTATGAATGCTGATTTTTTTCATGGCCCCAAGAAAATACTAGGCTTAAAATCATGCTTATCAAGACATAGATGGTCAAGGATGTGGGCTGTGGCAACAACTGCAGTATCCCCCAGTGGGTGCTGGTTGAGCACATCAAGGCACAGCCATCAATGTGGCCTCCACAGCCATGAAAAGGATGGTGCCAGTCTCTCATGAGCCAACATGAGAAAATGGCACTCGTCCTTCACTCAACAATTATGGAGACCAGCTCCACGCTGGACATTCAAAGGCCAACAAAGCAGTCTTGGGCCTTTGTGTCCCTGTCCCCTGTGCCTGAGAGGCTCTGCCCCATCTTTGTACAGCAGACTCTGCTTGGTCATCCAGCCTCAGCCTGAATGCCACCTCCTCAGAGGGGCCTCCCAATCCAAAAGAGCCTCACTCTCTCAGCATAACCCTGTTGTAGTTATCTGAGCTGCACAGTATTTCCTTATTTATTTACGTGTTTGCTGTCTGCCTCCCCCACCGTCAGCTTCAGGAGAGCAGGGATCTCGTCTGTCTCTTCATTGCTGTATTCCTGGAGCTTAACACGATGCCTATTAGAAAGCAAATGCTCAAAAAGCATTTGTCAAATGAAAAGAAAGGGAGAGCTCCTTAACAAAACAGAACAAAAATTCTTCAACAGGGAAGACGAAAAAACCATCATTCAGAGTCTATATATATATTATGAGGTTATTAACAAAAAAACTTGGAATTCAAAGGATTTTCTAATATTCCAGGTCCAACCAAATGCCCTATTTTAATTTAGAAAAACACTGATTAAAGTTTTAAGTAAAAGCCCATGACTTTATCAATACACTATTTTTTTTTTCAATTCAGAATCTAAAATGCCCAATGTAAATCAATCATAACATTTAACTAAACTGCCCAAACCCACTATAAAAATCCTTACTGGAGTTGTATGTCTGGTTAAATTCACAGAGATAAAAAAATGCTGTGGTCTGTGATGAGGCCAGGTGCCATGTGCTCACACGGGGGCTGGGGGCTGGGCCGCAGGCCCAGACAGAACCTGGCTGCTGGGTTTAATACACACAGGGGGAACACATTTCACTCTTTGGGGAAGTGCGTTGCTACAGATGAAAACTGCATTAGAAGGTGCTTTGGTTCTGTGTTTTCTCCATGCTGACTACTAATACCGTGGAAATAATTTTCCAGATGTTTATATATCATCAAAATCGCATTACAGCGAACTTAGAAAGTTGTTTCTTTTGGTTCATTGCAATGTAAGAGGAAAGAAAGCAGCCAGCCACTGTCTATATTCCCTCATGATTTGATTGTAAGATACATTTTACCATATTAAGCAGGCTTAGTGCTGACTCTCCCCCTTAACACTAATGCTGAAATTATTACAACAAAATTCCCTCCAAAGAGATAGATTCCTTGTCCAGAGCTCTTTGTACTGTGGCCCAGTGCCTCATTTAGTATATTTTACATTATATCTAAAAATTATTTCACGTTTGAAACACCTTTCAAATAAAAACACAGTATTTCAAAATTAAACTTAAATAGACCTTTTCATCCATGGGGAAAAAAAGGGTGGGGAGGATGACTCCGAGTAGTTTTATAGTTACACATTTAACTATCTGAAGTAAAAACCCTATCTGGACCAGTATCTGAGAACTGCAGGTTGTGACTTAAAAGTAGGCTGAGAAATCAGTTTACTGGGTCATGACATGGCAGTTTGAAAAATGCAATCTAACAGAATTAAGAATCATCAGTGTGTCTGCACATAACTGGGGTATTTGCTGCTTTGTGAGGGCTTCACTCAGTCATGTCCACCTAATATGTACAGGGTCACAGTGCTCAATGTAGTTTTTACTGATAAACTGGTCTGGGCCAGTGGTTCCTCAGACCGTAGCTGTCCATCAGACATCTCCTAGAGCTATGTGATGAAAGATTCCTTGGCTCCAGCCCCTTACAGGCTAATTCAGTTGGTCTAGGAGGGGCTGGAACTCCTAGGGGACTCTGGTGGGTCTGGGCTAAGATGCTGCTCTGGGCTCCAGTTCTCGACTGTGCAATAGCAAAGTCACCAAGCTTCCTTGTGAAACAGCCCCAGGCTGGAAGCATAAAGAGGCTGCTCTGAATGATAGGAAGGTTCTCCAACTCTCAGAGTTACCCTTTCTTGTCCCACCTCCACCACTGGGCCTGAGGGCTATTGATGGCACTCAAGGCCTTAGAAAGGCAGTACAAGACCTCCCACAAGGGATCCAGGTCTCAAGGGACAAGAGGATCACCAGGACCACTTGCCTCATTATCTGCACCCGTCCCTCTACGGTCTTTCCCTTTTCCTCCTCTCCTTTTCCCCTATCAGTTTTACCCCTCTCCTCAACCTCATCCTGTAGTGATGCCTTAAGATACTGCCATGCTACTTCTGGCATTTGGGACGCAAGAGATGAATGATGCTGGGTGAGGGTCAGAAGCTCTAAGCTAGGAGATGGTGTTAGAATCACTGAGGAGCTTTTAAAAAACATGTATGTCGGGAGGCGGCTGGTTTCGCAAGCGTGCTAGGAGAGTGGTGGAAGAAGGGCCGATAGGAATCTGCACATCGAACAAGCTCCAGGGGGCATTCTGACTGACGGCCAGTGCTAAGAACCAGTCTGAGGCACCAGAGCAGAGGTCCTGATCTGGGGTCAATGGATGGGAAAAAATTGTGGCAAACATATATGCGCACTTGGGCCTTTCTCTGAGGAAAGGTGTCACAGATCCCTGAGTTTCTCCAAGGCCTACAAATCAGAGTCTCAGGTGGAGGACTCTGCATCTTGCAGAAGCTCCGTGGTAACCCACAGGGGCACTGGGCAAGGCGGTGGAGGAGTGGAGCTGGTCCTGTGCCTGTCTCTGCAAACCTGGACTAACACAGCCCCATGGGGCCCGGATTTCTTCCTCCTCCAAAGGGAGGCGAAGGGGGGTTGCTGCCCTGGCCGTGCGTGGGGAAGACTAACCGGATGGTGCGTGCGCAGCCACCGGAGAGCCCGGGCATGGCGCTAGTGCTGTAGGTGCTGCGTCTGCGAGAGCTTTCCGTGAATCCACGCTCAGGACGAAAAGAGAGAAGACTGGCAACTTGGCGGAAGGCCATGATTAAAGGCGGGTCTTTCAGGTTACCTACCTGTCGACCTCCTCTTTGCTCATGGCAGCAAATGTGAAACACTCGGTCACTCCGTTGATGGCAAGCAGGAGGACGTAGAGACAGTAGGAACGCAGCAAAACAGGACCTATGAGGAAACAACCCACGGAGACTCCAGAGCCCAAACAGAAGGCCCACACGTACCAGAACTGGCTCAGGAGCCCTGCTGGTACCGTCAGTGGGCAGACACATGCTCGAGCCTATGGTCTTAACTATCTGGAAGGCCTCCCAGTATTCCATGGCACCGATTAAAAGAAACGGCTAAAAACAAAAGGGCAATTGAGATTAAGCCTACAAATCTCTCTTAACAACTAAATTCTCATCTGACCAGGAAGCAAGTCTTCTCACTTTGTAAATCTGCACGAAGAGGTCTGCTGGTTTGAGCACTCAAGGCCACTAGTGGCCCTGCATGTATGAGAACCTCGGCTGAACAGGTCCTGGACAAAAGACACTGGGGAGAAGCCCAGGGCTCAGGAGCGGCAGAAAACTAGAGACAGAACCCCTCCGCAAATCTGCAGGGAGAATCAGAGTAACCATCGTGTTATTTTCTTCTAAAACATAGTGATATAGTTCTATAGCTAACTAACAAGTTTCACAAAAATCTGCTAACAAAAGACTGGGAGCCTTAAAAATGGAATTGATCCCCTCTTTTAGGAGGGCCATTACCAAGAGGCAGCCAAGCAACTTTTTTTTTTTTTAATATTCCTGTTTATTTTTGAGAGAGCACGCATGAGCGGGGGAGGGGCAGAGAGAAAGAGGGGACACAGAATCTGAAGAGGTTCCAGGCTCTGACCTGGCAGCACAGAGCAACGTGGGGCTCGAACCCACCAGCCATGAGATTATGACCTGAGCCAAAGTCAGATGCTCAACGGACTGAGCCACCCAGGCGCCCCACAGCCAAGCAACTTCTAATAAAACCTATGACCCAGCAATTCCACCCATAAATATCCATCCAACAAAAATAAATGTATGTGTTCACAAAACCCCTTGTACAAAAATGTCCATAGCGGTTTTACTCATAATAGCCCAAACTGATCATCAACAAGAGAAAGAATAAACTGTGGGCCAGCCATATAAAGGAATACTTCTCAGAGAAGTGATCAAAGAGAAAAAAACTACTGATCCGTGTCAAAACATGGATGAATCCCAAAAACTGTATATTGAGGGAAAAAAACCAAACATTAAAGTGTCCATACTTTATGATTTCATTTGCTTTTTAAAAAAACTTATTTTTTAAATGTTTATTTTTGAGGGGGAGAGAGAGTGAGTAGAGGGGGCAGAAAGGGAAGGGGACAGAAGAACCAATGTGGGCTCTGTGCTGACAGCAGAGAGCCCGATGCGGGGCTCAAACTATGAACCAAGAGATCGTGATCTGAACTGACACTGGACGCTTAACCGACTGAGCCACGCAGGTGCCCCATGTGATTTCATTTATATGAAGTCCCTTTTATTTTTAAAATTTTTTTTTTCAACGTTTATTTATTTTTGGGACAGAGAGAGACAGAGCATGAACAGGGTTGGGGGGGGGCGGCAGAGAGAGAGGGAGACACAGAATCGGAAACAGGCTCCAGGCTCCGAGCCATCAGCCCAGAGCCCGACGCGGGGCTCGAACTCACGGACCGCGAGATCGTGACCTGGCTGAAGTCGGACGCTTAACCGACTGCGCCACCCAGGCGCCCCTGAAGTCCCTTTTAAAAGCAACACTGGGGCGCCTGGGTGGCTCAGCTGATTGAGTTTCTGACCAGCTCAGGTCATGATCCCACGGTTCGTGGGTTCAAGCCTCGCACTGGGTTCTGTGCTGACAGCAAGAGCCTGCGTCAGATTCCATCTCCCTCTCTCTCTGCCCCTCCCCTGCTTTCTCTCTCTCAAAAATAAACATTTAAAAAAAAAAAAAAAGCAATACTAATCTGTAGTGATAGAAATCAGAACAGTGGTTGCCTCTGAGGTAGAGGGAGGCAGATGACTGGAAAGGGTCCTGAGAGAACTCTCTGGGGTGATGAAAGTGTTGAACCTATCAACCAGGATGTTGGTTACATGGGTGTATATATTTGTCAAAACTCATCAAATTGTACTCTTAAGAGTACAGATTCTTACTTTATGTAAATTAGGCCTCAATAACTTAGTCACTAAAAGAAATCCAGTGTTCATATTTTCTGGCAAAGGAAAGGCATTCAGATCCACAGCACGAGTCCAAAGAGTCAGGAGCAGAGCAAGGAGATGAGGGAAGGAAAGCCAGCAGGGGCCAAGGTTGGGGATATACTACCAGAAGCCACCATTGGTGTTAGAGAGAGAGCTGAAAGTTCGGTCAATGTGAGAGGCAGCTACCACGAGGAGAAAAATGCTAGAAGACCCTGCTAGGACAGTGGCACTGATGGAACCCTGGGCCAGGCAAGAAATAACAACAGTCCTGATTCACCAAACAGCACATTTTTTTCAGAGACTGAGAATCCAGACTATTCTTAAGACTCTTCTATTTCTGAAGAGGATACCAAAGGAATATCTTTTTGAATCTAAAATTGTTATTTTTTTTAACGGTGTTGTATTAGTTTCAGGTGTACAATATAGTGATTCAACAATTCTACACATTATTCAGTGCTCATCATGTTGAATCTAAAATTATTAATGACGGACATAAAACATTAGAAACAGAATTTATTACCTTAGAAATCAACTAACACTGACCCTTGTAACTGATAAATCTATTATCAATGCTGAAAACTGGGACCAGCCTCTTACTTGAGCAAAAGGGCTACACAATCACAGCAGTCTGTTTCTGTACCTTCTATGACTAATTACTCCACCAGGTGAACACTGTATTGATGGGACAGCCTTCTCCTCATGAAAATGTCCTGTGATTTCATTACAATACAAGCTGTTTCTTGGTGATTACCTTTTTTAAGGAGGCCCTGCTATTGTGAAATAGTCAAGTCCCCAATCTCTGCACACTGACTCATACTAATGGCTTCCTAATGAGGCCTCCCTGCCTGTCTGATGGAACCCCAGGGTCTCACAGCACAAGCTGCAGGGAGCTGCAAACCACCTCATTGGGTTCACAGCAGGTGTTTCTCCAAACTTAATGACCTTGGCTCTTGTGTAGAAACTTGGCCCCTCCTCCGTAATACCCTAAGTTTGGGACCATTATAGTGGAGACCAAAACATGCCAGGGAACTTGTAAAATGGCATCTGACAAAGCCCTTTACATTGAGATGGGGCAGCAGAAAGAAGACTTCAGGGTTCTTGTCTAGTGCCCTGAGGAACTGAAAACATCTTTACCCAACCCAAGATGAAACACTGCAAGTGGACTGCCAGCCTGTGGCCCAGCACATTTTGAAATTGGTGAAGTCCCCAGGGCCTAGCAAGTGCTATGAGGTGCTCAGTGGCCTGGGCACCGATGTTTCAAAGTTAGACACGTTCGATAATTTTGTCCTTCAAAGACCAAGAGTCACTGGATTAAATATACCATTTTACTTGCCGAGATCAATTTTATTCTCTGCAAATGGCTCCGAGTTATCCTTCAGAGGCTCTCATGCATCAGGCTGTGAGATTTATGTGGCATTTACTACCTTCAGATGTGTTTAGTATCAAGCGGAGACTCATTAGAGCCTGCTCTCTGCCTTCCTCCCTCATCCAAGAGGGTGCACAGGGAAGTGCCCCGCAAGACATATCTTAAGCCTGGGAGGAGAGCCAAAGATTCATAACGACTTCTCCAAGTGAATTTGGGGGACTGGCTGATGTGGTGCCAAACCCCCCTAATGGTACCCAGATGTTTCTGACCTTGTATGAGGGGAACGGCCTCAGAATCCCAGCCACTGACAATGTCCCCTATACTGACAAGTATCAACCCGTATGCATGCAAGTTTTTGAATTTCATAAGACTTTTCTATTTCTGATTAGAAATTAGAATCAATCTGACAAAACTCTTGCGCGTACCTGATCCAGAGCTAAGCATGACTCCTCCATAGATATCCAAAGCCAGCTGAGAATAGGCAAAGCCAAAAATGGTGATGGTCAGGCCGGCCAGCAGGGCCAGCTTGAGCAGGGACTCCAACACGGTGGCGGCCACAGCCATGTCCTCCTGGGACAGGGGGAGAGGGAAGGAAGTTGGATGAATCATGAGCTAAAGAAAAACTTCACATCTGGCCTTATCTCTCTTTGCTGTCTTACAGAGCACTCGTTCACCTGCTGAGAGGCGTCACTGCTTTTCTGCAGCCTATGCTGTTTCCATGTCAATTAGCACGAAGGAAATGAAGGAAAAAAAGACAATCTGTGCCTTCTTAGGTAGTTCAGGGGAGGTCTGGTTTTTAACTCATTCAGGATAAGTTATTTCAAAGGTTGCTTAGGAAACATTAGCTTTCCTCTCTGATATTTATTCTTTTTTTTTTTTAACGTTTATTTATTTTTGAGAGAAAGAGAGGGAGAGACAGAGTGTGAGCTGAGAAGGGGCAGAGAGAGAGGGAGACACAGCATCCGAAGCAGGCTCCAGGCTGTCTGCGCAGAGCCCGATGCGGGGCTCGAACCCACGAACTGTGAGATCATGACCTGAGCCGAAGTCTGGCACTTAACCAACTGAGCCACCCAGGCGCCCCTGGTATTTATTCTTAAATGGACAGCAAGTTTTTACATTGCTAGCCAGCTAGCTTTGTCAGTGTGCTTCTCCTGACAAACGTCTCCAAATTCTGACATTCCTGTCAAAGTATGCTTAGGAAAATATTCCTAAATCGACTGAGAACCAGTCGACTGTGCATAAACTGTATTTTTCAAAATGTCTTCTAAGACATGTAAGAGGGTGACTTAGCTTCCTTTTAATTCTAAGAGAAGTCAGACATTTTCGATGGTTTTAGAAAAAGGGAAGTTTCGACAACCAAATATGCCTGGATTAAAATCTCTTCTGTTATTTATCAATAGGAGTATATAGAAGAGTGTAGCTCTGGGCACTTCACGGTCTTTAAGAAGCTTATTAAGCAACTGGTGTGGTGAGTGACACCAAATGACCACATCCTTTTCTCCCCACGCCCTACACGAGACTTGTCCCAGACTCTGCATCCTTCGGCTCGCCTGTGGTTCTTGAGAATGTGAGGATGGAGGAGGCAACCTCGATTCTTCCAGCTACTCCTAGACCAGGGGAGGGGTATGCGCCGCACTGGGGATGGCTGCAGAGAGTTCTGAGAAGGCTGGATCAAGAGTGAGCTTACAAAGAAGGACTAAGAATGAGAAGGGAGGGGCCAGCCAGGGCAAAGGGAGAAGGCTTCAAAAGAAGTGAGCTCAGAGTCCTACCATCATTTGGAAGGCGATGGAAGAATGAAATCTAGAAGGAAATTTCAGATCAAACAGAAGGGAAACTGGCTGCTGCACATTTCAGTCTGTTTACCCTGAAATTGGAGAATTCACCAGAGAGACAGTGACCTAAGAACCAAGACTACCTGCTTTTGAAGTGTGGCGTCCTTTCCTCTCTCTAGCACCTTGGCGAAAAATATGTAAAAACTCTCCTCTATTGGCTGGAAAATTAATCTGGCCACAAGGGAGCCAAGATTATTCACTATATCGTATACACCTACAAGAAAAAAAGGAAGAAACAATAATCCTACTAGTTTTCTGATTTGAGTTTTCATGGCACCATTAACATTCTTTCTAATTCAATTAAAAAAATTTTTTTTAAATGCTTTATTTATTCTTGAGAGAGAGAGAGACAAAGCATGAGTGAAGGAGGGGCAGAGCCAGAGAGGGACACAGAATCCGAAGCAGACTCCAGGCTCTGATCTGTCAGCACAGAGCCCAACGTGGGGCTTGAACTCACGAGCCCTGAGATCATGACCTGAGCCAAAGTCAGACGCTCAACCGACTGAGCCACCCAGGTGCCCCACTAATTTAATTTTTTTAATGGAACTTTTTTGAGGTAATTATAGATTCACAGGTAGTTTTAAGAAATCACAGATCCATTACCCAGTTTCATGAATAGTAACATTTTGTGAGAGCAGGGCACAGTATTGCAGCTGGGATACTGACACTGACACAGTCAAGACAGAACATTTCCAGCACCAGCACTTTTTTTTTTTTATAGAAATCATTAATGCCAAGTTGATTTAAAAATTTTTTTCTTTCCACTACTTCAGGATTATAGTCAAAAATAAATACAAAGAAAGTATTGAGACTTATCTAGCCGCACGATCACAGGGCAACTCTGTGACTGTGATGGCAAGCTCCCTTTTCTGTCAGTGCCCCCAAACCCCAGATGGACACCAGAGCTCTGCAGGAACCAGGGGATCTCAACAGAGAACCTGCCACCCGAGTCACAAGAGAGGGGGCGGTCAGTACACTCTATATATTTACAGAGACCAACAATTTTCAATCCTTAGGAATCATTTTTTTCCAATATTCATCTTTTATAATCATCGGGTATATTTTTCATTAAATGTATCAAACCGCAGAGAAAACTATTACTAATCATCTACTAACGGTGTTCACTACAGAATTTCATCTTACCCTGATCGCCAAAATTTAACACGTTCAAAAAGGTCATTACATATCGCTCGCCTACAAATAGAAAACCAAAATAATTAGCATTTCAAGGGCACATTATTTTCTTGTTTCCTTTTATCGACTATCAACTTTCCAGCTGGCAAATACTCTCAAAGGAGAAAAATTATATAGTCAGTTAAAGACATGTTCTTAATATTGATTTCAAACAAGATTCTATCCATAATCTCAAAATAGTAATAACGGCAAATGATGGGGGATTTATTGACAGCAAATCTCCAAACCAGTTAAATTGAAAACAAAAACAAAATCAATAAGACCAGTCTAATAAAAAAAGGGAGGAAGGTAAGATTACTATATGTTAATCATAAAAATGACTGTTCCAAATTTTAAGTGTAGGTTCTGTGAAATGAGAGGTCCATGATTATGTGCACAGGCTCATCAGGTTTCCTCCTTGTGTGGCCCACTGTGGATGGATGGAGCTCTGAGCAGTGCCCAGAGCCGTAAAGGGCAAATTCTCACTTCCTAGCAACTTGCTCAAAAAGGAAAGTGATATTCAGAGACTAGAAGCAGTGAGGATCTTCTCTCCAGTCTCCCTTTGGTCCTCCCTGCACCCTCTCGGACTCAGCCCACATGACCACAGGACATCACTAGCTCCTATCTGTGTCTCTGCACTGCCTTGATCCATCCTCATTGCTAACAGTCCCAGCTTCTGCAAATACAGATCTTAAGGTGACCCCTGCTTTCACACCTTTAAATGGCTCTTGATGTTTACAAAAAGTCCAGGCTTCCGTAATTCTGCACCTGAGGCCTTTTGCAAATCGACCCCAGGCTATCTTTTCAGCTTTCCTTCACCAACCTCATCCCCACCTACCATCACATGGTCATCCTCTGCTTTGCCCCATCAGGCTTTAGCCCCTCCAGCTGCTCTGCTTCAGGCTGGGCCCCTCCTGCTCCCAGCCTCGACTCTAAGCATGCTGGCCACCTAGACTGGCTTTTCGACAGGAACTTCTATGTGTTCTGGTACAAGCGGCTTCTCCTTCCCAACTCTGTAAGCTCCCTGGGGGAAGGAACCACATCTCCCTCACACTGCTGTCCCTCGTTTCCTAGCAGAGCTCCAGGAAATGCGAGGGCACTCGAAAGAGCTAATGTTTCCAAGTATAGCTCTGGCAGCCCTGGTTCAAAGCTAACCACACAACTGTTTGTGTCTCTGGTGAGAGAATGAGCTCCTCGAGGCTGTGGCCTGTAACTCATTCATCTGTGTATTCTCAGCACCTGGCACACAGTGTTCAGGAAATGTGGGGGCAGAAGTTAACAGCACCTATATTTTTGCTATTACAATGAATGATTTCAACTGTTTTTTAGAGTTGTAGTTTGTAGATAAAAAGAACCTTGTGGGGGTGGTCCTTGTCCAGCCACTTCCTCATTTCACAGCCATGGAGATGAAAGCCCTGAGAGGTTCCTAACAGCCCTGGGCAGTCAGGCCAGGGTGGCCCCACCGTGGAAGCCATCGGTACCACATTCAGGCCTGGCTAACTCACACCTGCTGCCACAAACCTAGCCACTCCAATCTAGACAATCAGGCCATTGCTTGACTGGATCCACTTCTTAACTCGTTTCAACTGCTCTTAAAACTCCGGGAGGAAAACAAAGTGCATAAAAGCAAATGCCCTTTCCAAACTCCCTCCACTGATTTTCCCATTCTAACAACGTGAACTATCACAATATACAATTTCACTACAGATACCTTTATCAATAAATATTTGTTGAACACTGATCACAAGCAGTCCCAGCAGGGTTCTGGGGAGATGGTGGTAAACAGCACATCCTGCTCCCAAGCAACATAGAGGTAAGGCACCTTCACTCAGCTCTCCAAAGGCTTCTGACCTTACTTTCCCCAGAAGTCCTATGAGCGAGTTTCACTTTTGTAATGGCAATGTTACAGACTCAGGCTAGAAATAAGCACTGTCAAAGTTCAAGAGCCCTCCTGGTTCTATGCCTTAACTCACAGACAGGGAAAGTGGCTCAGGGGAGTTACTTCCCTTTGGAACCATAATTAATGAAAAATAAAGACAGGGGAAAAAAGGAAAATAACGAGATAATAATAATGATGGTTATATTAGAATGCTAGAATTATAGGGAACTTTCTATTTTCTAAAATTTTTGTAATGAATTATATTATTTTTATAATTAAAATATAATTTTTTGAAAAGATTTAAAAACATGTTCAGTAACAAATATGTAGGTGTATGACATACGACATTTATGTGGAGAGAAGCCACTGCCTTTACTGGCTTCCAGCTGCCTCCAGCCTCACTCTCTGAACTACAGCTGGGCATAAATAAACCAATACACACATGGAGAAAGACTAGCTGTATGTGCAGCTCTGTGCCAACCCTCTGCCTGCATTGCTCTGTCACTGTTAAACTGGAAAGCTTTAAGAAACTGGAAGCCTGGCCACACTACCACATAAGGGTGACTCTGACTGCTTAAAAAAATAAAATGATGAAAACTCGGTTCTTAAAAAAAAAAAGTTCAAAAAAAATGTCTAAAAAGTTAGGACAGGATAATGAGATTATGGATAATTTTATTTTCCAAGTTTTCTGTAATTCATAAAGAACTTGCATAATACATTTCTTTAAATGATAAAACATGGGGTTTAGGAATTAGATGTGGATTCAAATTAAATCGTTCCTCATTACTGTAGGACCCTGTAGAAATTAGACAATGGCACTGACCCTCGGTATGTAAATGTCAGTGTCCTCCTTATTTAAAAAGCTCCGATTTCTGAGGTTCCTCAGGTCAGGGAGCTCTATAAAGCAAATGGTCCAGGTCTAGGTAATCAGCAGTTCTGTGAAATTCCCTCACTTATACACACTATGGTATCCAGACTGCTCAGGGTAACCTTTCACTTACCTTCTGTCAAAATCTGCTTCAAGAAAGACTGTTTGAAAAAACTCCAAGTCAGTTTAGCCTCTTTCCAATTTACAAAAGCCTAGAAGAGAAAACAAAACAAAAACAAAATCTCCCAGGCATTGCAAGTCGAAGGGTACAATAATGCTACACGAGAGGGAAACTCATTTTGGTGCCTAAATCCCAATTTGGAGAGTGTCCATTAATTTTTCATTTAATGCTAAGCACACAGAAGGCAACCAACAAATCCTGGCAAATCCTAGCAAAGAGTTTCCACTGCTAAACATGAAGACAAAGTCCTAGATGGGAAGAGCCTCTCTGTAAAGGGCCTACAAAGATTCATTCACTGAGACCCCTAAGGAACTGTGCTATCCCCTTGTTGCACAGATGGTAAGCTGACCGTATCTAACACACAGCTCACAGTCGTTTATCTCCTTGAGATAGGTCTGAAGGATTCCAAGCTGCAGAACAAATTCTGCTCCACACACCCCACATCTTAATGCTGTATTTTGCCATCCAGGGTCCCTTTATACAAAGTATATGAGCTTTGCTTGTGTATTTCAAAAGGGAGCCGGGCTTCCCAAGTCAGTCAAACCACTCAAAACGGTTATGATACAGGGGAGGAAAAAACCAACCCAAAACTTTTGATATGGCTCTTCCAAAACTCCCAGGGAGACACCAAACTGCCCATTTCCTAAGGATAGGAAGGTAAGGAGAAAGTAAATGCTTAGGAAGGGCAGAGTTCAACCTATAAGAGACAGGCGGTCTCAAGGCCAGACTGCTGACCACAAACTGGAAGAGTGGAGCAGCTAGCTGGATGTGACTTTTGTCTTTCTATCTCCCCCAGTTCCCTCTGGAGGCCCCTCCTCTCTAATGTAGGCATCCTGAGATCCCATAATGTTCAGTCTAGGTGTTAGGTTCTTAATCTCAGGGTACCTGCATTTTGAAAAATTCTTACTAACTCAAAGTGATGACTTTGAAAGGGAGGATTTCAGGGGGGCTCTTTGGGAGGAAAGGGGTGAATCACAAAGGCCAAGTCCACTCCACCTCTCCAAAAGATCAGTTACAGCTATGGAAGTTGGCCCAAGGGCAGATGTGGAACCTGTCCCAATCACATGAACCCCTGATCTTGGCCCCAAAACCATCTGTGTAGAGCACGGCTGTCCAGTGGAAATATAATGCAGGCTATATATATCATTTTAAATTTTACAGCAGCCACAGTGAACAGTAAAAGGGAAATAAAATTATTTTAATATATTTTACTTAGCCCAAAATATTATCATTTCAACATGTAAAAAAATATTAGAGGCATTTCATATTATCTTTTTCATACTAAGTCTTTGAAATCCAGTGCTTATGGTATGCTTACGGCCCGTCTCGATGTCCAGGGTAGCTGGTGGCTACCATTCAGGACAGAGGAAGTCTAGAGCATCCCTTAAAAACGAAGGTCATTTTCAGGTTTCAAATATCTTCACTCCTTGTTTTCAGAGCGCTTCTTCTAGACACTGTGAGGACAAGCCTGAATCTCCCAAGCCACGCTGTCCTCAGAGCATCACTGGACCTGGAGCAGATGCCACGGGGAGCACTAACCCAGGAGGAAATCTTCCCCAGTGTCAAGGAAATTGGGCATCTCCTTTCCCCAGAGCAAAGAGCACCAGAGTACCTACCACCACTAGGGGGCACTGTGAGCCACATCATCGCCAGCACCGATCCCTCCCTTAGCTCCAGGGGAGCCGTGGGCAGCTCGCCTGCACCCCAATGCCAAGTGGTCCTTTTTGGCTGGGTGGGGGTGGGGGGTGCTGCACAGCAGTGCCTGAGCTCTTTTCAAAGGAAATGAACAGTTACAGCTGCCCATGGGGCTTTTGTGAAGCCTACTTGCCAGGAGGTTGTAAATGGGGTTGGGAAGATGACTGAACTCTAAAAGATTGTTTACCAGGGGCACCTGGGTGGCTCAGTTGGTTAAGTGTCCAACTTCTGCTCAGGTCATGATCTCACAGTTCCTGGGTTCAAACCCCACATCAGGCTTGCTGCTGACAGCTCAGAGGCTGGAGCATGCTTCTGATTCTGTGTGTGTCTCTCTCTCTCTGCTCCTCTCCTACTCATGCTCTGTCTCTCTCTCTCTCTCTCTCAAAAATAAACATTAAAAAAAAAAAAAAAGATTGTTTACCAGAGTTAAATCTTGACAGTGTATTTGACCTGAAAGCTCACACGTGAGCATTCCATTCTCCTAATGCCTTCAATTTAAATGGACCCACAGTTTAGAAGGAATGGTCACGCTGCTTACTATCTTCAAAATGCTCATTCAGGACATAGAGGCAGGAAGTCTGATCAAAGACTGGATTTCTTCTCAGTGGTCTCTGCTGAGAAGAAGAAGTGGGAGAAAAGAAGCAGCACATTCTTTGGGCTTTTACTATTTTGTTTAGGATGGATATGTCACTTGGCAGGAGGTCAAAGAGGCCTATTTCACAAGAGCTAGGTTGGTACTGCTTAGCTGGTCTACGTGGCTGTGCATTTCTCTGGAATCCCCTGACCAAAAGGCATTCCATTGCCTCCTGTACTGATGGAGAAATAGAGGCGTGGATGGCAAAAGGTAATGGGCAGAACCACAGGGGAATGTCTGCAATCTGAACTTGGGGGCTCACAATGCTTTAATATGAGTCACTCTTCCCCTTTCCAAACTCTCCTGCCTTAGGACGGTCCAGAAGCCACGTGCCTCCCACACTGACAACAGTCACCAGGGAGTCTGCGGCCATGGTCTAGTCTCCATATCACCTCCACATCCCACACAGTACCCCTTCCTCTCCCTCTTGCTCTGGGCCTATGGCCTCTGCCCCAGCTGTGTTCACGCTCACATGTCCTCTGACTGTCCTCATCACTTCTCATCTGGACTGCCTCCTCATGAGCTTCTTCACTTCCAGCCTCTTCTCTAGCTCATCCTGCTGGGAGGGTTCAGGCTTTGGAGTCAAGCTCACAGACTGAGGCTCAAACTGCAGCTCCCAACTTCTCAGTGCTAAGCCTCAGTTTTCTCATATGCAAAATGGGATAAGGAGTCTATCTCCTGGTATGAGGACTGAATGAGAGAAAACAAGACACTTGATAAATCTGAAACAGATGGTAAGTGCCTCGACACAGGCACCTGGATCACAGCTCTGTTCACAAACCTTTCATTAGGCTCCGCTGCCCCTGAATCAAGCCCACGCTCCACAGCACCAAGGCCACCTCTACCTGGCCTTAGCCCAGCAGGCCATAAACTCCTTCCACCTTGTTTCCTCTCCCCTCCCCCACTGTTCAGCCAACCTAAGTACCCCAGTCATCTCTGCAATCCCAGTGCCAACACAGTGATGGGCAGATAATGGGGCCCAAGCAAACGTCTTCTTCCCGCAGCCACAAGTGAGCATTTCTACCACACATGCCCATTCACCTCTGTCCACCCATGTGTCAAGGCCCAGTTCAAAAGTAGCTTCCTCCAAGAAGCCTTCCTCAATGCTGCTGCATGAATTCATCAGTCCCTTCCTTGTGCTTCTATTTTGTCAACACTACACACACACACACTGTCTTGCAATGGTTAGTTGAATACACATCTTACCTCCCCATCACAATGCAAGTTCTGAGGGCAGGGACCCCACTCAGGGCACCTGGTACAGTGCTTAACACAGAATACTGCTTATGACATGCTTGCTGTGTTAAATGCCTCAGCTTTACTTAAATATTAGCAGATCTCTCATATGAAATCACTCAGAAGTGTCAAAAAATAGAAAAGATCTAAAAGCAGCCATTATTTGAAGTATCACTTATTTATTTTAAGGCTAAGTAAGTCTCTTTTGCAGAAGATGGAATTCTACAAGTACAGGAAATAAATCTCCCATTTTGGTCAAATTGATTTTGAATAGAATTGACCAGCTCTCTATGTGGGAACCCCCAGTGCAGAAAACTGCTCCCAAGGGTCAAGGTAGGTACATGCTGCTGGTGGTAAAGCCATCCACTGCATTCAGATGCAGCTCATTTCTTTTCTCTTAAAAACAAAAACAACAACAACAAAAACAAAACAAAACAAAACGAAAAACTTGAATAATGAATTGTTCCACCTAGAACTTCCCAATTGTTAAGTCAACAAATAACTACTTTGGGCAATAAGCCAATTTCTTCTGGAAGACTACACAGCAGGGAGATTAAAAACACAGACTAAGATTAGTTCACAGATACAAGTTAGAGAGAAGTGGGTCCAAATTCAGATGTGGGATTTTGGTTTGGTCAGTTAACTACTCTGAACCTCAGTTTTCTCATCTGTGAAATGGAGACAATATCTCATAAGGTTATTACTATGAGGTTTAAGCACATGAGTCCATGTAAAGTGCTTAGCAGAGTGCCACTCACAGAGTAAGCATGCAGTCAGTGGCAGTTATTATAAACGGTTCTTTGTTGAAGTTCAAATACTTTCACAATTCCTTAAGTCTTCAAAGGGGCCTCACAGGTTGTGCAGACTAATTATCTCACCTTAAAAATAAGGCCCCTGAGGGGAGCCTGGGTGGCTCAGTCAGCTGAGTGTCAGACTTCGGCTCAGGTCATGATCTCATGATTCGTGGGTTCCAGCCCTACATCGGGCTCTGTGCTGACAGCTCAGAGCCTGGAGCCTGCTTAGGATTCTGTGTCTCCCTCTCTCTCTCTGCCCCTCCCCCACTCATGCTCACTCATGCGCTCTCTCTCCCTCTCTCTCTCTCAAAAATAAATAAATCATTAAAAAAAGAAAATAAGGACCCTGAGGTCTGGAGAGAGTGATGCAGGCTTCATATCAGCACTTACTGCCTCCCAAAAGCACAGGAAGCTCCCTGAGGCCCAGCAATCACCTTACGTATCTGTATCCCAGACAGCACCTGGCAGAGGGCTGTGCTCTGACTATCAGCAGGAATGGCCCACTGTGTGTAACAGGTACACATACCTTCTCATGGTCAAGACTTCTGTCCCAGAAATATGAGCCTGGGTGCCTTCAGGACGGAGTGCCAGATCAAACCACTGGGTTCCTGCCCCGATGCCACCAGTGGCTGCTTTGCTAGGATGTGCCGGTGGAGCTATCCCTACTGAGAGCAGCAGCGGCATGGGGGGCGGGGGCATGGTATCAGCTGTCACTTATGGACACCCACCTGTGCCAGCCATGGTGTTAAGTATTCAGATGCCCCATCTCATCCCGTTCCTACAAGCACCTTAGGAGAAAGGTACTTTTAGTATCCCCATTTGACAGACAAGTAAACTGCAGCTCAGAGTTGTATGCCCACCACAGAATTAAATACACACTGAGGCTCTTTTCATTACCCTCTCCTTGCCTGTGTTAATAGTC
This sequence comes from Lynx canadensis, assembly GCF_007474595.2. NCBI lineage: Eukaryota > Metazoa > Chordata > Mammalia > Carnivora > Felidae > Lynx > Lynx canadensis. The sequence goes on from NC_044304.2 coordinate 21,476,297, forward strand.
CAAATGCTCTTTTCCAAAATACTGCCAGGCCCAGGGGCTGGCCAGGTATGAAAAGCTGCTCTGTGGGCAGGTGGCAGAAGCTCTACGCAGGAGAAGCGATCCCAAGTCCTTATCCTCCAAGTCTGCAGATGAGACAGCATGGTATCTCAAAACTGCCATGCTGATTTAGGCTAAAGGTGAGATCTGTGTGATCGGAATGGAGAACGCTTATCTAACAAATGAGAACATATCTGGCTTCGTTACATAACATCTGGTCTTTCTTGAAAAGCTGTCTAACAGGATTCCATAAGTTCTGAGACTTATATCTCAAATACTTTCCTACTTTCTCAAGTAATCACAAAAAAGGAATAAGGAGAAGTCCAGCTGAAGCCTCACCTCCACTACGTGCACCACATGTGGGCGGCAAACAAGTATGGGAAAAGGGAAAGTGAGTCAGCCCAGTTCACAAAGCATCTGAGCAGAGGCAACGTGGCATAACATCACGTGTACCATGCCGGGGCCACAGGCAGCAGTGACCCCACCAGAGTCAGGAAATAAAAGTCAAATGGACCGAGAGCTGGAGAGTTCAGAAGAAAAAGGTTATTCCTCGCTCCCACACATCAGCAGCTAGAATCCTTAGTGGTCTACGTGGGAAAGTGGGTCACCGGAGAGACTGGCCTGACACTAGGTAATGGAGCTCTGGAGGGGTCACCCTGCTTTGTCAGCAGGCTGGACCATCTGCGCTGGAAGGCAGTCCTGAGAAAAACCAAGACACAGCAAAACAGAGAGTGGCCCGCGGTGGTTACAGCCTGTGCTCTGTGGCGATTCAAGCCACTCCAGGCCCCTGCCCTCACTCTGACCCTCACCTCGGGCAGATATTTAGTTTCTAAGCCTCAGTTCCTTAACCCTAAAATTGCAATAATAATGTCAGGCTCACAGAGTTGGTATAAGCATTAAATAAGGCACGAAAGCACCCAGCATAGGAGCTAGCAAAGCGGTCCTCGAGGGGGGCAGTTTTATCCCGCAGGGGACATTTGTGTCTGGAGACATTTTTGGTTACTACAGCTGAGAGGTGGTAGCTACTGGCAACTACTGGGTTAAGATCAAGAATGCTGCTAAACATCCTACAATCTACAAGACAGCCCCTACAACAAAGAATTATCTAGCCCAAGATGTCAACAATGTCAAGGCTGAGAAACCTTGGCCTAGCACTTAGTGAGCACTCAATAAATATAAGCTATGGAACTATCCTTGCTATTATAGCAATAAACAAGAAAGTAATAGTTTCTTCCTTTCAAGGATAATCAGGATCTGTGATTAAAATGACAAGAGATAGAATGTATTACTTACTCTACTTCTTGTAATACTGGGTAACATATCTGTCATTCTGGAGACAGGAAGAGTCTGTTGCTTGGTTGATTCTGAGGAGCCCAATAACTTTGTGAAATAAATAACATAGCAGAGCACCAGAACTGCAGTATAGAAAAGCTGAAAAAAGAAAATAATGGATTTAAATTGCACAGTTTTAATATAGGCAGAATTAAGATATAACTATGAATTTGACCTCAAAGGCCAATCAAGAAATGGCTTGTGGTGCCTGGGTGGCTCAGTTGGTTAAGCATCCGACTCTTGATTTTGGCTCAGGTCATGATCTCACGGTTCGTGAGTTTGAGCCCTGAGTCAGGCTCTGTGCTGATGGCGCAGAGCCGGTTGGGATTCTCTCTCTCTCCCTCTCTCTGCCCTTCCCTCTCTCTCTCTCTCTCTCTCTCTCTCTCTCATCAATCAATCAATCAATCTTAAAAAAAAGAGAAATAGAACCATCTTTATTAACTGTACCTTCTAGCGAGCAATGCCCCACCCTCTGGAAAAGAGCACTACTCACTAAAAGCCAGCTCTGCTGGGGCATCTATGGGAAAAGTGCTCCAAACCCTTGACCTGACTAGGAGAACAGTGCTTCCAGGCAGGCAGAACATAATTTCCATTACAGACAGCCCATAGTGTCACCACCACAGTAATGTCACATATGTTCTCAAAATGTTTGTAGTTGGCCAAAGGAACGAGTCTCCCGTCTAGACAGCACACCGTGAGGACCCATATGTACTGTGCTAATATCTGGGGACTTGCCATCATCTAGGATGGGGGCTTTTCCATAAACCCAGGAAGCCTGTCACACTGTGATTACAAAGCAGAAATAAGCTGTTGGCTCCCTCCTCTCAGCCCACTGTGTGGGCAAGGCAAGAGCTACTACAGGACAGGGGAGGGAGTCAGGGGGGTGATAGGAGGGCCCACCCTTCCCTCCACTCACCCAGGACAAAAGGGTGGCTTTTGGCCAGGAGCGGCAGCCTGGGGTTTTGTTTGCAGGTTGGGAGGAGTATCCAAACAGCCCCTTTCACAAGCTCTCTTCTTCCTTCTCTCCCCCCTGGGAACAGCAATGTGCACTAGCTCAGGAAGGAACAGGACCTCCAGGCCCCGCTTTCAATCTGGTAACGTCAGGCCTGCTCCTGTGGCAAAGGCACAGAGCAAGGAGAAAGGGGAGTCTTGTCTAGTGGGTTCAGGCTCCTCAACTCTCCACCCTTATCCATGCCTGAGGACAGAGCCCGCCATCCACCATCCTTCTTTCATGCCTCAAGCCCTCTGAGACACAGCAGCTCTGCTGTGAGCCATAGCACCAGATGCAACATCTTCTGTGACAAGAGGACCCGTTCCCTACCTCCCTTCATCTTCCCACAGAGCAGCACCTGGGGGCAGTAACAACCTGTGAATAGTCTTCATGCACTGAATCCCAACTACATGATCCTTCCCTCTTTTTATTGGGAAAAATTCACATAACATGACGTTGACTATCTTAACCATTTTAAAACATACAATTCAGTGGCTTTTCGTACATTCACAGTGCTGTACAACCATCACCACTATTTCATTCCAGAACATTTCCATCACTCCAAAAGGCAATTCTGGGGGCGCCTGGGTGGCGCAGTCGGTTAAGCGTCCGACTTCAGCCAGGTCACGATCTCGCGGTCTGTGAGTTCGAGCCCCGCGTCAGGCTCTGGGCTGATGGCTCTGTGCTGACAGCTCGGAGCCTGGAGCCTGTTTCCGATTCTGTGTCTCCCTCTCTCTGCCCCTCCCCTGTTCATGCTCTGTCTCTCTCTCTGTCCCAAAAATAAATGTTGAAAAAAAAATTTAAAAAAAAACAAACAAACAAACAAAAAAAAAAACAAAAGGCAATTCTGTGCCCATTAAGCAGTCACTTTCTACTCCTCTGTCCCTGGCAATCAAATTCTGCTTTGTCTCTATGGACTTGCCTATTCTGGACACTTTATATTAATGGAATCACACAATAGGTGGCCTTTTGTGTCTGGCTTTGTTCACTTGGTATCATGTTTTCAAAGTTCATGGTGTCGTGGCACATTATCATTTTTATGGCTGAGTAATATTCCATGGCATAGATATGCCACATTTTGTTTATCCTTTCATCAGTTGATGGACATCTGGTTCTTTCCTCCTTTTGGCTATGGTGAATAGTGTTGCTGTGTACAAGTTGTTTGAACTCATGCTTTCATTCTTTTGGGTATATACCTAGGAGTGGAATTGCTGGGCATACATCAGTTCTACATTTAACTTTTTTTTTTTTTAATGTTTATTTTTGACAGAGAGAGAGAGAGAGAGAGAGAGAGAGCACAAGCAGGGGAGGGGCAGAGAGACAGGGGGACAGAGGATCTGAAGTGGGCTCTGTGCTGACAGCAGAGGGCTCGATGCGGGAGATCATGACCTGAGCCAAAGTCCAACACTTAACCAACTGAACCACCCAGGTACCCTTACGTTTGAACCTTCTGAGGAACTGCCAAACTGTTTTCCACAGTGGCTGCACCATTTTATAGTCCCACCAGCAATGTATGAGGGTTCCAATTTCTCCATATCCTCAGCAACACTTGCTATTTTCTGGGTTTTACTTTTATTTTTTGATAACAGCCATCCTAATTGGTATAAAGTTATCTCATTGTTTTTAATTCACATTTGCCTAATGACTGATGATATTAAGCATCTTTTCATGTGCTTATTGGCTATTTATTTGCATATCTTCTTTGGAAAAATGTTTATTCAGGTCCTTTACCCCCTTTTATTATTTATTTATTTTATTACTTTTTTAATATGGAATTTATTGTCAAATTGGTTCCCATACAACACCCAGTGCTGATCTCAACAGGTGCCCTCCTCAATGCCCATCACCCACATCCCCCTCCCTCCCACCTCCCATCAACCCTCAGTTTATTCTCAGTTTTTAAGAGTCTCTTATGGTTTGCCTCCTTCCCTCTATGTAACTTTTTTTTCCCCTTCCCCTCCCCCATGGTCTTCTGTTAAGTTTCTCAGGATCCACATAAGAGTGAAAACATATGGTATCTGTCTTTCTCTGTATGACTTATGTCACTTAGCATAACACTCTCCAGTTCCCTCCACGTTGCTACAAAAGGCCATGTTTCATTCTTTCTCATTGACAAGTAGTATTCCATTCCTTTACCCACTTTTAGGGTAGTCTGTCTTTTTGTTGTTGAGTTGTAAGAATTCTTTATATATTCTAAAGATGGGGTATTTGATATATGATGGGGTAAAGAGCTGTTTAAGGAGGAACCTGGAAGTGCGTTGGACAAAGGAGAATCCCAGAGCCCTGGGCAGGGATCGCCTGCTGATATGAGGTGCTGATGGCCCTCAGGCCTCTCACACAGACACTGACAGAGAATGTACCAGAGAAGAGCTCTCTGAAGTCTTATAATAAGAAAGCAAATAAACTTAGAATGGGCCTTGCTGACCTATGATGTATCCTGAGTGGGAGCTAGGACCATCAGAAAGTCATAATGCAAGCGCCTTTCCCAAGAAGGGCCAACCAATAACTGGGCATCTCCATGGCCTCCTGTTCTATTAGGAAGAATATATCAAAAACATGATGAATGCAGAGTACTGTAATCCCAGATCTAATAAAACATGGCAAAAATAATCACAAATAACTTCTCTAAAATATGCAACTGTTTGCAAACTACTTTTGGGAGGTAACTGTCATTCTTATAATATTATTTTTAAATCTACTTTTACTGTGTTCACAAATACATTTGCGGTTTTTGCTTAGGACACAGGAAAGACTTTCACTAAAACTGTGACTAAGAATTTTAATTTACCTTCCTATACATGAAGAAATATTACAAACTGCTTTGCCCTATAAGATGTTCTGATATCTATCTGATCTTAGGTTTTGTTTTTAAAATGAGCACTATACCCTAGTCGTACTTTTATTCAAGCTACAGATATGAACTAGAACTAGAAACTGGGATGGCAACGAGGCCGGAGCTGCTGAAAGTGAGAGTGCGCCTGCTAAGACTCAATTCATGTGCTCTGCATTGTGTGAGATTTCAATGCAAGTTTCAAACAGGCTTGGCAGAGTTTCTTCCTATCCTGAGAACAACTGATTAAGATCCAGGGAAAAAAAACACACATGCAATTTGGTTCTCACCCCACTCCCTCACTGCTTTTCTCCCTCCTCCATGAGACAGTAAGACAATCAAAGGTGAGTTTGGTATGGGCTCGCCCACAGAACATCTAAAGGAGTTGTTATGTTGGACAATGAGGCCGAGTGCTGGGCCTTCACCGGGCCCCTGGGGATATCAGTAGCATCAGCACGTGGCGTAGAGTGGACAGCCAAAGGAAAAGAACTGTCACGACCATCTTACTAGAGCTTCCAGCCTGCCTCACATGCATGAATACTGCAAATGTAAACCACACAGTAACGGGAACAAGAAGAAAAAAATCAGGGGCACCTGGGTAGCTCAACCAGTTAAACTTTCAACTTTGGCTCAGGTCATGATCTCGAGGTCAGCGTTCGAGCCCCGCCTCAGGCTCTGTGCTGACAGCTCAGAGCCTGGAGCCTGCTTTGGATTCTGTCTCTCCCTCTCTCTCTCTGCCCACCTCCCACTTGTGCTCACTCACCCTTCCTCCCTCCCTCTCTCTCTTTCTTTCTTTCTCTCTCTCTCAGAAATAATAAATGAATAAACTTAAAAAAAAAAGAAGAAGAAAATCAAATGGAGAAACATAGATTATACAAAAGTGAAAAGCCATAACCCTTACCTGGGCCAAAGAGAAAATGTATAGCCCCCAGTGAGGCGACCATAGCACAAGAAAAGCTGTCAGGACACTCTTGAGGATGACCGACAGGCTCTCAGCAATCACCTGCAAATATGTAGTAAAGGGTGCACTTTACGTTATTAAAAACTAAAGATGCACAGGAATGACAAATAGAAACCTGGGATAGTGGTTACCCCGGCAATGGGGGTGGGGCATGTGGTTAGACATAGCATGACAATGTTCTAGTTGGGCTGGGTGGTAAGTTCATAGATTTTCAGTGTTATCATGCTTTAAGATTTACACATACAGCAGGGTGCCTGGGTGGCTCAGTTGGTTAAGTGTCTGACTCTTGATTTCAGCTCAGGTCATGATTTCACGGTTTGTGAGTTCAAGCCCCGCATAGGGCTCTTTGCTTGGGATTCTCTCTCTCTCCCTCTCTCTGTCCCTCCCCAACTCACACTGTCCCTATTCTCTCAAAAATAAATAAATAAACTTAAAAAAAAGATTTACACATACAGCATATATTCTTTTGTACATATTAAACAACAAATTTTAAAACACGAAAAATTAATATTAGCACACAATTAAAAATAGAATCACTAGGAAAATCTGAAAAACCTTCACAGTCCTCTTAAATTCTTATCTAAGCTAATAACTTCCCTATTAGCAAACCTGTTTTTGCATTAATAGTATAGCAGATGTAAACTTAAGCCCAGCCCATCTGCCAAATTTCAAGGGAATGAATTAAACTGATCATGTTACCTTTTTCCAAATTTCTTTTTAAATGCAAATCTGAAAAAAAATCATCACTCCTAGAAAATCTTTTTTAATTTTTTTTTTTTAACGTTTATTTATTTTTGAGACAGAGAGAGACAGAGCATGAACGGGGGAGGGGCAGAGACAGAGGGAGACACAGAACTGGAAGCAGGCTCCAGGCTCTGAGCCATCAGCCCAGAGCCCGACGCGGGGCTCGAACCCACAGACCGCGAGATTGTGACCTGAGCTGAAGTTGGACGCTTAACGGACTGAGCCACCCAGGCGCCCCTAGAAAATCTTTTTAAGAAATCACTCTTTCCCTTCTTCGAATTTCCCATCAGAGCAGAAGGCATGCTGACCTTGAGCTTGACAAACATCTGTGCTTGTGCCAAGACCCAGAAGGGCTCTCCCAGAAGCTCCACCACAGCCGAAAGACCGAACAACACCACTCCACTTCCATAGTGGGGGACGGCATTAGGATCAGGCACTTCCAGCAACTGTAACCACACCCAGCCCAGGAGCAAGGACCAAAACATACCCAGGGGGACCCTAGAAAAAGAAAAAAAAAATGTTTTTTTAATATGCTAAAAATAAAAAATATATATATTAAAATAGTAACATTAAACAGAAAAGAAATAGAATTTTAAAAATAGCTACCACTTATTAAGGCACTTACTACATGCCAGGCACTCAGATCTACCCCTTTTACACAGACCCCTCACAATGATCCTGCTATTACCCCATTGAAATGATGGGGAAACTAAGGCTGACAAGCACTGGGGAATTTGGCCAAGGTCATGGACAATTAGCCAAGGGCAGAAGCAGGACCCAATCCCCATCTAACTCGTAAGTCTACGCTCCTATCCACAGTGTGACACTGACGAGATAAACAAAACTCCTGGCAAGTATGTGCCTGTTGTTTGCACACAAATGACTAAAATATAGTATACAGTCAGTTCTTGCACCCAAATAAGCAACAGTCCAGTGCACAGTGTCCCCTAGCATGTGCACCACAGAGCACTTAAATATGACTGGGTAGCCAACAGTCATCCTCTAATAAAATGAACACCTACCAGCCTCGTGACAGTCATTTCCATGAGGCAAGAAGGAGTTACGGAAGGCAGCACTGAGAAAAAACCTCAAGTGCCAGCCCTCCCTGCAGGAATCTAACTGCAGAAAGGCCATTACAAGTTTTAGCTGATGTACTTGATCTTCAAGAATATTCTCAAGGGCTGAGAATTGAAATCAACATTACAAAATTGAAGAAAGATATAATGAAAGCCCTAAAAGGCTTTCAAAGAATGCTAAGTGGTTGTTAAAAGCTCAGAAAAGACCACAGGGAGGGGGAAAGATTAGGACTAAAGAAGACGGCACAGGCCCACTGGGGCCCAGAGTGGGCATCCGGAATGGCAGAAACAACCTCCCAAGAGGGTAGAAACCTGGCCCTGAAGCCCCCACCCACAGCCTCCTCCTGGCTCCTGGCCATCCAGAGAGGAAACAGCCAAGATGTTGGATGCCTTCTCCTTCCTGTCCCATGCCCAGGCCCCAGAAACCCAGGCTGGAGACAATTCAGCTTTGGGCAAGTGTTGCTGTTTAACTTACAACACTTACGACGCTTGCTTTTGCACGGTCTCCTGCCAAAGCACAACTCACGTTAGCCACAAGAGGTTGAAGGTCTGGTTCCAGTCTCGCTGGGCACCCCCACTCAGACATGCTCTACGGAAGGCCTCTCTGGCCAGGAAGACGGTGGTCGAGTAAAGCAGTGTTAGCCTTTAAAGGAAAAGCAGAAATCAATAATGGGGGTGCCTGGGTGGCTCAGTAGGTTAACCTTCCGACTTCAGCTTGGGTTATGATTTCGTGGGTTGTGTGTTTGAGCCCTGAATTGGGCTCTGTGCTGACAGCTCAGAGCCTGGAGCCTGCTTAGGTTTCTCAGTCCCCCCGCCCCCCACTCACTCTGCCCCTCCCCTGCTCGCTCTTGCGTGCTCTCTCTCTCAAAAATAAACAAACATTAACAAAAAATAATCAATAGTGACTCTAATCTTTTTTCATAGAGAGAATTTCTGAGATTTTGCCAGCGACAGAAAGTAAGTCTTGGTCATAAATCACTGGTGGTGATGTGAAGGGCAGTGAGTTTTTACAGGGTCCCCGTACTAGTCTGATCCATTTGAACAACAGAGTTAGGAACCAAACAAAGGACACCTGAGTGTGTGCCTATAGAGCATTATATCCGGGATAGAAAGTGCCACAGTGGCCCCCAAAGCCTAAGGCCTCATGGCTATAGGCAGAGGTATGGCTCTGACAATAGGAGAAAAGGACAAGATATGACCACACAGAGCAAGGGACCTCTTGGTCACCCTGAGACTGGTGACCAATGAGAGCTCTTATGAGAGAAGCTGAGGCTCTGAGTGGCAGCTCTGGCCAAAAGCATCTCAGGACAGGCAATAGGCAATAGGCAATAGGCTGCTGGCCGTTACAGAGGCCGCTGCAGCCCAGGTCAGCAAGGCTTGTCTGCCATCTTTCCCGGGTGGCAATATTTAGGTGGACCCTCTTGCACCTGCATGAGTAAGAGCTGAGATTTTCCCTCATCAACAGGCCATGTGTGATGAAGTCAGAATGGAGACAGCCGTGGAGACAGACCTTAGCTGGGCTAAGGTCTCTCTGAGGATGTCCAAGGATCATGCTGCTATCCAGTGCTTCTGTCCAACATCGGGAAGGAGGAGACTGAACTGTATGTTAAGCAGAGGGCCAGCCAGATAAAGGTTGTCAAAGCAGAGACCTGAGAATCTGGGGAAGACCAGATGGCAAGAGGCCCAAACTGCTTTCAAATTTGAACACCTAAGAGATTTGGTCCTCTTCCTTCCTGCTTGCTTGCTTGATTTATTTATTTGTTTAAGATTTTTTTTAAGTTTATTTATTTTGAAAGAGAGAGAGACAGAACCAGTGGGTGAGGGGCCGAGAAAGGGTGGGGGGGACAGAGAAAGCAGGCTCCGTGCTGACAGCAGTGAGTGAGCCTGATGTGGGGCTCGAACCCACGAACCATGAGGTCATGACCCAAGCTGAAGTCAGATGCTCAACCAACTAAGCCACCCAGGTGCCCCTAGGATTTTATTTTTGAGTAATCTCTACACCCAATATGGGACTTAAATTTACAACCCTGAGATCACAGAGTCACACACTTGACCCACTGAGCCAGTCAGGTGCCCCCCTTCCCACTTTTAAAACAGTATTTCTCAAAATACGATCCCTGCTTCAAAATCACCTAAGGAACTTGTCAAAATCCTGATTTCTGGACCTCTTCTCAGCCCCACCTAGTGCAAAACTCCCCCAGATGATTCCTTTGCCCTTCAAAGTTTGAGAACCTTCTCTAAGCTCTGAAAACGGAGCCCAGAGCATACGTTTGGTGGGTATTTGATGTAAAATGCTGTCTGGAACATATGGCCTTGTTTATGAGGACATGAAGATACACCTGAGAAGCTGAGCTAACCTGAGCATTCACATCACTTCATAGACTTTTGTGTCATTTGTGAATACAGAATATGCGTGGGTGCCCTTGAACAGAAAAGAGAGTAGAAGGAACAAATGGAGTCTAAAAGACAAAGCAAGCAGCTTTCTAAGAGCTGCCAAGGGACTCATGACAAGGATGCACACTGTCACCCTAACCACCATTTTCCAATTATAAAAGTCACCGAGGAGGGAAGGCAGGCTGCTCCAGCCTTGCAATTACGAAGCACATCCTCACCAGCCGCGGGATTCCTGCTTCCTGTGCTGTCAGCAGGACAAGAACACAGGATTATACCTGAGACAGGGTTTGCAGTGAATTACTCCCACTCCTTTCCTGGGTTCTAAGAGCAGACAAACCAGAACAGCTGGCAGAGAAATGTGCATTTGGAGGCTGCTAATGGAAAACACTCCATGGGTCCATTAAAAGTAGCATTGCCTGCTCATTCCCCCATCCCAGCGTGCTCTTCCTCAGCCCACTGCTAGAACACTCCACTTCCCGTAAAGGCCCCTGTTTCCAAAATCTGAGGGTGACACACAGGTGCCCTGACTGGGGACGTGAGCTGTGGGCAAGGCCAGGGTACTCCCTTCTTACCTCACGTTCACTATGCCAACGATTTCCTTTGACAGGAAGCGAAGAATAAATGCATTCAAGACAAAGGTGATCAATCGAAACAACACCTACAGAGAAAGAAGAAAAATACATGAGAATAAATTATGTTGGGAATATTTATTTTGTTGAAATGAAAACAATGTGGCTGCTCTTTCTAATAACACACTGATGTACGGCAGCTCTGCCATAGAGACCCTCCTGAAGACCTACCACCTGTCTGTTTCTGCTGAAATTTCATTCCTGGAGGGGTCCCCTGGCACTCCTGTGCAATGGTAGAACAGTGCACAAAGGCACTTGGAAATCTCTCTAATTTACTGATAAGAGGGAGGGCCTGACAAGTCAGTGAATTCCTTTGGGCTCAAAGTCAGGCACTTCAGGAGACAGAGAATTCTAGTCAATGCTTCACGTTGGCCCTCCCTCCAGCTTGTTGAGAAATAGCACACACTTAGCAAGTGGGAGCCTGCAGGGAATGGCAGAATCTCTAGGAATCACAGGGTCTAATCTCTCTTCTCTGCCTAGCAATATCTGGGGATTCTGATAATGACATTCAATCTCTTTCCAGCTATTACCATTTGAAAGGGATATATCCCAAGACTTCAAACCTGTCAATTCAAACCTGAGCAAAGAATTCTTCCATGAGACAGAGAACAACAGGGTGCTAAGTGGGGATGCTAAAGGGGGATGTTGAGCGGGGTGCAAACCTCAGCCCCCGTCTGCATCCAGGAAGTATAACAGGTGTACTCCACAGTGTGCTCCAGAGCAAATGACAAATCACTCTCATAGTTATCTGTGAACAGGTGCAATTTGAAAGACTCAATCAAAATATGCCAGTGGACCACAACAGTCTAAAAATCTCCAGGGAAAGGTATGACCAAAAAGGGAGAGTACAGTTTAACACTGTCCCTGAAGTGTCACAGAGCAGCAAGGTCTCCAAAGCCAAGATATCACAACATGGAGTCAAAGGCGGCCTTTTGAGAGTCTGATGAAACCTCTGTAGTTCTTGGAAACATGCAGATACATACCTACTTACCAAATTTTTTACTCAAATTTAGACATTTGAAGCCAATTCATGGAGCCCTGAATGGAAAAACCACTCAGCTGAGAGTCTCAAATCACCGTTTAGCTGTTAAGCCCTTCGTCTCCTAACTCTTATAAGTTTTAATTTCCTCCTGTCAAATGAGGTTACCTATCTTACAGGGTTGATAACAACCATCAAATAAGACCTTAGAGGTGAAAGCATTTTTGACAATGAAAGTGAAAGGCATGGGGGCCGCTGGGTGGCTCAGTCAGTTAAGCCTCTCTTGATTTTGGCTCAGGTCATGATCTCACAGTTCATGGGGTTGAGCACTGCCTGGGGCTCCCCGCTGACAGTGTGGAGCCTGCTTGGGATTCTCTCTGTCCTTCTCTCTTCACCCCTTGCCCGCTCATGAGCTCTCTCCCTTACAAAATAAATAAATTTTTTAAAAAATGAAAGGAATTAACACTTTCACTATGGCCAGCTCAAATTCTTTCAGGATACAATGTAATTGCAAAGCTACCTCAAGTGTCTGCATTGTAATTTGAGAATACATCCAAGACCAGATTAAAACACTCAGGAAGCCTAGATTATGGCTGTTTTTTAAAAAAAAATGACGTACATACAGTTAGTGTCAAATTTAATGTCAAAGTTACCATGGTCTAAACCTAACTGGTTTGAAGAAAGGGCCGAGTTAATGAAGCTCTAATGTTGTTCATGCGACCCAGTATTTGCTCCATGTAAGTGGCCCTTAGTAGCAACACAGTCTTCATTTAACTTTGTAACGGACTTTACAGTTTTAAAAAAGCTCTTTCACATCTGTTAATTATTTGACCCTTAAAAGCAATTGGATAAATGCACAAGAAGCAAGTTAAGACTCAGAGCAAAGTGATTTGCCCAATGTCACATAATAATCATATGACCCAGCTTGACTTTATGGTAGGCCACCTGACTCCCAGTCCATTGTGTTTTCTGCTAAGACTGGTTTTCCTTCCTTCCTTCTTTCTTTTTTAATGTTTATTGATTTTGAGAGAAAGTGTGTATGCACACGAGCAGGGAAGGGGCAGAGAGCGAGAATCCCAAGCAGGCTTCATGCTGTCAGCATAAAGCCCGACACGGGGCTCGACCTCACAACCTCGAGGTCACGACCTGAGTCACTATCAAGAGTTGGACACTTAACTGACTGAGCAACCAAGGCACCCCAAGACTTGTTTTCTTTTTATGAAGCCAATCTGGGCCGTAAGGTATCATCAAAGCCTGAACAATCAGCACTGCAGATAAAGCAATGAACTCAGTTTTTTATGTCGTGGATAGAAGAAAAAACTTGGTACATTCAAGGTTTAGTTAATTTAGGGTTAGGTGAATGTTTATTAAGCACATGACTTGTGCAAGGAACTCTTCTACATGCTTTATGTAAATTGTTTCATTCCATTCCTATAATGACCATTTAAGAAAATCCTTATTACTATAATAAAAATACCTAACATTCACTAAGTACTTATAATGCGCCAGGCACTTAACAGGCATGTCATCTAATCTTGCTAATGACCCCATGAGGTTGCACTAATGTTCTCATTTAAGATGAGGAAACTGATATTCAAAGTAAAGCGATTTTCACAAGGGCAGGGAACTACCAAGTGACAAGGACCAAACCTGAGCTCACATGTGCCTGGTTCTCTCTCTTAATATCCAAGTGAAATGCTGCCTCTAAAATATAGGGGAAGGGTGGATTCAGGACTCTTCTGAATAAGGGCTGAACTGAGCCACTTAGAATGACTAACTCCTAGTGTTAAAAGAATCTTTAGACACCATTTGGACCAACTGGTATGTACCTTAAATGACAGATGATGAAAATTAGGGCCAGGAAGGGGAAGTGACTTATCTAAGGTCACATAGCCAGAAGGAAAATGCAGCTAACATTTACTAAGTGCCCACCAAGAGCCAGGTACAGTATTAAATACAATTATCTGAATGACTTCAGTCAAGCCTCATAGAAACGTTATGAGCTAGGTACTATTATTACCCCGATTTTCCCGATGAGGAGCTGAGGCTTAGCAAAAGAAATCCTTTGTCTTGGTTCATGCAGAAAGCACGTAGTAGAACCAGGTTTCCAATCTAGGGCTGTCTAAGCCCAGGTATCTTTTTCTTAGCTATGCCATACTGTCTCTATGAACTCAGTCAGAGTCAGAGAGCTTGAAGATGTTTGAGGGTCAGCGGTGGGGGAAGGAGAGAGTGAACTCCTTGCCTTAAAAATATCCAATTCTAGAGCACCAAAGGCGCCCCTGCCACCTGACCTAACCCTGTCCTCTACCATATGGGAAATATAACGCTCAGAAGGAAAACGACTTGTTTGCAGTCTCCCAGCCAGGCCTCTGAACTCCTGCCCAGGTGCCGGTTCTCCGCCGCCACCGTCTCCTGTTGAACCCTCAGTAGTGGGGGTCCACGCCGGGACTGGGTGTGCCCCGAAGCGCGCTCTCAAGGGCCCCAGGACCGCCTCCCCGCGCCTCCGGACTGCTGGTTGGTCTGCGGCCGGCGGGGCAGAATACCTGCAGGAGCAGACCGGAGGAGGCCAGCCGGGCCGCCTGGCCCAGCACCTCTCGGCTGCCCATCTCCTCTGCGCCCCGCCTCGGTCACCAGGAAACGCCGCCGCCGCCAGCCGGCCTAGTCGCGGGGAGATAGCGTCATGGGGCGGCTCGCTCTCTGATTGGTGATTTGGGGGCGGCGGGGACGAAGCAAGAAACGTTCTGGCCCTTTAAGTGAGCGGCTTGAGTGACGTCAGTGTTCCTGCGCCGCATCTCTTTTCCCTTTTGTGCGAGCTCAGGCGTTTTCTGTGCTTATCCCTCCCCGTCCCAAATAAGTTAGGAGAAGCTGTTAAAGTAGCCCAAAGCCTCTTCCCTGAGGCTCTCAGCCTGCTAACCAAGAAACACTGATTTCTCCGGCCTTGTTAATAAGATTCTTCCCTTTTGGCCTTGATTACAAAGTTGCGCCACAGCCCCCTAAATGAGGCAGGACAGGAATTGTCCCTGTTTTACAAAGAAAGGACTGAGGACCAGAAGTTAAGTGCAGCATTTTTTCACGTGTGTGCTCTTGTGTAATCCTTCCTAAACTTCTGAGAATTGGGTCCTGTTGTCAGAGGAGTAAGGGGAGACAGTGGAGATGTAAGACGACTTGTTCAAGACTGCACAACTTTTGCCTCAGTGGAGCGGACCCTGGGCTCCTGATCCTAAACTTGCAGCGTTTGCTCGCATGTTCCAGCTGTGAGGACAGAGCAGAGGAATGGCTGGGAATTGCTTTGTAAAACGTAAAGCACCCAACACACAGCATCAGCTGCTCTGTCCTTGTTCTTATTATCTACTGTGCATCCCTAGGGAGGGCACTTTCCCAGTCTCTTTTAGGCTTTCCGTGATTTGACCCCAGCCTACCTTCTGAACCACCTTTCAGACCATCACCGCCATTCCCCAGCACTCTCCAGGCCTAGCCATCGGAGCCCTTACCATTCCTCAAACAGGCCCTCTCTCATTGGCCTTTATTCCTGTTGCCCTCTGCCCAAGGCACTTTCTCTGATGGCATTCCCCCTGCAACCACTCTCCAAGACCCCATTGTCCAGGATTTCCCGAGTAATACAGTCAGCACCTGCTGTGGACTGGGTGTTGTTGCCCTCCCCAAATTCATCTGTTTAAGCCCTGATTCCCAACGTGATGGTATTTGGAGGTGGGGCGTTTGGGAGGTAATTAGGTCATGAATGGGGTACCCTCATGAGTAGGGTTAGTGCCCTTTTAAGAAGAGACAAGAGAGAGAGGAATAGGAATGCTGTCTCTCTGCCATGTGAGGATACAGCAAGAAGGCAGCCATCGACAAACCAGCCAGCACTTTATCCTGGACTTTCCAGCCTCCAGAACTGCAATAAATAAATTCCTGTTGTTAAAGCCACCTAGTCCATGTTATTTTGTGATAGCAGTCTAAGCAGACTACGACAGCACCTGGAAAGCACTTTGTGAACTTTATAGCTTCTAGTGCAGTCTGCTTTGCAGTGAAGAGGCTAGAACGTGTGTCTCTGTCTAAACAGCCCATGAGCTGAATTCAAGAAGGCAAGAGTGACGCCCACCTGACTTTGCCTCCTGCAGCAGTGCTGGAGAAGGCTCCTAGGAGTTCCATAAATGCCTCCTGCCCTGTTATAGCTGCTATTGCTGCTGGAAGCAGACTATGGGACTCAAGGCCTATGCCTTCTCTTCCCCAACTCCATCTTGCTAGGTTCATCAAGCTCTGTCTTATGGTAGAGGTTCAGAATGTATTTGACTATGAGACAGACCTGGCCCTGAATCTTCATTCTGCTACTCACTAACCTGGTGACTTCAGTATGCTCACCAATTTTTTTTTAATTTCTAATGTTTATTTACTTTTGAGAGAGAGACAGACACAGAGAGAGACAGAGAATGAGCAGGGGAGGGGCAGAGAGAGGGAGACATGGAATCCAAAGCAGGCTCCAGGCTCTGAGCTGTCAGCACAGAGACTGACACGGGGCTTGAACTCATGAACCGTGAGGTCATGACCTGAGCTAAAGTCAGACCCTTAACCAACTGAGCCACCCAGGTGCCCCAGTATGCTCACCTATTAAATAAGAGAGATCATCTATCCATCTCTTCTGCGAAGGTAATCACAAAACAGACAAAAGTCTAGCCCTTAAGGAACTTAAATTCTAGTGGAAGGGATACCGAAAAAATCCTAATAATAAAATTTCAGGGTGCCTGAGTGGCTTAGTTGGTTAAGCGTCTGACTCTTGACTTCGGCTCAGGTCATGATCTCAAGGTTTGTGAGTTTGGGCCCTACATGGGGCTCAGTGCAGAGCCTGCTTGGGATTCTCTCCTCTTTCTATGTTACTCCCCTGCTTTCAGTCTCTTTCTCTCAAAATAAATAGACATTTAAAAACATAAATAAAAATAAAATTTCACATAGTGATAAGTGCTATGAAAAAAATGAAATAAATAAGGTAATAGAGGTTTTTGGAGGGGGAGAGAGGATGCTGTTCTGGAAGGCAGAGTAAATCAACACGTGGGAGAGGAGTGTACCTAGAGAGGAGGGGAAAAAATGCTAGGAGGCTGGGGTATCTGGCCCAATGGCTGAGATGCCCAAGGGCTTGACCTGGGCAGGCTGTCCACCACCATGGAGCTTGGGCTGGCAGGCAAGGTAGGCTCCCACTCCCTTTATTCCCAGCCAAGCAGCCACCTCCTCCATAGCTCATCCCTGAAGCAGAACCAACCAGGAGCTCTTCATGTCCACATACTCCTAACCCTGGGCAACCTGCTGGGCTGGTCTAGGAGGGACAAGGAGATCATCTCGCTGGGGGCAAAGAAGCCAAAAGGGAAATGCTCCAAGTGAAGTCCGGAGGGCAAAGCCTCATGGGAGTCCAGGATACAGATCCCTGAGGGGATCCTGGGCATGGAGTTGGGGGACTTTTCTCTCATTCTGGAAGTCAGGACTTAGTGAGGAGAGAATGAGCACACACTTTGTGCCCAGAGCCATACTGGGTGCAGGGGTGGGTGGGGGAAAGGACTGTGCTCAGTGTCAATGAGCACTGACCACTGGCTCCATGTCAGGCACTCGCGTGTGCACTGTACATGCGTGTTTCAACTCCTTTATCCCCTCAACAACTCATAGGGTGGGTATTACAATGGAGGACAATGGAGCACAGAGACGTTAGTGACTCACCCGAGGTCATTCAGCTAGGGAGCAGTCAAGCTGCTATTTGAACCCAGATGCTTTCTGACTGAATGCTTGAAGATGTTTCTGCCCTCAAAAACTTCTGGTCTCAGGGGCACCTGGGTGGCTCAGTCGGTTGAACATCTGACTTCAGCTCAGGTCATGATCTCATGGTTTGTGAGTTCGGGCCCTGCGTTGGGCTCTGTGCTGACAGCTCAGAGCCTGGAGCCTGCTTCAGAGACTCTGCTTCAGGTTCTGTGTCTTCCTCTTTCTCTCTGCCCCTCCCTCACTTGTGCTTTCTGTCTTTCAAAAATAAATGAATAAACTTGAAAAAAAAAAAAAGCTGCAAGTCCCAAAGGAGACCTAAGAGTCTGCATATCTAAACCACAATGAACTTATGTGGCATTGAAGGGATGGACTCTGGGAGGGCTGCAGTGGTTGAGCGGCAGTGGGCTTGGAGGCTTCCCTCACCTCCGTGCTGAGCCTCTCCAAAGGCCTTTCCTCTCCTAACAGCATTGGCACCAACAGGGCATGGCATACCCCATGGTTTTTGTGTGGAGGGCTAAGCTCACGATGGTGAACGGCTATCTGCTGGCTGTTGCCTGTTTTATCCAGCCTGTGAACTAAAAATCGTTTTTACACGTTCAAACTGTTGGGGGAAAAAAATCAAAAGAAGAATATTTTATGACACATGAAAATGATACGAAATTCAAATTCCAGTGTCCGCAAATAAAGTGTTACTGGAACATAGCCACATCTACCCATTTGTCTGCATACTATCTACAACTACTGTCTTGCTACAAGAGCAGACGAGTGTGACCCGAAAAGCTGAAAATATTTGCTATCTGGCCTTTTACAGAAAAAAGTTTGCCAATCCTGGTGATCACCGTCAAGCCTCAGTGCCTGACACGCATTAGACATTTTGCTATTGAATGAGTGAATGCATGGATAAATGAATGATGAAACTCCAGGAAAAGCAGGAAGACAAGAAGGGTTCTTTCTCAGGGGTCACCTAGTTTGAGGAACCAGTGAGAACACCAGACTATAATCGGTGGTCACTGAAGGATCTGTTTCCCCAGGCTTTCCCGCCTCCATCCTGCCCTCTGTGCCAGGTGGCCTCCCTGCCAAGGAAAGCTGACCCAAACAGGCTATTTTATTACAAAGCTAGAGGGAGTGCCAGGGCTGACGCCAAGCCAGCTAGGCTCCCCAGGCAGCAGGCAGGGAGGGGGGCTGCCAGGCGGTGGCGAGGCAGGGGGGAAGCTAGGGCAAGTGGTGCCCCTGGCCTCTGCAGAGTGGAGACAGAGCTGGGCACGGTCCCATACACCAGCCGCTAGGTGGCAGGTGTCTTGGGTGAGGGCCCTGCTCTACCAAGGTTTCTTGCTTGCCCGGAGGACCTCCCCCAGGGCCCCTCCCCACAGGAAAACCTTAAGGCTCTGCCCCTCATTCAGAAGTCCTGGACATGAGAACGTGGCTGTGCGACTAATAGTCCATATTTGTTGACCCCATGCCGGCACTGTGCCAGGCACTTCGCTTTCATGATCTCATTTTACTCCCACAGCAGCCCCACGAGGTAGGCACCATTATTATCCCCATTTTACAGACCAGGAAACTGAGGCTCAGTGAAATTAAGGGACTTGCTGAAGGGCTAGTAAATGGTGGTGCTGGAATTTGACCCTGGCAGTATGGCTCTCAGACTCCAAACCAGGACTAAACTAGAGTGTTTATTGATAATGCTGATTCCTCAGCAGTTCTGATTCAAGAAGGCTGGGGTGGGCCTGGAAATATATGCATGAACCAGCACCCTAGATGGTTCTGATACAGTGCACCAGGCTCCGAGGAGCACTGCTTAAGGGCAGTTCTTCAGGCACCCTGGCAAATCTCCTTCGATGAGCTGAGAGAGTCTGTCTGCTTAAAGCAGGCAAAGTAAGTCCTGAGATCTGCCCCCAGGTTTGTCCAGGCTGCAGGGGTTTGCTGTCAGGATTCAGCTCTGGGTCAGTGGGCAGGGCAGCAGGGGCTGGAGGCAGTGCCTAGGTGACGGTCTTGGAGAAATTCCAGGCCAGAAAGGGTGTACAGTGCAGCACTGGGGGCCCAGGGTTTGCCCATGGGTTGAGGGTGAGCAGCCCCAGGTCCCTGGTTTTGCTGGCTCCTCTGGTCATTGACTTGTGCAGAGATAAGAGGGTAACCTGACATGCTCAGTGTGGTTCACTTCAAAACAGCCTCTATTTAAGAGTCACTGCCTCCCCTGTGCTGTTCGTTGGGAGGGGGTATGAGGGTGAATGAGCCATAACCACTGTCCTCTCAGAACCCCAGTGTCCCTCTCCAGGAAAACACAAGAGTGATACGAGGCCCACTGAGGTGGAAAAAACGGGCCGGGAGAATTCAGGGGGAGGGGTCAGACCTTTCTGGCTGGGACATCAGGGAAGCTTTCTGGCGGGGGCTGTTTTTGAGCTGTGCCTGAAAGGGCAAGAGGGCTTGGTCAAACAGAGGGACGTGCTGAGCCCAGAAAGCAGTAGCAGTGAGGGCTCATAGGAGGCAACTGGCAGAGCCCTTTGGGGGATTTAGGAATAGACTCTGACCGCCCTGGAGTGCAGACTTCTATGACTGGTCTGTGGCCTAGTGCTGGACTGAGGGCTCCGTGAAGAACAAGTTCAAGGGTGTGGACACATATGTGTGAAAGAATACAAGTTCAGGTACATGTGTCCATATGCATGCGGGGAAGGCGAGTGTGCACGTGCATGTGTGAGCAGGTGATTTGCCAGGGTCTGCCTTCAGATACGAGTCTGTGTAAGGACGCATGTGGACATGCACGTGATGGCTACATGCTTGCGAGTTCACATGTGCATATGAATATGGTCACGTGCAGTGTAGGCACCGTGTGAGGATCTGAAGGTGTGGATGCATGCAGGTAGACAAATACGCGTGCTGCTCTGGGAGTCAGACTTCAGGCTGATTCTGGGTCCTTAGACCCTGTGAGTGTAGTAATGGTTAATGTTGTAGAGTCAGGCCCCCACTTGCCATGCATCACTTTAATTCATCCTCTCATCAATCTTATGAGGTGGGCTTACAATAGTTATATAATAATCTCAGTTGTTATTATCCCCATTTTACAGAGGAAGAAGCGGAGGCTCAGGAGAGTAAAGTGATTTGCTTAGGGTTACTCAGCCACCAGGTAGCAGAGCCAAGGCTAAGCCCAGGCTGTGGGACCCCAGAGGCCCACCCCTTACCATTTCCTCCAAGCAGCTGCTAAGCAATTCGTGAAGTTCCTGGGGAGGAGATGCCCTGGTGTTTAGCTGGTCTGGATGTGGCGCAGACACCCAGAGCTACTCATGGGCTAAATAGGAAGGCGCTGTCCCTGGGGCCTGGCTCTTGGGACCCACGGCTACACACGTACAAAGGTCACACAGAGGTGAAATGGAGCAGCCCTTGTTTATCCAAAACCCCAAAGAATTTGGGCTGGAGCCAGCGAGAGGCCCCTAGCCTGAGCAATGCTGTGTGTCCTGCTCTTTAGAACAGCAGCCCAGCATAGAGAGTTGTCCCAGACTCCACTGTGCTAGTTTCTTGAAGGCCTGAAGGCCTGCTGTGAAGCACCTGCCCCTGAACAAGGCCAGGATCCCGGACTGAGGACCAGTGGTGGAGCTGGGAAGCAAGGCAGGCCCTCCCTGGGCCCCACCAGCCCGTTAGCTGCTGCAGCACCAAGCACCAACTTGCATTCCTGTCTTTCTTCCTGCAGTCGGCTGGCTGGCCATGTTACAAAACAAAACAAACAGCAACACAAAAAAGGGTCTCTCCAAATCATTGTCCCTACCTTTTGGAGGTGGGCTGATCTGAGGTCAAATGCCTTTGGGGCAACTCATCTCACTTCTCTGAGCCTCCCTTCCTCATCTGTATAATGCGGGTAATAATAGCCTCTGCCCCGTGGGTTACAGTGAGAACTGAATGAGGTCATGCATGGAGAGGCCGCCACACCACCAGGCACATGGAATGAGCATGCCTCATCAACAGGAGCCATCAGTGACATTTTCACCGGATTTGCTACGACGGGGCTGACATCATTTCTCCCTGTGACCTTGACAAAGCATTGAATCTTTCTGGACCTCCATCCCCCACCCCCAAAGAGATTTTTTTTTACTTTTTTTTTTTTTTTTGGTTAGCCTTATTTAAACATTTTAAAATATTTATTTTCATAATTCTGTGACAGAAAATTCACCCTTTCTAAAATGTGCAATCTAAGGGGTGTTAGTGTATTCACACAGTTGTACAACTGTTGCCTCTGATCTCATCCAGAGCATTTCCATCACTCCAAAAAGGAACCCCAGACTCACTAGCAGACATTCCCCTTCCCCACTTCTTCGCAGCTCCTGCATGCCAAGAATCTACTTTGTATCACTTTGGATTTGCCTACTCTGGATAATTCATATAAATGGAATCATACAGAATGCGGTCTTTTACATCTGGATTCTTTCACTTAACATAATGTTTGTGAGAATCATCCGTGTTGTGCAATGTGTCAGGACATCCTTCCTTTTTATTGGTTGAATAATAAATACTCCATTGTATGGGTAGACCACATTTTGTTTATCTGCTCAACTGCTGAATGGCTTTTGCGTTGTTTTCACTTTCTGGCTATCATGGATACTGCTGCTTTGAACATTTGTATAAAGATTTTTGTGTGGATACCTGTTTTCAATTCTCGGGTGGGTACATAGGTGTGGGGTTGTGCCAACCCTATGTTAACCTGTTTGGCACAGTGGCTTGCACTATTTTACATCCCCACCAGTAGCATGGGAGGGCTCCGATTTCTCCACACCCTCACCATTGCTTACTGTTGTCCATGTTCTGATCATAGGCATGCTAGTGGGTGTCAAGCGGTAACTTGTTGTTTTGATTTGCATTTCCCTAATGACTAATGATGTTGAGCATCGTTTCATGTGCTTATTGACCATTTGCGTGTCTTTTTTTTTTTTTTTTTTTGAGACGTGTCTGTTCAAATCCTTTGCCAATTTTAAAGTTCTTTTTATTTTAGCCAGTGGTTACTGAGCACCTGCTCTGTGCTGACATAACTTAGGGACTCCGCTTGGGGCATGAAAGCTTGCCCTGCTCTGCCTCCCAGGAGTATTGCATTGGAGCATGTGTGTGAAGGAAGGGACACCGCTCCAAAAAGGGGAGGAGGCACAGACTTGACAAGGGCCTCGGGTTTCAGGGCTCTGTTTGTGCAATGCACCCTTCCAGGGCCTCCCCTGCCCATTGGCTGCCCTGCCACACCTGACACCGGTGTGATCAGTACCATGCAGCCAGAAGCTGACCAGAGTGGCAGGTACCCCCTGAGTATGCTCCCTTAGGGATTCTTGATTTAAACCTACTACTACCCAGCCATGGCCAGCCACATAACTCCTGGTCATCTCCAGGCAGCTCTGCAGGGTAGGTGCTGGCGACAGCGGGGCTGCTGAGGCCTGAGCCATAAGAAGACAGAAGGACCCTGCTCTGTCCCCAATGCTGTGTGCATTATGCATGTTTCTTGGCCTCCCTGAGCCTCAGTTTTCTTATCTGTGAAACAGGAGAATACTAGCACAATCTCTCAAGGTGGTTATAAGGCTGAAATGAAATGATGCATGTAAAGGCCTTTACACAGGTTGGGGCAGAGGAAATGTTCACTAAATATAACTCATGTTCTTTATTTTGTCATCTGAAAACTGTGAGGGACAAGATGATCTCTAAAGGCTTGACTCCCTTAGAGAAAAGAGAGGTTGGTAAGGAGTTAGGGACACCCCCAGGTCAGATGGAAAAAGCAAAGAGGGGTGCAAGTTCCCCCCGGCACAGTTGCCTCTCTGGGAAGAAGGTGCCCTGAGTTCAGAGTTACCCAAAAGGGATTTCAGAGTTGGGGCCCCAGCTTGGGCAGAAAGACCACCCCAGGAAGCCCTCCGGCCTCTGTGGCTCTCTGGTCTCCATCCTGGCTTTGCCTCAGCCCTCCTGGCCCACATCATGGCAGCTGAGCCTTCTCACTAATCTGCCGAGCTCATGGCCAAGGGGAAATATGTTTCCAGATAGGGTGAAAATAGATCCTTCTCCAAATATGCTCATCATGACTAAGAAAAATAAATGGAACCAAGAGGGAAAAGAGAGGAGGGAGAAGCCACCAGACGAGGCCAGGCCCATGCAATTCTAGAAGGACAAGCTGCCAGACAGGTGGGGGTTGGGCTTGTGCAACAGAAGGGTGTATGTGATTGTGTATGAGTGTGTGCATGTGTATGTGGCTGAATGAGTTTGTACTTGACTGTGTGAGTAAGCGTGTGTGACAGTAAATGTGAGTGTGTGTGTGTGTGCAGATGTGAGAGGGTATATGTAAATGTGTGAGGAAGCATCTATACGTGTGTGTGTGAGTGTGAACGTGTCTGAGTAAGCATGCACAGAGTACGTATGTGGGTGAGTGTTCACCTGTGTTGTGTCATGTACATGTGTGAACAGGTATACGTGAGTATGCATATGCAGGTGTAAGAGTTGTGCATACAGATTGTGTGAGTGCGTGAGCTTGTGCGTGTGTGTGAATAATGTGTGCGTGCATGTGCTCCTGTGTGTGGGTGCCTCAAGTCACGTGCTGTGGAAAGCAGCCCCGAGGAAAGGGAGAATTCTTTGGGCTTAGTCACCCAGAGCTCAGACATAGCCAATCCAAGAACGTATTTCAATATAGACCTGGTTGCATTTGTCATAGGGACTTCCTGTTACCCAGTGGCAGAGGAGGCTTCCTTGAGTTGCAGCTTGGCAGACACCCCTTGGAGGCATAAAATGTTGGAACCCGAAAAGATCTCTGAGCTCCTTTTACCAAAGACTTCATGGTACACGTGGGGTGGCTGTGGCCCAAGGGCACACAGCTGGGGCAGAGCTAGGCTGGGAACTCAGGCCTTCTCGTCTCTGTCCAGTGTTCTTCTTGTACCTCCTACAAGATTCACCTTTTGCCTCCCTGTCATCGCTCATCCGTGTGTTCAGCAAATGTTTACCAAGTACCTATTAAGTGCTACACACCAAACTGGGAGCTAAGATACAGACAAGGACCCTGCCTCAAGAAGCATTCCTCCCAGTGTGGAGAGGTAGACCACATACCAGTAGGCAAGTTGATAAGATAATTCCAGATCTCTGTAAGTGCCTTGAAGTCAGGAAGGCAGGGTGGTACGATCCGAGGCCTACTTCAGTGGGGTGGTCAGAGAGGGCCTCTGCAGGGTGACATCAGTGCTGAGACCAGGGCAGGGAGCCAGCTACTCACAGCAGAGTATCCAGACCCATTTCTTAAGTGACCTCGGCCTCACAGAAGCGGGTAAAACTGTCAGAAGTGCCTCGGCCACTCCCCTAGCCCAAGTCTGATGGGAAGTGATGGGGACCGGAGGAATGCTCCCTCAGACAAGGCCAAAGCTGAGAAGCCAGTGGGCCTTGGGACCCAGGAAATACCACCGGAGCCATAGAGGACAGTCACCGTCTATTCATGCCCCAAAGCTCTTGTCCAGCCATCGTGAAAATAATAGTAACCACGGATGTTAAATAACAGCTACTATCAATGTTAGTTAAAAGAACTTAGCATATGCCAGGCACATACTGGGCATTTCAGGTGCATTATTGCATTTCACTTCCTCAACATACCTTAGGAAATAGACATTGGTGACACCCTCATTTTACAGAAGAAAGTGAGGCCCCATTGAAGTAACTTGCACAAGGCTATACCACCAGGAAGGGGCAGAGCCACCATTTGCACCCAGGAGTTTTGTGATCCCCGAGGCCAGAGCCGCTGAGCACACACCTCAGCCCCTCCTGCCTGCCTGACCTTCACCTTGCATGGACCCTCCTCACTTCCCTGACCCCCTAGAATCACCCTGGCTGCCTCGGAGCTCCTTCTGACTCAGGCCTCATGGCCTGCCATGTAGTCATGAGTTATGCCAACATCAGCTTCACTTCTACTCTATGCCTGGAGCATTGGGACCTTTACATATGTGATTGCAGTCTTCACAAGAACTCTTCAAGGTCAGGATTATGTATCTCATCTTACAGCTGAGGAGATAAAGGGATGGCTCACAGGCAACTGTAGTCGGGGCGGGGGTGGGAGGGTAACCTGACCCCAGAGCCTGATAGCCCCCATGCCTTCCCACAGGGTGGTGGCGAGGAGTTCAGCCTGCTTTGCTTCGCTTAAGCCTCAAAATCAGCCTCCCACCGCCTGCCTTGACCTATACAAGGTTCAAATCCATGCCTCAGCCATGCATTGAATGACAGAAAGTCCCTGACCTTTGCGGTTACTCTTAAACACTCGAAGCCCCTCATGCTGAAATGGCAAATGCCAAGTGCTCTCCACGTCTGTACCTCAGGGCTGTGCGGGAATAAATGTAAAGTAGCACAGCTTCATCTTAGTGTCGGGACCATGGGCAAGTGACCCTTTGAAGGTTCTATTTCCCCATCTGCAAAATGGGCTTATATCAGAATACCTACCTCACAGGTTTGGAGTCAGGTAAAACCAAGGTGACATAAAGATGCCTGGCTCACAGTAGGTGTTCAGTAAAGATTTGTGGGCCCACTGGCTGATGGAGCATTGGCCTCAAGACACTGAGGGGCTGTTGCTATTTGGAGTTTAGATGGTGGGATGGAGATTTCAACTTTCTGGGTTTCCAGGGCCTTGCTCATCAGAAGGCCTCACTCTACAGCTCTCTCCCCAGGTCCCTAGTGTAAAGGCCCAGCAGGCCCCCTCTGGACACTGTAGGAGTGATGCACAGGCCGCAGCCTCTCCAGTCCCAGACAAGCTGGGCAGATGAAGCAGCAGTTTTCCAGAAGACTGTGTGCCCTAGAGCTGCAGCCAAGGGACGGAAGTATGTGCAAAATGGGGAAGTTGCTGCTGCAAACACCCCAGTTGAGAAACACGATGGGGAAAATCCAACAGGCTGCTGAGCTCTGGGGAGGGGATCTCCAGGGCTAGCACATGCACACCACCACCTCATCCTTTGTCCCTTTACCCTGGGGTTAGTGGTGGCTGCCTGCTGATGCTTCTCTCTGGGCTGCCTTTCTAGTCCCTGTATAACGTCTCCACTTTTCCACGACTTGCACAATGGATTCCCTACATTTAATTCCGTCTATTTGAAATACCTAGACTGGCTTCTCTTTTGCTGCCAGACCCTAGAAGTCCAGAGAGGTGAGG
Source organism: Lynx canadensis (assembly GCF_007474595.2). NCBI lineage: Eukaryota > Metazoa > Chordata > Mammalia > Carnivora > Felidae > Lynx > Lynx canadensis. Next base: position 21,503,126 of record NC_044304.2, read on the forward strand.
CTACTTGCCCAGCATGAAGGGGCTTACCTGTGGCAGCCCACTCTCTGCTTCCTCAGCCTCCTCTCCTTTCCTCACCCCACCTCTGTGCCAGCTTTTCTGCTTTATGGATCTGCCTGGCAATGCATTGAACTTAAGGAACCAATCAATTGATTCTCACTAAAGTATTACTGATTGATATGCGTGTCATCCAGAAGAAGCTAAAACCTCATTGGGTCTGTCCAGGGGGTCTGAGTCCATGAAGGAGATGTAGCCACAAGCTGGAGACATTGCCTAAGGGGTCTCTCTTCCTGTCTCTGTCCATTTTCCCCCACAGGACCCCCACAGGCTAAACCAAGCCACACAGACGTTTGGGGAGTGCAGCCTGAAGAGATTGGGCCCCTTCCATGGACAAAGGTCAGAGCTGGGAAAGGCAAACAGGTCCAGGATGTGCACATTCCTCTTTTGTGCACTGTCACAGGGGGTCAGAAAATGATGGTCCCTGAGGACCTTTGCTCTCTGAAAGTCCACAGATCTGTGACTCTTAGAGCAAGGGCATGACGTCCCTGAGTTCTGGTCCCAGTTCTGATTCTATGTGGCCTTTTGATCCTTTCTCTCTTTGACCTTAGCGTGCCCATCTGCTCAATGGGGAGGTTGGTCAGACAGGTCCAGGAGGGCCCTGGAAGAAGACCCTGGTCCACATCCACAACCAGGCCGTGATTCTCCAGGAGCCTCCCTCAGGAATCTGCTGACCTCACCATCCCTTCTCACCTAATGTCCTATTCATCCTGCTGTCCCAGGCTGGGGCCCACCTGGTCCTATGCCCACTTTTCCCTGTAGTCCTATCTGCATAAGCCAGAGAGTCCATCAGCCCCGATCTAGACCTCCCACCCACAGGGCCAGGAGTGATTCCAGCCATCAGGGCTCTGCCTTCTGCCTGGCTGAGGGGTTACTTCCCCTCAGAGGAATAGGGGGCACCACTTGGCCTAGACAGAGGTCCACTTGAGTCCCCTACCCCACTGTCCTCCCACTGTCTGGGGCTCTTCCTTTCTTCCTTTCCAGAAATGAACCGGAAACTGGGCCACTTTCTAGAAAGACTCCAAGAGAGGAGTTGGAGCAGAGGAAGCTGATCTCCCTCCCATGAAAACTGAGGTCAGACCTTCTAAGGTTTCTGCAGGCTCAGCTCACAACCCAAGCAGGTTAAAATATACCCACTTCCCACGTCATAAAACACTTTTGAATCACTTTATAAGAGTTGAGGTGTGCTACATTTGACAAGTTGTCCTAATATTACACTTTGCAGACATTTAGTGAAACATGTAGGAATTTCAAGCTTCCTGTCACTGAGCTCATATCCTGTGCCATGTGATCTCAATCTACTCAAAATATCATACTACTATTAACCCATTTTATAGGGGAGAAAACAGGGTGAGAAAGGCCCAGCACCTAAGACCACACATCCAGTGAGCACTGGGCCACTGTCTGGGTCTGCCTCTCTCTGCAGCCTGGACCTCTGTCATCCTGGGTTCCTGGCTCTGCCCTGGGGACCCCGGGGGCAGGGGATTCAGGCCTATGGGGCTTATATTTCATTAGAACTCAGAGCCAGCGCACAGCTTGGCTGGCTGGACCAGAGCCCTCCTCCTGGCCCAGTCAGGTGCTTGGCACCCGCACCTCAGGACTCCTCCCAGGGTGAGCTCTAGGGCACATGGTTTACCTGCAGGAGCCCGGAGGTAGGAAAGCAAACACCATAAATCATCAGGAAGCCCGTGTAAATATTTTATAGCTGGGACAGTAAATAATGCAGCTCCCTGGACACACTCAACCCAGTTCATCTGTCCCACATCCAGCACTCTGTCTGGGCCCGTCTCTTGCCTTGTATTTTTTAAACAAATGCTGAAGCCCAGTGCTGGGCACTTTCCTATGCACCATCTTCACTGCTTAGCCTTTGCTCAGACTGCTCCCTCTGCCTGGAACACCTTTGTCCCTAAGCCTGGCTATTCCTCCTCCTCCCTAAGGAGTCACCTCCTCCAGGAAGCCTTCTTTGATTTTCTGGATGGGTCAGGGGTTCTTCTGACTCTCACAGTGCTTTCCCCATCTGGGCTCTGCTAGACTTCCCCCATCTGGGCTCTGCTCACTCTGTGAGGTCTTTTCCTGGTGATTTGCCTGCTCTCTCTCTGTCAGCTCTAAGAGAGCAATCACATCCCTTGAGTTGAATGCAAGTCTTGGCATACAGTAAGTGCTCAACGAATAATGTTGAAAGATGGAATGTTATCTCGTTCAATCCTTAAGTAAGTCTGTGAGGCAGGTGTTGCTGTGTTGTTACTATAATCCTATGTCACACACAACAAAACAGGCCCCAGTGGCAGAGCTGGGACTGACTTCCCACCTGTCTGGCCCTCCCTGAGTCTGATGCTTTCTCAATAACCCATCTGGGAATACACCCCTTTCCCCTGCAGACCTCAAACTCCTTGAATCAGGGACCCTCTGTTTCTGCTCAGGGAGGCTCTTGACCCCTGCCAGAGGCTCTGATGTTCAGTGGGTGTTAATCTATGTGTATGAAAGACTACAAAAGGCAAGTCATGGTCAGGACCTTGTCTTCAACCTGGGCGGGAAGGCACAATGTGGGAGCAGGAGGCCAGGCAAGGGGACCTGTGCTTCTTGGGCCCTAAGGCAGCCCTGGAAAGAGGTTTGTTCAGGGAGGGTCCCTGATGCAGCAGCTGTGGAAGGTGCTCAGATGCAGCAGCCCAGATGCCTTGGGTCTCAAGGCACTGCACCACTTTGGGGCCAAGTCCCTAACCAGGCCATCACTGCCTCACAGGAACCTGAGACGTGAAGACAGATGATCCTGTCTACCCTCTTCCCATCTTGTGTCAGGCGCTGAGAACGAGGACAAAGAAATCAGGGCACAGGCAGTGCAAGGTGGGACAGGACAAGGATAGCTTTGCACAGAAGCCCTGGCCTGACCCTGGCCTCAATCCTCAGCAGAAAGTGGGCGGCAGAAGGGTGGGTAGATCAATTCTGGCTGGTTGCTGATGGCTTCCTGAAGCTGTTGTTAAGAAGGATTCTAGGGGCACCTGGGTGGCTCAGTCAGTTAAGAGCACAACTTCGGCTCAGGACATGATCTCGCGGTTTGTGGGTTCGAGCCCCATGTCAGGCTCTGTGCTGACAGTACAGAGCCTGGAGCCTGCTTCAGATTCTGTGTCTCCCTCTGTCTCTCCCCATGCCCTGCTTGCATTCTGTCTCCCTCTCAAAAATAAGTAAACATTAAAAAAAATTATATATATATATATAATAATGCATATAATATATAATATTGTATATTATATGTATATGTGTATATATATGTGTGTGTGTGTGTGTATATATATATATATATATATATACTCATGTATATATATACATGAAGGAGTTTGAGCTGTATCTCTCCAGGCTCAGCAAGAAGTGCTGCGATCAATTACCAACACCTGCCGCAAGCAGAGTGGGGCACACTAGCCCACTTCAGAATTTGCTCCCTCATTTGACTTCTCAGCTCTCTGAACAGAAGAGGACAAAATAAAGGGTGGTGGGTTCCTTGTTGATTGCTAACAAGGTCAGTGCAGAAGTCATTACCCTTTGTGGAGATGGAAATACGAACACATGGCCTCTTTACCAGTGTATCTGTAAGAGCCAGGAAGGGAATAGGAAGAAGAGAATGGGAAAGAATAACAGAGAGCAAGTGAGAAGTCAGATGCTCATAAGGATTTCCTGGCAATGTGACTGAGACCCTGAGTCCAGGGACAAGGGCAGGCCTGGCTCTGCCCTCACCAGTAAGCAGGAACCAAGAGTTTTCCAAGGCAAATTCCAGAGATAATCCAGACAAAGGCCCAGGTGTTGGGGCCTTGTGTTGCAGGGGGCAGGCCCAAGCTTTCCACACCTGTTAGACCCGGGTGTCCCCACTGGGCCCAGCTTGTCTGAGGGGCACACAGGGTCAGGTGGGGCTCTGCGTGAGCCCCTGCCCTCACACAGTTTTCCAAGTTGTGGGGGAAGAATCTAGTAGGATCAGAGCAGGCAGGGATGGGCAGGATGTCCCCTCTGGGCTGAGAAAGTCTGGGCGGGCCCCCAGGGAGGGGTGGCAGGGTCGAGAGGGCCAACTGTGAGGCTGCCAGACCATATGTGCTACCCTTGTTCCCCCAACTCCCACTGCCCCTTGGGCATTTACCCTGTGAGGCCATGCAGGCAGGATCCGCACAGACATTCACAGTTGGGGAAGAAGGCTCTGGAAGAGGAGCTCTGTCCTTCCCCTGCCAGCTGCCAATGCCTCCACACCTGTCTCTTGTCTGGCTCCACCTGGGCCAGGTACCAACTGTCACACCCTTGCTCCTGTGGCTTTAGGGGAAGCCTGGCCTAATGACTATGAACTCTGGCCTGGAATGCAGAACAGTGGGGTGTGAGGCTCAGTTTTGCTGTGTCTTGAGCATGTCATTCAGCCGCCCTGGCCTTCAGTATTCCCTCCTGTGAAATGGGATTCCTGATGGTACCCACTCACATTGTAAAGGCTTTGTGGGAGGCTTGTCAGTTAAAGAACATCAAGTGTTACCTCAGGGCCTGGTAGGTTGTGAGCACTTGATAGTTGGGGGCTGGAATTATTATTATTATTATTCTAATCTGAGACCAAGTTCATGTTTTCCACACCATCTGCAGAGTCCAGATTCTACCCAGACTCCCAGGGGACCACTTCCAAGACTGGTAGACGCGCAGGCTGGTGGCAGGTCCTGGTGCTGGGGATCTGGGATGCTCTGAACCTGAAGGCCTAGGACAGAGCAAGATGGGGCAGGCAGGGGCTCCCTGCAGCTCCGTGGCCCCTGAGCTGGCCGAGTTCTGTGCGGTGCATAGTCGGCCATCCCAGGCCACTTACAATTCTCTTTCAGCACTAACAAGGTTAGTAGCAGGGTCAGCGCAGGAGCTCTGGGGCACTGAGCAGGAGCAGCTATTGTCAAGTTTTATTATGATGCCCAGACAGTGCTCTTGGGCAGCACTTACCAGCTGGCCATTGCCTAGTACGGATAAAGGTTGAGTTCTTTGGGGAGAAGGCCCTTCCAAAAAGGTTGACCTCTGCAGGGTGCAAAGGTTTCGGGAGCCCACGTCTCCCCAGAACCACCTCTGCTCTGAGGAGCCTGGAGCAGCTGGGAAACCTGATGGGGAGCACCCAGGGCACTCTTAGACACAGTGTGAAGCCATAGTATGGAGCAGCCTGGGGAGCCAGGGACCCACAGTGGACTCTCCATCCCCATCCCCTCCCCTTCGGTCTCCCCCACCTCCTCCTCCCCTTAGCCACCCAGGCCTTGGTCTTATGCGGGAAGATGCTGGCATGACTCCCACTGGGGTGGCTAGGAGTAAGGGTGCCTCAAGGGCAGACCCTGAGCTGGGGAAGTCAAGAAATGTGTGGTGGACAAACGCTTCTGAGCCGTGTCTCTGGGCACGGGGATGCCACCACAGGAAAGCCAGTCTTTACTATGTGTCCACACTGTATTTGGCCCTCACAGGGTGGTGTCACATGGGTGGTGGCATAGGGAGTGACCAGGAGAAGAGGACATGGCCCTCAAGGGAGTGACCCTGCAGGCATATAGGCCCCAAGATGGTCACATGCCAGAACCGTGGCACCAGGGAGTACGAGACCCAAGGACAAAAGTTCCAGGATCAACGGTGAAGGAAAGAAGTGTGTTTGAGGTGGCCCAGGAGCCCCCTCCACACACTCATACCCTTACCATTGAGCTGCTGGTCAGATTCCCAGTAGCCCTTGGTGAGGGCTGAGCCACCGAGCTCAAAGGTCAGAAGGGCAAAGACTGGTGAAGGTTCCTTGGATTCACACCCACTGGTGCCTTCTGAGGTAGCCAAACCTTATGCTCAAGGAGCAGGCTGTCATCAGCCTCAGGCACTGCCTTGGGGGAGGGAAGCTGGGAACTCGAGCAAGTAGAATTCTGTCTCCCCACCCCGACTGGGCCAGGGCCATTAAGAGCAAGCATGGGGCAGGGCACTCCAGTCCCTGCCCCTTGGGCCCCAAGAACACCTGGCAGCATGAATATGAATAATAAAGGCCATGCCTTCATTTATCCATTCACTTCAAGGTGCTTTTTGCAGCCATTCCTGCTTCTAGGCTTTTGCTTTCATTGTGTCCTCTGCCTAGAAAGCTCTAGTCTCCTGATCTTCTCCCTTCATTCCTGCCTGGGAAACCCCTTCCCCAAGCCTTCATTCCCCATTGTCTTCAGCACAGGCCCAACTGCAGGCTTAGGCCTTTGCATGGCACCCAAGGCACTGAGAATGTAACCACCGTCCCACCCCCGCGCCCCACAACTGACCCTTGGGTTACCTTGCACAAGCCCCAAAGGCCCACATCACTGTTTACTGGAACTGGGCTTAGATGTAGTGAGTTCATTAGCTCTGAGTCTTTGCTCCAGCTCCTCCTTCTGCCTGGGGTGCCTTCTCTGTCTTCTCACCCCCACTTCCCTTGTCCTCCTGGCCTGGGCCAGGGGCACCTTTGCAGTAGAGCCTTCCCTGCTTCCTCAGCACCCCCATACAAAACCTATCACACAGTAGGTGCCCGTGAAATGATGGCAGGAAGGAAAGAACAATGAATTATGTTCTATTCTCAGCTCTGTTGGGATCTGTTGCTGGTAACCTGGGAGTCACTTTGCTTGTCGGAAGCTTGGTCTCCCATGACACAGTGTTAAATCAGAGTTGGATGAAATGGCTTGCATTAAGCTTCTAAGAACCTTAGATTTAATGCAGAGGCTTCAGGCTATGGAAGCTTCCCTGCCCATCCCCCTATACACCCCGATAATAACAAAATTAAGTCATATAGCAGAAGTCTCAGTGATCTATGGAGAATGCATCTGATCCAGGCACTGTGCCAGACCCTTGTCTGGTCCACACTCCCTGAGCTCTGAGGGGTACAAAGGGCCCCATTTATAGATAAGGGAGTTGAAGCAAGGTGCCTTGCCCAAGGTCACACAGCTCAGGGGCTGAGCTCCCTGCAAGAAGGCCAGCCCCCATCATCCCAAAGGGGCTCCTGACCTCCTACCAGGGCCCCCTATGTTTAGCCACTGCCCTCCAACATAATAGCTGTAAGGATAGGCCCTTTTGCTAACTCTTGTTCCTGATCTCAGGAGGCTCGGGCTCAGAGGCTGGGCTGCCTTGTGAGCTGGGAATCTCATAGGCATGTAAAAGGGAATAGGGGTTTCTGGAGGGCAGTCACCCATGCATTTGGCAGCAGGGATACTCCAGCCCCGCATCCCTGCCAGCCAGAGGAAAACAGGTGCCTGGCCTCCTAAATCATGCTAGACCCCATGCCCTCCTCTGGTGGGGATACTTCTAAGTCAATCTGGGCCCAGCCCAAACAGTCTTGTAAATATCTGCCCCCTTTCCAGTTTCCTGAGAAGTTGTCCTGGCCATGCCCCTGTCAGAACCAACTGCTGGGTGGCAGAGCCTGCCCCCCACCTCAGCATCCATCCTTTGTGTAGAGAAGGGACCAGAGACCCTCTGCAGGACAGGTGGACAAACCAGGCCCTGGGCTCCTGTCTCAGTCTCCTCCAGTAACTTGTGTGGCCTAGGGCAAGGATTCACCGGAGCCTCGGTTTCCTCACCTGTGGGATGGGATCAGCACGCCTGCTCTACCCAGGTGTAGGCAATTAGACAGCAATTAGCGGGCTCTTGGTGGAGGTGGGGGAGCCTCTCAGCCAAGGGGTAAAGAGAAGAGTGTGGCTGGGCAGAACTGCAGGACATGATTCCTACACCCCTCCAAACTGTACTCCCATCTGTGCCCTAGGCAGACCCTCATGCATACCTGGGAAGGAGGGAGAGATGAGATGGGGAAGGCAGGAATCCTCCTCCCCCTTCCCTCACTTGGTCAGTTAATCCTTGTGGTCACAGAGAACTAGGTCTCTCATGGTCATTCCGTAGTGTTTCAGAGAAGCTGAACTACCTGCCCAAGGTCACCCAGCCAGAGAAGGTTGAACCGCGGGGAAGTCTGGCTGCCTGGGGCTCAGGCTTAACCACCAGGGGCCCCTGCCTCTAAAGCCACCAGCTCTTCCTCCTGAAAGCCTGGAAACTGTAGCCTCACACAGATCTGGGGACCTGGCCCTGCCACCTGACCTGCCAAGTGGCCTCGGGCAATAGCCTCACCTATCTGAGTCTCCCTTTCCTCACCTATAAACTGGGGCTACCCTGACTTTGCAGGTTGCCCTGAGCATTAAACAAGAGGCTGTTTTGAACTGCTCAGCCACTGGCAGGACCCAGTATCATCCTAGTGGCAAACTGATGTGTACCATGCTGTCGCTCCCTCATACAGCTGGAGCCATCAAGGCCTGGAGGGGCAGGGGCCTGCCGGGATCCTGCAGCTAGCCAGAGTCAGAGGCATGGCAGGCCAAGCCCCCAGCCTTGTGGTGCTTGCCCAGGCATCTCCCCACGCGTGTCCACTGGGGGCCCACGTTAGCCTCAGCTGTGCTCCAGGTCCACCCCTGGTTAGTCCTCCAGAAGTTTACCTTGTGCCTACCTCCCATCAGACAAGACACAGGATGCCAGGCCTGCCCTCAGCTACTAGGGTTCCCTCTGAGCTGGGACTCAGCTAGGGGACTACGATCAGTGGGGGAGGATGCTGAGGTCCATGTAACCCAAGACCTGGTGGCTCTGGTGAAAGCAGACTCAGGAGATAATTGGGATAGGAGCAATCAGCTGAGGCCCTATAGAGCAGGTGGGACAGGGCTCCAGGAGTCATCCTGAGACCCCCTGGTTGTCCCCTGCCCTTACTTCTCCCTGTACTTTATTCTCTCTTCCTCAGAGACCTGAGGGAGGAGGCTCAGGCTTGGCAGCTGGACAGGGATGAGTGAAGAAGAAATCCTGGGTGGTGGTGTTTCCCCAGGGATAGAAGGCACACTGTGCCTTGATGGCTGAGGTCTGCCTAACTGGGTACACATGGTTAGGGAAAGCTTCCTAGAGGAGGACCTGCCTGAAGATAGCTGGGCCTGGAGCACCAAGCAAAGGGAAATGCCCGAGGTGAGAAATTGCAGGGTGTTGTCCGGTGGGAACTGAAAGAACTTCCTCTCACTGGAGTTCGGGAGCTAAGCCATGCTGGGCCTGGTGGTCATGTGTGGACTTTGTCCTTTGTCCTGAGAGATCCTTCAGGATGGGGAGTGCATACTCCTTGACATGTTAGGAGGATTGTGTGGATGCTGTGAGGAGAAAAAATTGTGGGGGTGGGGCGGTGGGGCCCTGAGTAGACAACACTGCAGATGGCCAGGCAAGAGACACCAGTGGCCCTGGCCAGGATGGCGACAGTGGGGACAAATGAATGTGAGAAGTCAGAATGGGAGACTGAGGTGCTGAGGGGACAAAGTTTCCACAGTGACCTGGGGCCGGGCTGGGGTGGCAACCACTGTGTGTGGGGGAAACTGAGCATGGGAGAAGGCCAAAAGGCTGCCTAGAGCAGGCTCACTTCGATCCATCCCAGCCTCTGGGAATCCTTTCTTCCCTCCCCATCTTTTGGAACAAAGTTTCTGCCTCAGGGAAGAAAAGTTTATGTTATTTTTTTTACTTTGTAACATGGCTGTGCCAGGCACACACACACACACACACACACACACACACACACACACACACAAAGCACCCCCAACCACCTGCCTTCTTGAAAGCCTGAGAGAAAGTGTGGAAGCTTCCTTGGGGCCTTCCTCTCTAGATTCCAGTGGCTTCATGAGGAAGGAGGTATGGAAGGAGGGGGTTTGAGGAACAGGAGGAAAAACTGGGCATTTCTGCCACACCCCCCCTTCCAACCACCCCACCCCCACCCACCCACATATACACCATCAGACCTTAGGTACACACACAAGAACCCAAAGTCACGTGCCACAGAACACTCCCACTGCAGCCCCTAAAGCCCAGCATTCAAACCCCCTCACAATTTCCCCAATTCCTGCTTTATCTTCCCTCCTGGCTTGCCCTGGAAAGGAGTGGTGCGGGCACACACACAGGCCCAGGGGAGCTACCTTCCCACCCCAGAGGACACACCAGCATGGCTGCTTTGTAACATGATGGAACTAGAGCAGACATCAGCATGAACTTCTCAGGCTTCCAGGTTGTGAAACCTGAGGCCAAGTTGAAAGTCTAGTTCATCTTCTTTGCAAGGTCCCCAAGCATGATCCTAGATCTCCCCACCTGGCAGCTCCTGTGATTCTGGGCCTGGTACCTGGAGCTGAGGCCTCCGTTCCAGTGCCCACCTTGGGGAAGCCTGCTGCAGCTATACTCAGCTGGCCTGAGTCCTCCCCCCACTGGCCTAGAGTGGGGGTGTAAAGGTCCCCACATGAAATCTGCCTGAGGGCTTAGATTCTGTACCCCAGCCCTTGACCCAAATGCCATCCTCTATCCAGAAATTTCAGCCTTCTTCCTCCCCTTCCTCCACTGCCCTGGGATGAGGGCCCAGTTGTTCACAGGCCCCAAGGGGCTGGCCTGGGAACTGGCTGTGTTTCTTGCCCTAAGGGCTCACCATTCCTGCTGCCCAGGCCTGCCCAGCAGCCTGGCTGCCTGCCTAGCTGCTGTGGCCAAGGTGGCCACAGCCTGTGCCCACAGAAGCCTGTGGGCAGAGGCAGGGCTCAGGCGTGTGAAGGCGGTGGGGGTGGGCAGTAGTCTGAGGGTGAGACTCTAATCCCCCAGGAGGTTAACTTCTGTCTATGCCCACTGCAGGCAGAAGTATGTCTCAGCCAAGGGAGCTCACAGTCTGGGGAGGTGGCTTGGATAGCCCAGTAGCAGTCTGTTTCTAGTCCTGGGCACAGGCTGGGTCCTCTGCTCCTAACATTTCTTTCTTTTTTTAATTAAAAAAAAAACAAACGTTTTTTTAAGTTTATTTTTGAGAGAGAGACAGAGAGCACGAGAGGGGTAGGGGCATTGAGAGAGGGAGACATAGAATCTGAAGAAAGCTCTAGGCTCTGAGCTGTCAGCACAAAGCCCACAGCAGGGCTCAAACTCACGAAATCTGAGATCATGACCTGAGCCGAAGTCGGATGCTTAATCAACTGAGACACCTAGGCACCCCTGCTCCCAACATTTCAATACATCCTCAGAGTAGCCCTAAGGGGTAAGGGAGCCCCAAGGGGGCTACTCAAGGTCACACAGCCAGTTAGTGTGGAGCTGCATGTTAGTTCTTCCTACTCTGGAGCCTCTGCCCCATGTGGTTGGTGCCTCAGGAGAGACCCTGGACAGGGTGGGTGGGGTGAGTAGAGTTGAGGGGAGAGCTCATAGAAAGCAGAGGACCTCCTTGGTTAGGGGCAGGCATCTGGGAGGCTCCCTGGAGGAGGACTTTTTTTGTAGGGGGCCTGGTTAGATGGTTAAGAACTTGATGGGATGACATTCCAGTGGCAAAGCACAGCTTGAGCAGAGGCAGGGGTTTTGATGAACAGTGGGAGGGGTGGGGGGTGGGAGGGTGCAGGTGAGTGGGTTGGCTAGGGTGTCCTGGTGCCCCAGGGCCTCTTATACCGCTTGAGGACCTGGGATGGAGGGTGCTGGCTATGGGAGTGTGTGGGCACTTTGCTCAGGCTCTGCTGGTCCAACTGGCCCAACCACTTCTTTTCAGGCCCTGCTCACAGTCCTGCTGAAAGCTGTTGGCAAACTCTGGGTGACGTCTGGGTCAGGAACCTAGGATCCCCCAGTCCTGATCTCGGGGCAAAATTATTAAGGGGTCCTGAGCCCCATAGTGCTCTGTCATCTCCTCTAGAAAGCCTGCCCTGATTTTGGCCTCCAACAGAACAATTTCTAAGATGCAATCACAGCGTGGAGGGTAGGTCTGTCAGGGGAGATTAAGTTATTGGAGGAATTATGGGAGATTTCTACTTTCCTCTGAAAGCTAGTCTTTATTTTCCTTATTTGCTCTGTTTTTCATCAGCAACCGCTAATGTGTAACATTACTTTTCTAGGTTTCTGTGACTCTCTCCCTATCTCTCATCCCCCATCCACCCCTGTCCTCCGATCTTCTTACAGGTTCCCAGCTAGCTAGCAGGATGCTGGACCACCTTCACTCCCAGGACCTCTGTTGCGCCATCCATGAAATGGGCGTGTTCAGGTCTCCCCGACTTTCCGGGACTGAGCCGGCAGCGGGGAAGGGCTAGGAGAAGAAGGCGCCGCCCGGCGCCGGGGCCCAGGTGTCGGCGCCAGTCCAACCTCCAGGTGGCTGCGCAACCCGGAATAGAGCCGTCTCTTTTATACCAGGCCCACGTCACAGGCATGGGCGGGGCCTCCGGCCGGCCTCGGAAAGGCTTCCCTGGGGCGGGGCGGGGCCGGGCCCCCGGCCAGTGTGTACCCGAGCGCGGAGACTTGCCTGCGGGGGCGCGTGTGGCTGTCGGGGTGGAGATGGGATGTTTGCGCCGCACGGGGGACGCCAGTGTGCCTGCGGTTCTTCCCTACCCTCCCTACATAGAGGGCTGCCTTCCCGCGCTTGGCCTGCCTCCAGTTCCCCACGGGATAAAGGGCTCAGTGAGCTACCCGTGCTGGGGGGGTGGGGGTGTGTGTGGAGTGAAACTGAGGCATGGCCAGGCCAGGGGGCTGGCAAGCCCTGTGGGTGACTGGGGTGCTCAGACTCCCAGGTGTCAGAGCCTAGTGTGAGACCCAGCAGATCAGAGCAGAGGGTGCTGTTGCGTGTGTGGGATGGGAGAGGTGGAGGTGGTGGAGAAGGCTCCCTTGGGTCTCTGTGTCAAGAAAAAGCCTTCCTTCTGTTTCTGCCTCTGACAGCACCGACGTCTATCCAGCCCCCCTCCACACCCCTTTGGGTGTGGAGCCAGAAGTGGGGACTCAGGCAGTCAGGGGCTGTGCCATGGTCAACGTGGGACTGGGGCAGGCCAGGTGCTGCATACCGGTAATAGCTCCAGAAAAAACCCCGTGTCCCGTGCTCTCAGAAAACACCTGCCCTTGCCTACTCCCAAGTATTTCCCAAGTTTCACCTGAACACAAATATACTGACTACAGAACTTGGGGACTATTAGATTTTTTTTTTTTTAACGTTTATTTATTTTTGAGACAGAGAGAGACAGAGCATGAACGGGGGAGGGGCAGAGAGAGAGGGAGACACAGAATCGGAAGCAGGCTCCAGGCTCTGAGCCATCAGCCCAGAGCCCGACGCGGGGCTCGAACTCACAGACCGCGAGATCATGACCTGAGCTGAAGTCGGACACTTAACCGACTGAGCCACCCAGGCGCCCCCAGAACTTGGGGACTATTAGCTGGGCCTCATCAACTCTTTATTTGGCAGTTAACACCAACACAGACTGAGTCTCATGCCTAGTGCCCCGTGAGCCTGGTCTCCCCATCCTCCCAACCACCCACCAGGCCAGTATTACCTTTATCATCTCCATTCCACAGATGAGGAAGCTGAGGCACAGTTAAGTCACAGGTCCAGGGTGTGAGGAGGATGTGAACCTGACCCCTCTAGGCCTTGGCTTGGTACTCTACTACCATGTGGCGCTGCTCCCAAACCCACTGCCCTTGCTTGCCCCCTACCCAGTGCCTGAGGCTGAAATCCCTGCTCATGACCATTTGGTGGCCTGAGGTATAGCCACAGGTTGGACCATGTCCCATGTGCCCTTCCAACCTTCATCCCCCAACTGCTCTGCCATCCCCAGAAATCACCCAGGTGCAACACCCCTGCTGGCCCGGGCCTCCTGCTCCAGAAACATGAGTGACTCTACCTTGGCCAGGCCAGCACTCTGGGTGTGATGAGGATGGTGCTGGCAGCCAAAGTTTCAGGGATGGGGATGATGATATGGAGAAGCAGAAACAGAGAGCGAGAGGCAGAGAGGCCAGGACAAGGACCAACTCTTGGCAGGGATCAAGGGTGGGGGGGACCCCATCCTGCCCTCAGGTAGGTGGGCCCCAGGGACAGAAGAAGGTTTAGGCCTTTTCTAGGTTGCTTGGCTGAGTCCTGGACTTCCTGCAGAGGGGCCTGGGGGCCCCCAGGGTTCATGGTCTATGGGTGGGGTAGGGGCTGCACTGGTCATGCTAGCCCTCCTCTGGACAAACCCTCTAGGGAATCCACAGAGAACCAGCCCTGGGCGGATGCTGGGGGTAGGAGACTGGAGGCTGTCCACCACTATCTGTGATGGGCCTGTTTCCTTGGCTGCAAACCCGGAGGAGGAAGAAGAGAAAGTACCACTTCCTGGTGGCTGCCATGGGCCCAGCCCTGTTTGGGGATTTACACCCTATGTCATGAGAGGCCATCAAGGGCTCTTCCAAGGCTGACAGCCTGTGACTCAGCAAAGTGATGATACCTGTGCCCCTGGCCAGTGTGAGCTGAGCCCTCACCAGGTGTCCACCCTGGCTGAGGTTTCCTGCACATCATCTCACCTAACCCTTACTCAGCTCCTGACATGAGTCTGTCATCAGCCCCTTTTTCAGGTGAGGACTCAGGATCAGAGAGGTGTGGTCACCTGCCTCAGGTCATACAGTTAGCATGTGATACAGCCAAGGCTAGCTTCCAGGCCTCAGTAGGCCCTTTGAAGGCCTGGAGCAGGCAGGTTATGAGGGCACAGAGGCAAGCTCTCATGGACCCTGCCCTGGCCCACCCAGTGTGGCACCCAGGAACAGTTCCACCATGCACAGTGGCTCCAGCTGACTTTGGTCTGGACTCCCTGGACCCCACCCAAGCTTATTCTCTCTGGGGCCCCTGGCCGCAGCGTTTGTCTCTGCATCCTTCCTCTGCCCTTGTCACAGTGTGGCCTGCACAGCCTTAGCCTCTCTGCCCCTTTAGGGTTATCACACTTCCCCTTGAAGTCTCCAGAAGAGAAAGATTGGCTGAGGCCAGTGTGTGCTCACAGCCCCTGAGCCCACGTGTCTGCATAATCCTCAGGGCCCAGAAAGTACTTCCTGGTGTCTAATTTCAATCTTTCTTGCTCTCACAATACCAGCCCTGCTCTAAAGCCTTGGTTCTCAACAAGGTGTGATTTTGCCTGCTCCCCTGCCCCTCTCCCTGCCCCAGGGACATTTGGCAGTGTCTGGAGACATTTTTATCTGTCACAACTTGAGGGAGAGGAGTGCTATTGGCATCTAGTGGGTAGAGGGCAGGCATGCTGCTAAACATCCTGCAAGGCACAGGACAGTCCTCATAACAAAGAATTATCTGGCCCAAAGGGCAATAGTGCTGAGATTGAGAACTCCGGACATAAAACATGGGCTTTGGAGCCAGGCAGACTTTGGTTCGAATCCTGCTTCTACCATTCACTAGCTCTGTACCCCTGGGCAAGTGGCCTTGCTTCTCTTTGAGACTCAGTTTGCTCTTCATTCAAAGTGACACTAACAGTAACCCTTACCTTATAGGGTCTGAGAACTGATTGAATTGAACATATCCAATACTGGGCACGGTGCCTGGCACTGGGGAAGCTCCATTAGTGATAGCCATTATTCTTCCTTTCCATTTTCTAAGGTGAACCTCAGGGTGTGGGAGCAAGTTCCCGTGGCTGGATCTGGAGATCCCCGAGGGTCAACCCTCCTTTGCCCTCTCTCCAGCAGTCCTTGGTACAGGGTGGACCTATTGTTGATGCTGAGGGAGAGAATACTTGCCGAGGTAGACCTGGAGGGAGGAACCAGAAAGGAAACTTGATCCCGGGTGGACAAAAGTCACCTGAAGCTCACCTTCCCTCCAGCCCAACTCCAGGGAAGCCATGGGGTGGGGTGGGGGTGAGAGAATGAGGACACAAAACACACTAATGAATACGTTCCCTTAGCTCAGGGAAGTACCATGGATTCACAGCTGGGCATCAGGGAGGAGTGTCATGTGAGTGGACACAACCAAGACAGGTAGAGACATGGGGGTGGGTGGGAAATGGCATTCGGGGCCCAGATAACAGAATGTTCAAAGGTCCTGTTTGAGGGGTAAGGCATAAGGTTTATTTTCCAAATGATATCCAGTGTGGTCAGAGGGGTCCAGCTTGGTGGAAAAAGCCTACCCCAATGGGGCAATAGGACTACAAACATGGACATAAACCAGTTCTCAAAATAGGCCCTCCCTTCCAGGTATAGGATACCTGTGTCCCTGTTTGCTCTGTGGTAAAAAGAGTCATTGTAGTTTTTCTCTTTCCAGTCTAAACCCACCCCCCTTAAAACAGAGTTTTGGGATCCACATCTCTGCCAGGGCTCTCCATCCCTGGAGGTCTCACTAAACACCTCCTCCTCCCAATCTAACCACAGCTCCATGACCCACCTGGTCTGTCCTGTTCTCCCCATACATCTTTCACAACCCAGGGTCCTCCAACCTGCACAATGTGGCAGCCTCTGTCCCTATCCATTCTCCCAGGAGGCCACTCCAGTGTAACAGCTGCCACCACCTGCTCCTTGAGAAAACCAAAGTCTCTGCCATGAGCCCCTTGGATCAACTCAGGCCTCCTCAGGAATTGCCCCTCATTTCCAATCATTAGGCTTCAGCAGGGAAGAGCTGTCTAGGTGTTCCCCTGGAAGGTCTGGGACCTGGAACCCTCTTCTTTGCCTCTGGAAAATGACATTTCTTTGGAGTATGGAGTCATCAGCTCTTTCCTTTCTGAGCTTTGAAGGCAAGGGAATGGACTCCTTGGGTCCCTCACCATCCCCAGACTTTAGGCCCAGAGGGTACCCAGTGAATGAATGAGTTATGCCTGACAACCAAGTTTCAAGTGTGGAAGGAAGCTCCGGTGCCTATTAGGGGCGGTGGGGAGCTATGGACGGTGGGGGCAGGAGAGCAGAAAGCTGAGGGGTCAGGATAGGGGCTGCTCCTGGAATCTCTCGACCAGCAGTGATGAACCAGCTAGAGCCTCCCACACTGGAGCTTTCTCAGCCACTCTCAGGGCCAGGGACGGGACGAGCCGGCCTGGCAGCAGGCACCGGGCCCAGCCGCGTCTGCACTCCCACCAACAAAAAGGGGCGGGGGGGAGAGAGAGAGAGAGAGAAAGAGAGAGAGACCGGGCGCGGCGGGCCAGCTGGCCGGTGGGGAGTCCCGGGCGTGGGCGCTGGGAGCTGGGGAAGCCCCGCCGGCACCTCCCAGGCTACGGTGTGAGAGGGGTGGAGAATGGGGTGGGGGGGTTGGGAGAGCGTCCTCCTCCCGCGGGCCTCATTGTCCTCCTCTGTAAAGTGGCGCCCCTTCTGAGGGCTGGTACGCGCGCCAAGGTCTGGCAGGGGCCGAGGTGCACCGGGACCGGCCGAGAGTGACCGGCACCGGGAGGCGGAGGCCGGGACCCCCCTCCTCTCCGCGGCGGGGGCGGGGCCTTAGGGGGCTGGCCCTTGTGAAGGCGGGCCCTGAGCGGGGGCGGGGCCGTGGCAGGCACCTGGGTGAGGTCGCGCCGCCCCGCCCCCTTGCACTTCCGTGTGCAGCGGCTCGAGAGAGGGAGGCTGCGGCACCGGGATCCCCGGAGCGACCCTCGGCATCCGCCCGCCGCGCTGAGGCCCGGACGGGACTCAGCGGCCTCCGGGCCCGTCCCGGTCGGGCCCGCATCGACCCCCAGTCCTCGCGCGCGCCCCGGAACGGAGCAGGGAGCTGGACCCCAGACGTCGAGACCCCTGGCGCCTGGAGGTGCGCGGGAGGTGAGTGAGGGCCGGGACCGGACGAGGGAGCCGGGCTACCCTTAGGGCGCGCCGCCCCTCCCTTCCCCCTCTCCAATCCGGTTCTCGTTTCCAAAACTGAGAAACTGAGCCGCGGCCAGCGAAAGTCCCCGCCGCGCTCCGAGACCCGCCGGTGCCTCCGTCCCCGGTCCGTCGGTCTGTCCCTCCGCTCAGCGGTACGGGCCGAGGCCCTCTCGTTGGTCTGCTCCCGGCCCCTCTACCCGCCAGTATGTCCCTAGACCCTCCGAGCGTCCGCCCGTCCCCGTCGATTCCCTGGGGCCCTCGGTCGGTCCATCTGTCCCCACCCCCTCTTGTGTTCCCGCGTTCGCGTCTTCCTAATCTTGATCTGTCTGTCCTTAGACCTCCGCGTGCCCCACCCCCACCGCACCTCCCGCCGCCCCTGGATCCCGTCCTCCCAGAGCCGCGCCCCCGACCCACGCTCGTCGCCCCCTGCCGGTCCCGCCGCCTCTCCTTTTCTACCGCGGAGCAGAAGCCAGGCCGCCTGCCTTGCCTCGCCGCCCGCCCCTGGGTCCCTGCCCGGCCCAGCCGGAGCGGCGCCTCCTTCTCGCTCGCTCTCTCCTTTCAGTCTGGGTGTCTCTCTCGGTCTTTCTCCATCTGTCTCCGGCTGGGCGTGGCTCCAGTCTCCACCATCCCCCTTACCGCCCCACCCCTCCGCCCCTCTGAGCCCCCTCGCCTAGAGGCCCCTTCCAGGTCCCGTCGGTCCTAGCCCCTCCGCAATTCAGACGCCACCCCTCCCCCCGTGGGTCCCGGCCAGGTGAGGGGAGAGAATGGAGGAGATTCGGGGTGAAGAGGCTGGAGGTGGGCACTGTCAGAACTGTCCTACTTCTCTGACTCTCATTTCCTCCCGTGAGAAGGGAGAGCCCCACTAAGCCCCCCACTCACACCTGGTCAGAAGGATTTGCTGTGCGTAAGAGCATCCCCTTTTCCTCTGGTCCCTACCCTATACGGTTGGACTTGACTCCTTGTAATGAGTTGCCTGTATCTGGACATGTAGGTACATTGTGTGTCTGTGTCTGCCTGTGTGTTCTTTGTCACTGTGTCTGGAACTTGCCTCTGTGGTCTTTTCCCACCTGTGTGCCTTTCCTATGTACATGTGTGTATGTCTGTGTGTCCTGAGGCTCTGTGTGCCCTTCGCAACTCTGTGTGCACTATGTCTTGGTGTGTTCTTTATCACCAGACTCCCGTCAATGTGTTGGGGTGTGTGTGTGTCTTTGTGTGCCTATGTGTCCCTTGTGTGTCTGGACAGTCCTATGTTGTACACTGGGCGTGCCATGGTGACCCACTGGCCAAATACATTTGAGCTGTTAGTTTTGGGAGCCTGTGTTAGAGTGTTAGCCCACCAGGCTCATGTGTGTGTCTGAGTGTGGGTATGTGTGTAACACTCGTTCTTCCTCTCCCTCTGCTACTGAGCCTCTGTGACCAAGCTGACCTGGTCACCAAGGGAGGGGACTGGTCCCTTGAGTTTCCTTGTTCCTGCTGTGGACTGAGTTGGGGTGCGGTGGACAGGCCGGTAGAGGGCAGTCCTGTTTGTGTGTGTGTGTGTGTGTGTGTGTGTGTGTGTGTATGTGTGTGTGTGTATGTGTGTGTGATGTAGAGGTGTATAGCCTACATAGCTATACACTATATACTAGCTATAGGCTGGTATAAGGGATCTGGTGTGTTCAGAACTGTGGCTGGGCGAGACTGGTGAGTGTGTGACTGGTGGGAGACTCACAGTCTGACTATGAAACTGCCAGTCTGTGTGCTAGGGAGTCCCTGTGATTGTAGGGAACCGAGAGTGTGGTGCCTGCGCCCCGAGGTGACAGTGTTGGGCCGGAAGGTGAGAGCCCCAGTGTGTGTGAGCATGTGGGAGGCTGTGAGGGTGTGGATGTGCACGGGGCACCTCAAGGCCAGCCCTGGTTCCTGGGGAGTTGGGGAAGGCCTCTATCTCTTGCCTTCCTCTGCTCCCCCAAGTTGAAGGATACCCGAGGGCAAGTCTTTGGGTTTGCAGTGCTGTGACCAAGACCTAGGGCTCAAATACTCACTGTGCCTCTTACGGGCGCAAGACTGGGGCTAGGCCTCTCTAAGGCTGAGTCCCCTTACCTGCAGAATGGAGAAAGTTGCTGTGAGGACTTGAGGTCCTGTGTCAACAGTCCTCTAACACAGGCTTGCTTGTCAGAGCTCAGCACATGCTAAGTCTTATTTGGAGACCACTCCCCCCTGCCTACTCTATGGTCTCCATTTTCCTGAGAGCTGGGCTAATAAAAGCCCAGATAGTCCCCCACCCAGTTTCTTTTCTGTGATGTGTCTGGTGACCCCTCCCGTGCCCTTTACCAGACTGCTTTCGGAAGGGCTGAGGGCTGGCAGAGACCCCAGCAGCCTTATTCAGCCCACTTGACACCTGCCCAGTCTCAGCAACACTGATGGGGAAGAAGGGGCTCGGGAGGGTGATTTGGAGCTTGACTGCAGGATGCTGACACCATTTAGCTGCCACAGCTAATTGGAGTTTAAATTAAAATTAGAAATAAAGTACAGACAAGCCTGAGGATGCCTCAGTCCCTAGAGAGCGGTGATGGGGGTCTTCAGTGGGAGGAGGAGCTCACTTCTTGGGGAGAGGAATCTTTTGTGGAGGCCCAGGCCTTTCAGCCAGGAGACCTGGGACACCTTGCTGCCATTACCATTCCTTCCTTCTAGGATCTCTCTGGGCCTCGGTTTTTTCAGCTGTATAATGGGCACAATATTAATGTGAGAATCACCTGAGCTAAAAGGTGTAAAACAAAGAATAAAAAAGTGTCATGAGGCACCTGGGTGGCTCAGTTGGTTGAACATCCAACTTCTGATATCAGTTCAGGTCGTGATCTCCTTGTTCAGAATCGAGCCCCTCGTAGGGCTCCGTGTTCAGCGTGGAGCCTGCTTAAGATTCTCTCTCTCCCTTTCTCTCTCTGCCCCCTCCTTCAAAATAAATAAATAAACATTTTTTTTTAAATGTCACTATTCATTTGGTACTCCCAAGGTGAGTCTAGCACAGGAGCTATATCATGCCGCATCACTGGGGCCTCAGAACCACCTGGAGAGATGTAGTCTCCTCATTTCAAAGATAAGATAAACTGAGGCTCAGGGAAATTACCCCAGGCCACAGAGCAGTGGCTCCCCCAATTGCCTCTAGGTCTCCTAAGTCATAGGGCAACCTCGGGTGGACAGTGGGAGCTTTCTTGCTGCGTCTGTAGTCTGGAAATGCTCTGAGGGCTGAGACACAGCGATCCAACCCCTAGCGTGGAGAGGACACGGGGCCGGTGCCCTGGAGAAGTTGGGCCCAACACTCCACTTCACAGAAGAGAAAACTGGGTCCAAAGAGGCTGAGGCCTCAGAGCCAGATGGGGCTGAGCCGGGCCTGCGTTGGTCGTTCTGGGGCTGACTGATGGGGAAAGCCTGTTTGGCAGTGCCTCCCAGCTCAGCTGTTGCCTCTTGTTCCTGCAGGTCTGCCTGGAACTGGCCCAGGTGAGGGCAGCAGACCTACTTCTGGTGGTGGTAGTGTGGCGGTGGCCGCAGCGGGAGCCAGGACTGAGGGCAAGGGGGAGCCAGGAGCCCCAGGTAAGACTGGATCCTCCTAGACAGATGGACATATGGACAGTGTGCCGGGGTGGCCTTCCTCTTTGGGCTCCTCCCCGTCTGCTGGGGCTGGGGCTGGGGCTGGGTCAGGTAGGGGAAGGGTCACACAGAGTCCCTGGGTTGAGTGAGGGGCCTGGGTGCCCAGAGCGGGCAGCAGTTGGCCTTGCCTATGAGGGCTCCCTGCCTGACACTGGCTCTTGGCCCAGGGAAGACTGTGGCCTTGGAGCTCAGAGGCCTGGGGCCCACCGGCTGTCTGGGGTGAGGAGGGGTGACATTTTGCTAGTCAGTTAGAAAGAAGGCGGGGCATGTGCCAAGGGTTCAGGGTGGATGTATCAGCTTTTCTATGGCCTCTTGTCTCTGCCTCAGGCTGTTCTCATCATCTCACAGGGAAACTGAGGTTTGCCCTGGGCCCCACAGTGGGTTGGACACCAAACTGAGAATGGAATGAGGTCTCTCCTGAGTTCTTTTTCACATCCCAGTTCCCTCATTTGCCCATCTTCTCTGGGGTGAAGGAGAGATACACAATTCTCCTCCCCAGCCTCCAGATTCTGGGTGAGGTAGGCAGTCTCTAAGTAATACTGGGGAAGGCTGCACTCTCTCAGGCTCCTTATAAAGCTAAAGATTCCCTCTTTTGGGGCCAGACCTCCTTCCTTCTGCCCTCATTATAATGAAAACAGCCCTGAGAGTTACCTATCGAATGTCCAAAGTTCAGTGGATAAGATTCTGGAGTGTGATTGAGGGGGGGTTGCTGAGGGCACTTGGAACCTAGGGAGTGACAGTGGGGAGGGGTGGCAAAGGTGGTCTTTCCTCAGGGAGGCCTCCCTGATCAACCCCTGCTCCTGCCCCTACTGCCCCACTCCCGCCCCTACTGGTATCTACAGGTTTTTGGGGGGCAGCAGGGGTGGGGGGTGGTGGTGAATAGATCAGTGGGGGCTGTGCTCTCAGAGCTTAACTTGGAGGGGAAGGAGGGCAGGAGGGCAGGAGGGCAGGGCCCTGGCTCCTGGGATGGGAGTGGGGGCTAAACAAGGGGAGGGTCATCATTGGGTCTGCTGTTTATTCAACTTACCATCAAACCTGGTGAGGGGAGGAGGTGACGTGTCCTTGGCGGGCTGGAGGCCTCTGCTACCTGAGGTCAGGGACCCACCCACTCCCAGCACTGAGCCTCATTCCCTAAGAAATTCAACCAATTAGTCTTGGAGCCAGCCCACTTTCAAAGCTCAAACCTCACCTCCCAGCTGGTGCAGACACAGATATGCTCACACAGGGATATAGAAACTGAGCTGCCCTCTGCGCCCAGGCCTGCACACCCTCAAGTGTCCACACACGCACCACACATGCGCACACACACCCACAGGCATGCTCAAACACGCACTCGGGTGCTCGGCCAGTCACCCTTGCATTCAGAAGCCTGCCCACACACACCACACTGCCCATCCTGGGTCAGGAAACGGGGTCCTTGGTCAGGGTCACAACCCAGCCTGCGTCTGGCACTGAGGGTGAGGTTTGAGGTGTGGTTGTGACCACAGGTGCTCCAGGGGGCTGGGCCACACCAGGAGGTGGGCTCTGCCTGCCCAGGCATTCACCAGCCATCCTGCTCACCTGGGCCAGCCCCCCCCCCCCCCCCCGGCTGACCAGGACTCAGTAGGGGGTGGGGGGAGGGACGATGGGGGACAACTTCAGCTGTGCTGGCACCGTTTGTGGCTGCTGCCGCAGAGGAGGAAGTGGGCTCCCTGTGGTCATGGGGCTAAGGTGCTCGAAGGTGGGTGGGGGTCCAATCAGTTCCTCTGTCCCCGCAGTGTCAGTGCCCACAGCGGAGTTGCTGGGCTCTGGCGACTGGGAGGCAAGCAGGGTACTTCTCCCAGGGCGGTCTGTACACTTTCCAAGGCCTGGGCCCAGGGAGAGATCTGTCCATCCGAGGTGTTTCCGGAGGCTCACTTCCCTTGGGCTGCCCAGGAAGTGGTTTCAGAGTGGGACTGACCAGCCCTCCGGCTGTGGCCTGCCCCGCCCCGGCCTTGCCTGTGAGGGGAGCAGGGCCTGGCCAGTGAGTTAGGCTGACTGACCAGGCTTCCCACTGCCAGGGCTGACCAGGCCTTGACAGAGGCCCGAGGAGAGGGCTTGGGGAGCTGAGGCTATGAAGTCCCCGCAACCCCCATCACTCCAGCTCCTCCTTTCCTCTGAGCTCAGAGGCTCAGAGCGCTAACTCTGGCAGGCAGAGCCGCGTCGCGTGAACTGGCGTCGGCTGGGTTGCGTCTCAGGGATTAGCCGGCTCCAAGCTGTACGAATGAACTTGGACAAGTGGCTTTGATGCCTGGTGCCTCATCTTTCTTCTCTGACAGATGAGACAATGATAGCATCCATCTTCCTGTGGTTGTGCCGGAAGCTACAGATAATGTATGCAAAGTAGCTAGCATCTTGCCTGGCACTTTATTAGTGTTTAAGGGGTAGAAACTGGAGTTATGTAAAGCACTTAGCACTCAATTTGTGGTAACAATCCCCCAAAACAGCAAGTGGTACTGATGGTGGGGTTATTATCGTCTGAAGGCCTGGGCACTGGCCCAGTGTCACAGGGCCAGGTGGCTGCACAACGCGGCTGAGAAGCCAGGTCTCAGGCTCCTTCACTCCCGCTCTGTTCTGCCTCCCGGTGGCAATGCTGCAGGGTGGGGAGGGTACGTTCCATGTCCTCTGAGGAGAGGAGCTGCAGGGCGGAGCAGCTGTGCCCACTCAGCAGCCCAGCCCCCTCACTCCCTTTCAAAGGGAGGAAAATAGATCTCATGACAAATGGATGCAGGGAAGAGAAAGGCAGCTGCCTGCTGCCCCCTCAGCCTCCCCTGGGCCCCTTCCCTGACTCTGGTCCCCTGCGGGACGTTGGGCCTGGAGAAACTGACGCTGGCGATGGGGGGTGGGTGGTGAGCCCTCCTGCCAGACTGCCTGCCCTTTGGACCCCTGGAGTCAGCCTGTGGACTGGGAAGGGGGTAGACATCTGGGGATAGAAACTCCCCCTACACACATGTCCATACATACATCCTTGACACGTGGCAGCTGGTGACAGGGACATGCTTGTGCTAGCGACAGGGAGGGGAAGCCCTTTGCTATCCAGGGCCCAGAGGCTGGGGGCCTCGGGTGTTGGTGTGGTAATGATAGTAGTATTGTAGGCGGGGGCCAGAAGACTGGAGGGCTGGAGATTGGCAGGGGCCTGGGCTAGGAGTTTTGAGTGAGGGCATATCCTGAAGGTTTAGGAGCAAGACCTCTGCAAGCACCAGACAGACCTGGGTTCGAATTCTCACTTGATATTTACTGGCTGTGTAGTCTTGAGCCAGGGACTAGACTGCTTTGAGCCTCAGCTGCCTCATCTGTGAAATGGGAAGGTCAAGGAGTTGTCCATTTGAGACCTGAATGATAAGGAGCCAGTGTGTGTTTCAGAGGAGGGGCAGGAAGACAGAACAGCAAATGCGGAGACTCCTAAGCGGGAAGGAACTTGGCTGTTCAGGGAACTGAAAGGGGTCACTGTGGCCTGGGGCAGAGGAGTGAGGGGAAGGCAGTGGCCGAGGAGGTCAGGGAGGGTGGGTCAGGCCCGGGGGAGGCGCCTAGGCTTATTGGGAAGGAAAAGGTAACCATTAGGGACTTGGGCAGGGAGTGACGAGATCTGCCTTAGTTGCTGGGGCAGAAGGACAGTGGGGCCAGAGCAGAGGATGGAGAGCAAGCAGGTGCAGAGCCTGGGGAAGGTGATGGGGTGCTAGGATGGGGACAGCGGTGGACAGAAGAGATGACTTCAGGGTAGAATGCAGCACAGAACTGATGGTGATGCTGTGTGGGGAGGAGGGTGAACCCCCCACCTCTTCTGGTGTCATGGGGCCAGTGCTGGCCCTGCTAGGAGATGAGGGGACACTTGTGTGGAGGACATGAGGAGGCCTGGCTCAAGTGCATTTGAGTGTCTCTAGAGCATGGTGAGCTTGGGGAGGCAGGTGGGCCCACAGGCAGGCCTGGAGTTTGTGGGACCTGAGCTGAAAACAGAGACATGAGAGTCAAGAGGTAGCGTGTAAGCCTGGGCTGGGGAGGATGGGGTTCGGCGGGTCTTTGGTGGGAAAGTTCAAGAGGCCCTCGGTATGGGGTTGGGATGGCTGTCCCTCGAAGGTCCCTGCCAAGGTGCCCAGGAGGGCAGGCTTGCGGTGGCTGAGCCACTGTTTTCACAACAGCCCCGGAAGCTTTGGATCATGTCACTGGCTTGTTGGGTAAACAGGCACAGTGGAGCGGCTAGATCAGATGCTTGCTTGGTGTGGGCTGCAGGGGCTGGGAGCCCGGACCAGGGTGGAGGGAGACAGGAGGATTGCAGGGCCTTCTAGAACTAGGGCTGGAGAAAGCTTGTGGGTCTGAATTATCAGTACAGGGAGACCGAGGCCCTGAGAGAGAGAGCAGCTAGCCCAGGGTCTGCCAATGGTCTCAGGCTGCCTTTGCCAAGCCTGGTCTTTTCCCAGAGCAGCAGTCCACAGCAGGGCATTACAGGGGTGGGAGGCTTGAGAGAGCCCCTTTACCACTGATCCTGGTGACAGGACGGCTGGAAATGGGCAGGGGGGCAGGTGTGGAGAGGCCAGGTGTGAGGGTGGAGGAGGTGATAAGGATGATGGTGCCAGGTCTTGCACTCAGCACAGCCTCCTAGGCAGGGCAAGATCACTCCCTTTTACAGACGGGGATGCCAGGGCACCTTCACCAGGCTCACAGGGCACCAAGGAGCAGACCACGTCTGAACTAGACCTGTCCAACCCACACCCAGGCCCCCACTCCTAAGTTCCTGTGTTCACTGCCCGCCATGGGATGGCACGCCATGGCCCTACCTCTCTCCCGGCTTCTCCCGATCCCCAGATGGGGAGGCGTCATCCGAGCCCTGCTCCCCTTGTGGTGATGGGTGGCAAAAGCTTTAGGCGCCCATTTCACCTTCTCCCAAACACAGAGATTAATGTCAACTATGGGGAGAACCATGGGAATCTGGAAGGAGGCCTCTGGGGGTGCAGAGGGACAAGGTGGAGGAAGTAGACTCGGGGCCCACCTCTTTGGAGGCTGGAGGAGGAACCATTCCCACCCCCAGGCACACAGACATGCCCTCACCCCACAGGAGGCCAGGTGGCCAGTTCCAGAGTTAGAACTGGAGGGTCCCCCTCTGCCTCCCCATGGGGCTGCCCCATCGGCTTTGTGGCTTTGGGTGAATTGCTCTCTTTTTGTTGAGTTCTGCTCAGTGAGTCTGAGCTCACTGGAGGTCACGTGTGAGGTACCTGGCGTGGCCGTCCCACCTGACAGGTGTGAACCTTCCCCTCCTTCCGTGTGCCAGGCCTCGGACTGCCACCTGTGACCCCTGGTCTCGTCCTCAGCCTCCGCTGTCCCCTCAGACGGGTGGGCGGGGAGGCCTGCCCAGTGATGTATGCGACTGGCCCACTTCTTCCTCTGTGCACTTTGGACTTTGCTCTGGGCCAGGAGGGACTTTCTCTGCCTCCTTCCGTGGAGAGGCCCAGCCTGCCTGACACCCAGCTGCTGTTTCCCTCCTTAGCCATTGTGCCCCAGGGGCTGTGGTCGAAAAGGCTACATTTGGACATTCCTGGTGCCAGACCCTAGCCAGACGTGTGTGGGTGCTTCCAGACTTGTGTGTTTATCCCTGTGTCTGCCTGGAATATCTCTGCCCATTGTGCTGGTGATACCGTGTGTGCACACAGATCTCTCTGTGCTTATGAGTACATGAGGGTATCGATGTCTGTCAACAGGTGACAGCGGTTGTGGGGGGTGGTGTTTCTCAGTGTGTGTCACTGAGTCATCCTAGGAGTGTGTATGTGCCTGTGGTTACAACCATCTGTGTGTGTGTCTAACTGCAAGCAGGGTTCCCCATGTGTAACTGTGTGTTTGGGTTGGTGGGTGTGCCCGTGTGTGCACACATGTGAGGTTATTCTGGGAAAGACCCTCATGTACCCCCCACCCCAGCTCTTTACAGAGGCCCCCTTGTCCTCAGTCCTGCCGTGAAGGGGCCTTTGTTTCTCCCTCAGGGGGTACCTGGAACTCTCCCTCTGACTGAGCCCAGGGCTTCCCCAATCCTAGGACTAGCTGAGTCACTCAAGGCCTGGGCCTGGCATGGACTATGCCCCCAAGAAGGTCCTATCCTCACCCCTCCCCTTACCATGTGCTGGCAGGAGTGAGTGTGAGCCAGTGACAGCCAGGGTCCCAAGTCTTGCCTCTCAGACCCTTCCAGATCCTCTGACTGGCTGGGCCAGCTGCACCCCTGCACATCTCTCAGATTGAAGCCTGGTCCCCATTCTACCCCAGCCCCTCTCGCTCCCTTCCACTCACTACCTGAACAGTGGTCATATCCTCCTCTGTAATTACATATTTATGTGACTGTCCCCCACCTTCCTAGCTGTGAGTTCCATGGCCCAGTATGTCTTGTCACTGTGGTGCCTGCTGGCTGGGCCTGAGGAGGGCTGGACTGGGCCTTTGGGACTTAGAGCCCCCACCCCATCGTGTGCAGAATTATGTCACCACCTGTACGTGCTTTCCTGGGAAGAGGGTCCACATCTTTCATTGGTTCTCAGGGTATGACCACCCATTTGCAATTGCAGAGGCTTCACTCATGCTGCTCAGGCCTCACCTGTGATTCCCACTGGATCCCTGTGGACTGGGTCAGCCTGGCAGAATGATTTTTGAATGTCCCCAGGACATTCATATGTGTGGCCAGAGCTGAGAAGCCCAAGACAGGGACTGAGACAGTGCCCAGAGAACAGACCCAGGTCCTCAGCATGCACTTCTCAGACAACTGCACAGGGTACCTGTAGTGAGTACATGAGGCAGGGAAGAAGCTGGCTTCCTGATTCCCCAGGGTTGGCCTTTAGAACTGTCTGGAAGGATATGTAGGAATTCAGGATATTCTGGCTGAGGGAATAGCATATGTAAAAGAGGGGGCTTAAAAGCGAGACAGGAGTTCACAGAGTAGCCAGAGGTGAGACCTGAGGTGAAGCAAGCCAGGGCCAGGCTGAGGTCTGGGGTTTCTCCAAGGGCAGTGGGAGCCCAGGAGGTTTCATGGGTTGGTGGTGACTGGGGTCGCTGGGGAAAGGGAGGAGAGTCCACTGCAGTGGTTGGTCTGTGAGGGGCGGGGCAAGAAGGAGCACTCGTGGGGGTTGAGGGTTGGGAGCAAGTGTCTGGACTTGCTCTGGGACTTGGCTATGATCTGAGACCGTAGCTGGTCCTCCTCCAAGACAAAGCTGGTCATATGGAGGCTGGGGCACAGGACCTGGTGGAAGGGCCTTAGAGGGGACCTTGCCTAGCCCTTCCCCTCCCCCACCTCCTGCTCTTCTTGCTGAGCCCATTTCCTGGGTTGTGAAACCCCTGTGGCCTCTCTGACTTGCTTCCGTCTGGGAAGGCCATCTGGGGAGGCCATCCTCCCTGCCAAGCCCGGCTGCCTTGCCCTGTTGCTGCTCTGCCAGAGTCAGCCCTGCTCCATACTACTGATCACACTGCCTTTCACTCGCCTTCACTCCCACTCTCTGGGCCTCATGTGTCCTCCCTCCTTCATTCATCCTTTTAGGCCCAAGTGGGCTAGACCTTGAACTACTTCCCAGGCCGGGTCTGTATACCGAGGAAATCCTGGGCTGACACTGCCTCCACTTTGCAGCCACCTCCACCCAGCCTTGACTGGCAGCGGGTGGTGCCTTCCATGGGCAGGCGACAGGGGCTGGCCCCAAGATTGGGCAGATATGTGTGGGAAAGGGTTGCATGGGAGGAGGGCGTCTTCTGCCCCAGCAGCTGCCCCGGCTCTGTTTGCTTGCCTTTCTCGACCTCAGCCTGCCCCCTCTTATTTCCCTGGCAGATTTTCTGAGGGAGCCTCCATCTATGTTTGCACACATTCCCCAAGAGCCTGGCCAAGTCTCTCTTCTTGGGGCCCCACTTTGCTCCTCGGTCCAGTGGGCATGTCCCTGTGGCCTATGAGACAGAATCCAGTGCCAGGGAAGGACCGGAGTAGAGGGGCCAGGTCGGGTCTGGGGACCTGGAGACTCTCATTGCAGGACCTGATTCTTGGTTTCCCCCTCCCTGCAAAGAGGAGATGGGCGGGTCAGTGTCTAAAGGTCCATCTCTTAGATATGTTTTGACTTAATGGGTTTTATTTTTCACCTTTAACAAAACTGTTATTGAACAAATTACACGTGATTGCTGTGGAAGAGTTAGAAAGTACACTTCTATTCCGGATGGCACACCTCAGGCCATGTCTCCCACATCACCCCCATTGCTGGAACACACTCACGGGTGTACACGTGGATGTGCAGCATGCACACTTGTCCTCTGTGCCCCAGGAGTCCTCACCAGTGTGGTCACTCTGCTCACCTCAAGCTTGGCCTTGTCCACTGTCCTGGACGGCCTGGGAGTACATTGCCCTGGAGGAGGTGACCTGCCTGCTCTGGTCCTGCCCAGCACCACCTTTCCTTACCTCTGGGTGGCTGGTCTAGGGTGGGGTGGGGAGCCGAATCAGTGGGCCCTCATGCTTTGGGACTGGAATCTAGTATGGCCTAGGCTTCCCCAGGTTTTGAGCACCAGAGGCTGGCCCAAGGGGCTGGGATGGGCGGAAAGGTAGAATTCAGGGGTCTGTACCACCCTCATACAGAAAAGGAAGAGGTCCTCAAGGTCAGGTCTAGGACTGGCCCAGAGGGAGTTGGGCAGATAGACTCTGATTAAGCACAGGGCACCGCTTTCCTGGTGCCCTTACCCCTCTCCTCGTTTCCTCTGTCCTCAGTGTCTGTGTATGGTGCTTGGCACATTTATCTGTCTGTACCTTTGCTCCCTCTTTCCCTTTGTCTCTTCTTCCTGACATGGTATACAGGAAAGAACATCGGCTGCAAGATGCAGGCCTGGATTCAAATCCTTCTACCACTTACTGGCTGTGTGACCTTGGGCAGGGCATTTAACCTCTCCAAATCTGTTTCTTCATCAGTAAAATACCCACTTCCAGAACCAGCACGGACACGAAGTGAGCTAATGCCATTACAAGGTTAATTTGGTGTGTGTTGGCCTTAGGGAAGGATGATCCTTCTTATAAGTGAGGGTGCTGAGATTCACCCCCAGATCCTCTGACTCTGTGTCCGGTGCTCCCCCACTTCATAGGGCTGCCTCTGCTATGGGCTGAAGAAACTGGAGAGTAGAGATTAACAGCCCACTGCTAGCTGGGAAAGGCCTGGCTGGCCTCAGCCGGCTCTGAGGGGCAGGTCCCCATGGAGGTCTGTGTGGGATCAGCCCTTGCCACTTCCATGGCCTGGCAGAGCGGCAGTGAGGCTAAGCCAGTGGCCTTCCTTTGGGGCCTGTGGGCCTGGGCCTATTTGCATGGGGGCTATAAATAATCGGCACACCTTGCTTTTGTGCTGTTACTTCAGTCCCTGGTTTCCCCACCAGTGTTCAGACTGCAAGGTAGATGGGCAGCGCTGGCTCCACTGTGCAGGGCCCAAGACCTCTCTCAGGGTCACGTGGTGATAGAAGAAGATCCTGGCTCATGGTGTCTGTCTCCCTCCTGGGATCTGGGCCGTGCAGTGGGGTGGAGGGCCCATGCCTTAGTTTTAATCTACGAAGTTGGGGCTCGGGTGACCCAACCCTGGGGTTACTGCTGAGTAGCCCCATGGGTCCCCCTCCTCATGGCACTGCGGCCTGGCTGCACAGGTTTGGGGCCAGGGCTGGAGCTTGCTGTGGTTACGGTTTCCCTCCAGTGGCTTCTAACTGAGCAGCAGCTGCTCTGAGTGTGATCATTGGGTGCTGGAGCACAGGCCTGATTGGCGGCCTGCGAGGCTGGGCTCTGCTTCACATTCCTGGGGCTTCTCTGATTCCATCTCCTCCATGCAGCCCCCTGGGGTGGTCCCCATGGACAGAGGTGGGTGAGGTCATGGAGCCTGGGACCATCTGGGCTGGGCCCCAAGGGGAGGCGGTGGGGAGGCATCTTGACCGCTTGCCTCAAATGCCCAGATCATTTTGCCACCAAGGCTACCCTGACCCCCTCTCTTGCAGGAACCCAGGCCCCTGCAGTATGACTACTGCTCCTTTGTCCCTGCCAGTGTGACCACTCAGCCCTCATCCTCTGAGATACTCAGAAAGCCCGTCAGTGCCCCACCCTGGGTCCCAGGGTTATCCTGTTGGGAAGCACACGGCCCAGCGTGTCTGCTGGGGTCGGGCCTGGGGGTTGTGGATGCAAACTTGTGGCAAACGTGTGCTGTGCAGGGGACCTGCCGATCATCTGGACCCCCCAGGGAGAACTCAGCAGGGTGCTCCACACCTTGGGTCCCCAGGCCAGCAGGGTGGCCTCACGAAGGGCACGATGTCCTTTTTGCCCGACAGTTTGGGACATTCACCCAGATTCACACACACACACACACACACACACACACACACAGCCTGGCCCATGCAGCCTGCTCTCTTCCCCGTTCACATTAGCTCAGTGCCCACTTTGTGCCACCCACTCACACCTTCAGACACGCCAGCTCACACACACACACGCTTGAGTTCAGGGAGGAGCCAGCAGCCCCCCACGGCCGGCTCCTCCTCCCTGCCTACCAAGAGGTCTTAGTGGCTGGTTTGGCTGGTCTTACGCTGAAGGCTTTGGGACCTGAGCTCAGATGTGAGCTTACACACCCATTCTGGCTCCTTCTGAGTAGGAGCCAGGCCTGGGCAGGGGACGTGGTGGGGTCTGCCTCGCCTGGCGCGCCTCCCCTCTCCCCTGGCTGCTGGCCTCAGAAGACCGGCGGGGCCCCTGGGCTGGGCTTCAGGCTGAGGTCAGTGTTTCCTGTGAGCTCATCTGGGCTGGGAGCTCTCGGCAGACCCGGCTGCTACTCTGGCTGCCTTGTGGAGGAGCTGGGGGAGCTATCCCGGGGGTAGGGCGGCTCTGGCATATTCACATGTATGTGGGGGGGGGGGGTCTAGGGGCACGTGTCTGAGACTGCCGCCACGCTGGCTTACGTTCAATATGGAGTGAGTACATACGTATGTGCATGTACATGAGTGAGTGTTCGTTCAACCATGTTTATGGAGCAGCCTCGTGTGTGGGGCCCAGAGCCAGTGTCCACGTAGGTGTATGAGGGTACACCCAGGGGCTTGCACATGTGGCCCTCCTCCAGGAATAACAACCCAAAAGACCCTCAGGGTCACCTCCTTGAGTGACCCTTGATTTGAGGAAGAGCAAGGAATAGGGTGAGATGTGGGGGTGACCTGTGTGGTTTAAAAAACAAATTCAGTGTTACGTTCAACATTAAAATAGTTTTATATTTGGGAAAAATTAGTTGGAAAGCGCAGGCAACCTCTGTAGGATGAGGGGCACCTGACCCAGAGGGGCTGGGGTTCAAAAGGTCAGGGGTGAGGGTGGGGCCTTTCCCTGCCCTGGTCCCTGAATGAAGTGGGTGCTTAATTAGTGGAATCTCAGCTTTAGCTTCTGGCTCAGCCTCAGGGTTTCCGTTTCTCCATCTGAAAGGTGGGGGTGGTCATCTTGGCCCTATTTGTCCTCCTGGGTAGTTATGAATAAAAAACAAACTTCGAAAACCAAGAAGATCTGCAAGGGAACAGGGTGCAGGGAGGCGGGGGTACCGTCCTGCCCATCTTGGCTGGCACTGACGTGCTGGAGACCAGCATATACCGAGTGCTCAGCACATAGTACGTGCACAGGAATTGGGTATTACAGGGGGCCTTAAATGAGTCCCCAAATAAATGACTCGTGGTCACAGACTCAATGCCTCCAGGGTCCCGGTAGGTTTTGGAAAGGAGTAAAAAGGGGGCCCCTGGCCTGGAGTAGACTGGCAGGGGTGCCAGCCAGCTGTTGCCCAGTGTGCTTGAGGTCACATCTTCATTTTACCAGGGATGCCACAAATCCAGACTTCCAGAAAACGTCTCAGTTTTGGCAACGGCAACTAGAACTAGTGCCCTGTAAGCACTAACTCAATGGGCCAAACTCAATGCGGTGAGAGTCCCCCAGGGGCACCCGAGCAGCACCTCCTGGGACTGTCCCTTGCTGCCCAGCCTCACCCATTCTGTCTGTACAGCCGTACTGCAGTCCCCAGCATGGCACCGTTCCTGCGTATCGCCTTCACCTCCTATGAGCTCGGCTCCCTGCAGGCTGCGGACGAGGCCAGCCAGCCCTTCTGTGCCGTGAAGATGAAGGAGGCACTTAGCACAGGTAGGACTGAGAATCCAGGCTCGGTGGGAGGCCCTGCAGGGCCCATGCCTTGTTCCCCTAGAACTTCCGAGGGATCCTTCTCTTCCTCGTCCTCACCTGCCGGCCCAGCCCAGCTGTGGATGTAGGACCGTGGAGACCACCGAGTGCCCGTAGGGCCTCTAGCATTGGCTGTGTAGAGCCTTCTCCAGGGTGATCGTGGGGTGGAGGTGGGGGGGAGGGGGGATTCTGGCTCCTCCCCCATTGGTGGGTTCACCCAACAATTTCCTCATGCTCATCTGTGCCAGCCCCTGTGCTGGGCACTGAGGACACTGCCATGCTCCAGGGCTGACTTAGCCCTGCCCTCACGGGGCTCACAGTCAGGTGTGGGAGCCAGACAATGAGTCCCGTGACAGGGAAGCCCACAGGAAGCACTGTCCCAGGCTGGGCTCTCAGCAAGGTCCTCCTGGAAGAGGCAAACATCTCACACCATTCCTTCTTGCTTCTGTCCTCACTTGCTGAGCCCCTGGCTCATCCCTTAGGTCCCGGCTGAGCTGTCCCTTCTTCCAGGAGGCATTCCCTGACCCTTAGGCTGGGGCATGCCACCTGACCATGACCCAGAGCAGGTCTAAAGCCCTGGCCTTGCTTTCTTCAATCTCATCACAGCTGTGGTTTAACATTTACTTGAGGAATTAATGGGCTCATGTCTCTGCCCTGGACTGGGCTCTAGGGAGACAGGCACTGTTTTTCACTTTTCTTTCTGCCGTGTTCTTTACCTCCAAATGCCAAGGCTGGCATGACGGGCCTCCACATTTGTTCACTGAGTGCATGAGGGGAGGTGACAGCTAAGTGGGGCTGAGGAAGAGGGTCACAGGAAGAGGGAAGAGCAGGGGCTGGGATGGGACCTAGCAGGGCTTCCTAGAGGAGCTGCAGGCAGCTGTGTGCTCTGGAGTGTGTTAGGAATAACATGAGGCTGGGGAGGTGAGCAGAGCACAGTTGTGAAGGCGGGGGAGTGGAAATGTCAGAGGGAGAGCCAGGTGGATTCTCTCCCGCTGAAGGCTATGGGAAGTCTGGGGGCGGAGTGGTGGGACAGAGGGACCCCAGCCGGACCTTGCCTGCCCGGCCATGTTGCAGAGCGCGGGAAGACACTGGTGCAGAAGAAGCCCACCATGTATCCCGAGTGGAAGTCCACATTCGATGCCCACATCTACGAGGGCCGCGTCATCCAGATTGTGCTGATGCGAGCAGCCGAAGAGCCGATGTCTGAGGTGACAGTGGGTGTGTCGGTACTGGCCGAGCGCTGCAAGAAGAACAACGGCAAGGCCGAGTTCTGGGTGAGGACGTGAGGGCTGCAGCGTGTGCACGCACGTGTGCGAGCCCCTGGGTGAGCCTGGCTGCGGGGTGCAGGTCCTGTCTGGCCACTGGAGCAGCTCTGCGATCGGTGCTGGCTCTATGATTTACCAGATCCCAGCCCCTCTGAGCCCAGTTCTGAATCTGTAAAAGGAGAAGCTAGTAAAAGACCCCACCTCAGGGTCATTTGTTCAGGTGACATGAGTCACTGGATGCCAAGGGCTTATTGTAGCGCTGGGCACATAGTAGGTGCTAAAGGGAGCCATCCTTGCCATTGCAACTACTCTTTTCCCTTTTAATTTTGTGAAAGCACGATATGCACAAGGTAAAACATTTCAGAATGCATGTAAGGGTTTGTCCTGGCCCCACCACCAGGCACCGCACCCACTTCTCAGAGGCCCCCATTGTTCCAAGTTCTGTTTGGAGCCTTCACAGATATTCCAGGCCCAGGCAGGCATTAGGGAACACACTTATGTCTCCTCAACAGTGAGGAGGTGGGAGAAAGGGAAGGCTTATGGCCATCACTCACCTGCTGAAACCTGGACTTCGCACACGCATATGGCCATGTGGCCCTCATGGCCACGGGATGTCAGCGCTGGCAGAGCACCTCTTGCCCCCTGGGGTTACATGTGGGCTCCTGCAGCCAAGATGTCCCCACTGGAAAGACACTATGACCGTGAGGGACTCTGGTGAGCCTCCAGTGAGGCATGAAGGGGCCAGGAGAGAAGTTGACCTAGGGCTGTATGAACACTTGGCTGGTCAGGTAGAGATACTTGCTGTGCTGTCTGTCTACTCCACCAAGAAACGATATCAGTCACCAGGCATGGGTGTTGGCAGAGGTGAAGGTCCTGCCAGAAGCAGCCAGTCTATGTGAGGAGACTGGGCATACAGAGACTCGGACACAGAGAGAACCAGCGTGGGTGTCTCAACACGCATGTGTCTGTGTCTCTGTGTGTGCAGGGACTTGGGGGTGTTGGGGGGCATTCTAAGATCCTTGTTAAGGGGGCAGCCAGGAGTGGGGGTGGGGAGTTTCCCTTCCCACTCTGTTCCTGGGCCATGTGGCCGGGCTGGGTGTGGGCTGGATCTTTTCACTTCCCCAAATGTAATAATACCTCTGGGTAGAGGGTGGGGGTGGGGCTCAGGGGCGGGGCCGTGCCCACACTGGGCAGACAGGTGTCTGGCTAGGCTGCCAGGACTCCCTTGGCCTTGGGGGACCAACCATGGGGGCGGGTTCTGAGTCCAGCATGGCTGGAGCCCGCCCTCATTGACCCCCCACCCCCACCCCTTCCCTACCCTCACCCCTGCAGCTGGACCTGCAACCCCAGGCCAAGGTGTTGATGTCTGTGCAGTATTTCCTGGAAGACATAGGTAAGACCCTCCCTATCTGGGCTGGGGGTGTAGGTTCAGAGGCCAGAGCCAGGACAGAACCTTAGGGAAGCAGTCCCTGTGGGCAGTCTGTCCAGGGCCACCCTGGGAGGGACTACAGGAACGTTACCCTTTCCGGGGCTGGGGCTGACTTCACTACTGCACGGCCGCCAGATTGCAAACAGTCTATGCGGGGTGAAGACGAGGCCAAGTTCCCAACAATGAACCGCCGTGGAGCCATCAAGCAGGCCAAGATCCACTACATCAAGAACCATGAGTTTATTGCCACCTTCTTCAGACAGCCCACCTTCTGTTCTGTATGCAAAGACTTTGTTTGGTGAGGGCTGGCTGTGCCTCTTGAGAGTGGGGTCTGGGGAGGGAGGGCCCCACACCCAGAACTCACCCTGCCTGGGGATTTGCCTTTCAGGGGTCTCAACAAGCAAGGCTACAAATGCAGGCGTAAGTGTCTCCACTGCCCGGTCTGTTTGCACACGTGTGTCTGCCAGTACCCGCGTGCATTCTCAGGAAAGCCCATGTCCCTGTGCAGGGATCACATGTCTAGACTCTGTGTGCTTGCATGTGTGCATGTGAGATTTTCCACGTCAGAGTGTCTGTGTACGAGAACCACACTCAGTGGTGCATGAGCGGGCTTGCTCTGGCTCATGAAAGCCAGTTCTCTGTGTCTTTTCCCAGGCTTTGGCGCAGTATTTACATAGAAATCAGCCAATGCTACTTATCACGGCTCTTTTCCCCTGCAGAGGCTCTTAGACCTTTTACAGTATACCCTTGGCTGCACATGTGCTTCTGTTTAGACATGTGTGTATATGGGTACACACATATAAGACACCTCCACAGTGGTGCTGGTTCTGAACACAAGCTCTGGGGGGCACCTGGATGGCTCAGTCAGCTAATCGTTCAACTTCGGCTCAGGTCATGATCTCATGGTTCATGGGTTCGAGCCCCACGTTAGGCTCTGTGCTGACAGCTCAGAGCCTAGGGCCTGCTTCAGATTCTGTGTCTCCCTCTCTCTCTGCCCCTCCCCCACTCATGCTCTACCTCTATCTCAAAAATAAATAAACATTAAAAAAAAATTGAGCACAAGCTCTGGAGCCAGATGGCCTGGGTTTGAATCCTAACTCTGCCACTTCCTATTTGTAGGGCCTTAGAGTGACTTAACCTTTCTGTCCCTCAGTAAAATGGGGATAATAGCCTTTATGAAGATCAAATGGGATAAAATATATAAAGTGGCAGTTTAGGTGACTGGCACATAGTAAGCATTTTATATAGAGAGCGTATTGTCATTATGCAGAAGTGTGTATATTCTGGTGTCTTTGTGGTAGTGTGTGTGTGTGTGCATGTGCATGCATGTGCATGAGAGAGCTTAGGACCCGTTTGCTGTCCCAAGCATAGCAGAGAGACAGGGGGCTCTCTGCCTACAGTCCTCTCACTGCAATACTCTGTGCCCTCATTGCTGCCCCCACTGCCCACTAGGACCCCTTGAACCTTCCCTAATCTCTGAGATCCTCCAATTGGCCCGCCCTCCCTGCTCCTCCCCTTTCCAGGCCCCTCCTACGAGGGCAGGCAGGAGGAGAGAAAAAGCAAGCTGTGGGCCCCAGGCGTCTGTGGGGTGAGGGTGTGGGCGAGCAGGGAGAACAGTGGCTTTGTATAGAGGGCTGGACTGGGCCAGCAGGCGCCAGCTCACAGCTCTGCCCCTCCTGGTGCCTTCCCATCCCCCTCCTGGCCTGTGCCTCCTCAAGAATGCAACGCTGCCATCCACAAGAAATGCATCGACAAGATCATCGGCCGGTGCACCGGCACCGCAGCCAACAGCCGGGACACCATAGTGAGGCTGGGCCCAGGGCGGGGGACCTGGGGGGGCTTGGCCAGCTGGGAGGGATTTGGGTTCTCCCCACCCCTTCCCTGTGGAGTTTGCCCTTCTCCCCATTTTTCTTGGTTGCCTCCTTGGACTTCCAGATTGCCCAGTTCCTGCACCTTCCCCCCTGCCCCCCTACCCCATGGCCCAGTGGAGCCCTTTTGAGCATCTTGCCATGCAAGGGGTTGAGGAGAGCTAGGGGTTGAGGAAGGAGCTAGAGCTGGCATGTGACCCTCAACCTGTGACACTCTCCTTCCCAGTTCCAGAAAGAACGTTTCAACATCGACATGCCGCACCGATTCAAGGTTTACAACTACATGAGCCCCACCTTCTGTGACCACTGTGGCAGCCTGCTGTGGGGGCTGGTGAAGCAGGGACTAAAATGTGAAGGTGCGTGCCACCCAGCTCTGGGGACTAGGGCTGGGCAGGAGGGCACTCCCAGCTGGTGCCTGCCCACCCAGACCTCCTAAACTCCCACTAACTAATGCTGTCTTTGCCCCGCTGCTGGGGAAGGCCTCGATGTCCCCTCCCCACTGGCTTCCCCATTTACCTGCTGTGTGACCAGGAGTCCCCACTGCTCTGAGCTCAGTGTACTCAAGTGGAAGATAGGGGTAAGAGTAGAGTAGGGCCCAGGGAATCACTGAGGGACAAGCAGGCAGAAGGTGTTGAGCAAACATGTTTCACAGACCCCTTCCCTGGCCCCAGGCTTTAGTGAGGCAGAAACAGGAGGCCCCCTGAGAGGAAAAGTGGCTTGTCTAGGTTGCCCTAGACATTCTTTGAAGGGTTTAGAGTTAGGTCAAATCTAGAGTTAGGTCTCCTATCTTGTGCCTTTTTTTTCTTTTTCTTCTTTAAATAATGAAAGATTTAAAGCACTCATGATGGCTTCAGATGCATTTTTTTTTAAAGACCAGAAACCCAGCAGACTCTACCAAAGCCCTGCTTCCTCCTGCTCCCTCCTCCCCTCCTCCCCTCCTCCCTGCACTTGGCTGAGCCTGGGGGAACGGGGACAGTTCTCCCAGAGCCTGCTGGCAGCCTGTCAGGCCCTGCCTGAGCGGGGGCCCTGATGGCCCTGTGTCTGCTTCACCCCAGACTGTGGCATGAATGTGCACCATAAGTGCCAGAAGAAGGTGGCCAACCTCTGTGGCATTAACCAGAAGCTCTTGGCTGAGGCATTGAACCAAGTGAGCCAGGTAGGCAGACACGGTGGGAACCCCGGACACAAGGTGGCAGGATTGGGGGTGGGCTGTCAGGGCTCATGCTACTATTAGAGAACCCTGGGGTGGGGAGTGGGTGGGCAGCATTTGTATTCATGACCCCACTTCTGGAAGATGTAGTCCAAGAATTAGCAGAAGGTGGTGGGCTTGTTCTCATATGTGGTTGTGTACTTGGTGAGCCCAGAGGACCACAAGGTTGGAATGCTTGGAACTAAGAGCCCTTATTGTGTGTATGTTTTATGTGTTGTGTATGTTGTGTGTTTGGGTGTGGGTGGAGCTTGAGAAATGCCATAACACTTTAAGGTAAAATTCTAGAATCAATTACCAGTGAAGGCAACACAAATAATCCATTGAGTAAGTGGTGGGAGGGTTCAATGTACAAAATTTTCTTTCTATTCAGTGCCTTCCAGGCCATCAAGGTATCCCTGTGCTACAGGGTGTGTGTGTGTGTGTGTGTGTGTGTGTGTGTGTGTGTGTGTATGTGTGTGTGTGTGTGTGTGTGTGTGTGTGTGTGTGTGTGTGTGTATGTGTGCGCGCGCGCACGTGCGCTCCCTGGAGTCCTGGGCTTTGCCCCTGCTGTCCCCCATTGGTTTTGAGAGTGGAGTCATGGATGGTTGGGGTCCTCCTTCTTGGCTGAGAGTTCTGATCCTGGTATGACTGACTGGATGTCTCCCTAACCTCTACCCTCTCCTCTAGAGACCCTTCCGGAAGTCAGAAACAGAGCCTGTTGGGATCTACCAGAATTTTGAGAAGAAGCCAGAAATCTCTGGAGAAATTGTCCCAGGTGAAGCTGGGCCCATTTACCCCCGGAAAGTTCCCACTCCCCACTAGGACCCAAGATGGGACCCAACCTCCCTCTACTGTTGAGACCTGAAGGGAGACACCACCCCTGGAGAGGGAGTCCCTTCCTCTTTGAGGCCCCTTACTCCACCCCACCTCTTGGCCCCAGGGGAGGGGACTCAGCAGACAGACACCTGAGTCTAAAGTGCCATCTCTTGGGCAGACAATGGGACCTACGGCAAGATCTGGGAGGGCAGCACCAGGTGCAACATTGAGAACTTCACCTTCCACAAGGTCCTGGGCAAAGGCAGCTTTGGGAAGGTAAGGGGCTGTTTGGCCTTGGGGCAACTCAATGGACCTGGGCCCAGGAACCCAGGAGCCCAGGGGCACCTGCATCCCACCCTACCTGGCTTCTTCCTGATGGGGTGCGGTTGTGGTGTCCTAGCTTTTGGCCTGGCCTTCCCCCGCTCGTCATCCTGCCCACCCATCAGGTGCTGCTTGCAGAGCTGAAGGGCAGGAAGGAGTTCTTTGCGGTCAAGGCCCTCAAGAAGGACGTGGTTCTGATCGATGATGATGTGGAGTGCACCATGGTGGAGAAGCGGGTGCTGGCACTCGCCTGGGAGAATCCCTTTCTCACCCACCTCTTCTGTACATTCCAGACCAAGGTACCCAGCCCTCCCACTGTCATTGTGTCTGGAGCCACAGCCCCCCTTGGCCTCCCAGTGGGGCCATGTCTCCCCTGCTTGTGTCCTCCAGGGCAGAGTTGTCCCCTACTTCCTTCCGTCCTTGGTAGCCCTCAGTAGAGTTTCTTCAGCCCTTTTCTGTGCCTCTGCTCACCGCTCTTTCCACCCCAGGACCACTTGTTCTTCGTGATGGAGTTCCTCAACGGGGGGGACCTGATGTACCACATCCAGGACAAAGGCCGCTTCGAGCTCTACCGTGCTACGTATGTGAGGGACCTGTGGGGGGAGGAGCCCTGCTGGTCTGCCCTCTTTTTTCTTCCCTGTCCCTGGAGAAGCCAGCCTGGGCTAGAGCTGGGCTTGGAGAGATTTGGGGTGCCTGGGGCTGTCCCCACCATATGGGAAGCCACGGGTGGTGAGTGAGCTCTGGCTGACAGCACAGCACAGGCGTACTGGGGTCCTGTCCCCTGCTCCTTGAGCCTCAGCCTGGGCAGCCTTGCAGATGGTAATGCTGTACAACACAGGACCCTGGTGTGTGGCCCCCAGACTAGTATGTACCCCTTCCCAAACTCTGTGGTGTGTGTGTATATATGTGTGTATGTCTGTATAAATGTATACACTCATGACAGAACTGTCTCATTTGGAGCTTTTCCTTAATAATTTTCTTTTTGGTTGCCAGGCCCCCTCCCCCTCTTGCCTGATACAAGATGTGCTTAATCAGACCCAGGTGGCCCATGGGGTTTTTTGCAGCATTTCCTGACCCTGGGGATAGGGGTGAGGGCCCAGGAAGAAGCAGGAGTTGGTCACGGAAATCCCAGAACACTTCGTCTCTCTCTGTCATCCAGGTTTTATGCAGCCGAGATCGTCTGTGGACTACAGTTTCTACACAACAAAGGGATCATTTACAGGTATGAGGAGGGGAGTGGTTGGGAGCCTTTCAGGAGGGAAAGCTCCAACCCATCATATCCCCCACAATGCTCTGAGTGAGGCCCAGCCCAGCCATGGCCCTATCTCTGCTTAGAGTCCGTTGTTAGTTGGGTGTTTGCCTAAACCTCCTACTCCATTGCTGGGATTCCTGTGGCCCCTCTGCTGAGGCTGGCCCAGCTCCAGGCACTGGGGACTCATTGCCCATACTTGGTTCCACTGGTGGGAGTATGCACTGCCTGGTAGTGTCTCCCTTCCTTGGAGCAATCGATCTTGCTCCGAGGCCCCATCTGAGCAGTCAGCTTCCATCAGTAGGGACTGGTTCCATCAATTCTCACCCAATAAATGACAGTCCCGTCCTGCAGTGGATTAGTAAGGACCCATCAGAAAGGCTGACTGTGCACTGATGTGGGACGGGGCTAAGCTACGTTGCCAGGTGGGTTACTAATCCGTGGGACAGTGTGCCTTGAATATTAGGATTCAGGATTTAGAAGGTGGGGGCGAGCGGCACATGGTGATGTGCTTGTCCGTGCCTGGGATCGCTCTGGGTATCGAGGTTAGGGAAAATGGACTTTGTGCTGTTTGCCCTTCTCTGGTACTTGTTGCCGTGTGCATAAATTACCTCCTCCAACCACAGACTGTGTAGAGCAGATGTGGTCCCGGCCCTCATGGAGTCAGACCAAACTGAGCTCGGGGCCGCCTCCACTGCTGACCAGCTAGGTGACCCTGGGCAAGTGACATCACCACTCTGAGCCTCGATTCGGGCTTTAGGAAGTAGGATGGTGTATGTCCAGCATGTAGCACACCAGCAGGTGTTTTGCAGGGAACACCCGTTTTTAGCACGTCTTTCTCCTTCTGCATCCTTGCCTCTTTGTTATTCCCTTGTCCCGTTGGGGAGATTCCTAGGCTTACAGGGTTGGAAATGGGGCCATGGGGGCTGAGGGGAGAGGAGGGGGATTGGTCCCTGATGACTCCCTTTCCCACACCATCCTCTCAGGGACCTCAAGCTGGACAACGTGATGCTGGACCAGGATGGCCACATCAAGATCGCCGACTTTGGGATGTGCAAGGAGAACATCTTCGGGGAGAAACAGGCCAGCACCTTCTGTGGCACCCCTGACTATATCGCCCCCGAAGTGAGTGGGCACCGTCCCAGCCACCAGCCCAGTGAGATACCTTGTCTCAGTGGGGGTGGGGACTGTGATGTCCGAGCCACAGCTAGGAGGGTGAAGAGGCCTGGTGAGTACTGCTCATGCCCTGGGGCACCTCTCAGCTCCTGCACCCCTTCTCCTGTCCCAGATCCTGCAGGGCCTGAAGTACTCATTCTCCGTGGATTGGTGGTCCTTTGGAGTCCTTCTCTATGAGATGCTCATTGGTCAGTCCCCCTTCCATGGTGACGATGAGGACGAACTGTTTGAGTCCATCCGTGTGGACACACCACATTATCCCCGCTGGATCACCAAGGAGTCCAAGGATATTCTGGAGAAGGTGGGAGGCCCCGGGCTGGGCTGGCTGGGGCAGGGGTCAGTACACATTCAGATCGTGGGATGGCCAGAAGCCCCTCATCTCTGGAATGGTAGCCTCACTGATGCTCTGGTCCTAACACACTGGGGGGTATCGCTCGCTCTCCGTGTTCCCGGGAGCTCCTG
This sequence comes from Lynx canadensis, assembly GCF_007474595.2. Taxonomy (NCBI): domain Eukaryota; kingdom Metazoa; phylum Chordata; class Mammalia; order Carnivora; family Felidae; genus Lynx; species Lynx canadensis. Next base: position 21,546,256 of record NC_044304.2, read on the forward strand.
AGTCCACTGCGCCGAGTCAGCCTGGTATGGTGATTATGAGCTTAGGGTCATAAGCTGAAGCTCAACTGAGTCTGTCTCCTTGTCTGCAAAATGGAGGCTACAGGGGAAACTGCCTCACAGAGTTTTTGGGAAAAAAACCATAAATGTGTGGTGCTCAGGTCTATGCCAGGCAGACAATAAACACCCAATGAACTCTACTGCTTTTAAGCACAGTCCCACCAGCAGGAAGTCCTGGCAGCCCTACTCCATGGACTGTCATCTCTGAGGGGCCCAGCGGTGCAGCGGGGCCAGAGAGGACCCTCTTGGCTCCAGGGGCCCTGGGTTGTGCTGCTGGGTTGGACTAGACCCGTCTGGGCACCCCTGGGCCTGCTCGGGGGGTTTGTGGAGGCTCTGGCCTCCCTGCAGCCCTCAGGTGCTAACCAGGGCCCCTACTGGGTTGCAGCTGCTTGAAAGGGATACAACCAAGAGGCTGGGAGTGACAGGGAACATCAAAATCCACCCCTTCTTCAAGACCATCAACTGGACTCTTCTGGAGAAACGAGCCGTGGAACCGCCCTTCAAGCCCAAAGTGGTACGTGATCCCACTCCCATGGGGGCCCCTACTGGATGTTGCCCTCCTCTGCCTTCCTGTTGGGCATCTCCTTTGCTCTGCTTCTCTCTTGCTTCATTTACATGCCTTCCTCCTCTCCATTCTGCCAGCAAACCTGCTTTCCCGGCCTCACGTGCACATTCGGTCACAGCCTCTACCCTTGTGTTCTCACCCTCTCTCTCCCTCACTCAGTCAGTCAAGAAACAGTGGGAACTGCAGATCCAGACATTCTTTAGGGCCCCCTGTATGCAGGCGACTAGGCTGTGGGAATCAGAGTTAAGACCTCGCTCCCTCCCTCCCATCTGTCTTCCAAGAAATACTGGAAATGCTGGGAGCCTGCTGGCTCCCTGTTGAGTGCCTGATGGGTACCGTGCTGAGCTGCACTCCCAGGCCCAGAGCCAGAGAAACTCCAGCCCCTGGGGGAGATCACCACTTGCACACTGATGATCATTTGTGATAGGAAACGACAGTACGAGAGCTGTCACAAGGCCACACATGACCAGTTGTCACTGGGCGGGGGTGGGAGGGTCTGTCAGCAGGAGCCCAGATGTAGAGAACAGAGTGGGTCTGAGAAGAAGTGGGGTATGGGCAGGGTGGGGAGACTAGGCCAGGCAGAGGGCAGCTGCGAGGCATTCCAGACAGAGGAGGAATGTTCACACAAAGGCCCAGAATCTACAGAGGCCACCTAGGAGCCAGCAGGAGAGCAGAGGCAGGTTGGGGCCAGAATTCTTAGGTAAGAAGTTAGACTCTATAGCCCTTCTCTGACCATAGCTCTTCCCTCTCGCTCCCTTTGTCTCTGTCAGGACACACTGCCCCCAGGCAGGCAGCCTGTGTAATGTGCCCCACATTTGTGTTTTGTCACCAGAGAGCATCGCCCTTGCTCCAGGGGTCTCAAACTCGGGGGCCCCTGGGCTGGGCACCGTATCACCAGGCCAGGCCTGCTGTAGGAAGGCCACACAGCCTGCTTTCAGTCTCTCGCTTTTGCTAGAAAGAGGGGCCGATTTATTTCTCTGTACTAGAAAACACAGGGCAGGTGTGTAGGTCAGCAGGGCCGTCAGTGGGAAATGATGGGGCCTCTGGCGAGCTGTCCGAGGGGCTTCAGTACCAAGAGTGGACCTCCCGGGAAATGGGGCCAAGGCTGTTTGCTCTGCCAGTTTTCAAAAGAAGCCAGAAATCTGGGTTTTTATGTCAAATTGTCCAATTTTAAAATAATTGGCTAGGGGCGCCTGGGTGGCTCAGTCTGTTAAGTGTCCAACTTTAGTTCAGGTCATGATCTTGCAGTTCGTGGGTTTGAGCCCCGCATCGGGCTCTGTGATGACAGCTCGGAGCCTGGAGTCTGCTTTGGATTTTGTGTTTGCTCCTCTCCCGCTCATGCTCTGTCTCTCTCTCTCTGAAAAATAAATAAACATTTTATATATATATATGTATATATATATGTATATATATATACATATATATATATATAATTCTTTTAAAAAATAAAAAATAAAATAATTGACTCAAATCCCATTAAAACCCAGTACCAGTCAAAATGATTGTACCTACCTGCTCAGTTTGGCCTGAAGGCCACCAGCCTGAGATCTAGTATCATTCCATTGTATCCCCAGAAGCAGACTTGGCAAACTTTTCCTGGAACAGGCTGGCGCTAAATATTTCAGGCTTTGCAGGCCAGTCTCAAAGCAGCCATAGAAGATTTATCAACGAATGTGTATAGTCTTATACTAATAAAACTTTATTTACAGGCACTGAAATTTGGATTTCATTTAAATTTTACGTATCATGAAATATTAATCTCCTTTTGATTTTTTCCCGTAAACATTAAAAATGTGAAAGCCATTCTTTTTTTTTTTTTTTTTGAAGCCATTCTTAAAGCTTTTGGTGGGTGGGGTTCGCTCACAGGCTGATGCCCACCTCTCCTTATCCAGGCCCAGAGTTCCTTGATGGCTTCCTTTATTCCCCCCTGGTGAGATAGCACCCACTATCCAGCTGGGATCCTCTCAGGCTCTTGGGAGAGACTCCCTTTTCTGTTCTTAATAAGGCTGGCTCAGGGCACCTGGGTGACTTAGTCAGTTAAGCATCTGACTTCAGCTTAGGTCATGATCTCACAGTTCACAAGTTTGAGCCCTGCATTGGGCTCTGTGCTGACAGCTCAGAGCCTGGAGCCTGCTTTGGATTCTGTGTCTCCCTGTCTCTCTGCCCCTCCCCTACTCATGTTCTGTCTCTCTCAAAAATAAATAAACATTAAAAAAAAAAACAAGTAAAATAAACATTAAAAAAAAAAAAAAAAGGCCAGCTCTGGTCTGGCCCAGCACTATGGGGATTCTGAGGTGTTTGGGACGCAGTCTTGGGAACTCAGGAACCTTTGGAGGGCCACCCCTTGGGTCCCACTCACTTGCCCCTGCATTCTGCCCACAGAAGTCCCCTGGAGACTACAGCAACTTTGACCAGGAGTTCCTGAACGAGAAGGCACGCCTCTCCTACACCGACAAGAACCTCATCGACTCCATGGACCAAACTGCATTTGCTGGCTTCTCCTTCGTGAACCCCAAATTTGAGAGACTCCTGGAAAAGTGAGACTTCCAGACATGCCCCCCAACCCTCCCCAGCTGAGGAGCCTGCGTCAGCCAGCACGGCCTGCCCATCCAGCCCGAGGCAGAGCAGACTGGGCGTCCCCCTTCATCGGTACCTGCCCGCCCCCCCCCCAACAATGAGCAACAGTGTGATTGTCTGATTTCTGCTGCTGCCACCCCCTTACCTCCAGGAGGGGCCTCAGCTCCTGTCTGGCTGGGCTCTTATGGTACTTCTGTGAACTATGTGTGAATTTGCTTTTCCTCTGCCATCAGAGGGAAATTGTAAATCTTGTGTTTCATTACTTGAATGTAGTTATCTATTGAAAAAATATATTATACACACACACACACATATATATATATAATAGGCTGTATATATTGCTCAATATAGAAGAAATATGAGGGACTGGTGATCTATTGATTTTTTAAAATATATATGTATATATATACACATATATACACAGATACGTATATGTGACCGCAAAAAACAAAAAAGAGCACAAGCTGTTTGAACCACCAGGTTCTTTTATCTGTGTGTCTGAATAAACACCAAATGGTACCGACCTGGCTGTCGGGACACATTTGTCCCAGGAACGCTGGTGGCCGCTGCTCCCACTTCTGGAAGCTCTATCCTGGAAGCTAACTGAGCTGTTAGCTACAGACACAGACGCCTGGGTTTTCATGCAAATGTGTTTGTATTTATGGGTTTCCTGTGCCTGTAAGGCCCTGGGCCTAAAGCAGAAACCTTTTTTCTGGGTGGCTGAAGGGAGTCCTGAATGTGTCTGTGGGGCGATGGGAGGAGGTGGGACCCACCACAGACTGTGTTAGAAGAGTGAGGGCCAGTCTGGAAGAGCAGAGAGACATGAGCAAAGGCTTGGAGGCTGGCCCGGACTGGGGAGGACAGAGAAGAGGAAGGAAATAGGGCTGAGGCTTCAGGCCCATCTAGATTCAAATCCCAGCGTAGCCAAAAGACATGGGCCTATCACTTAATCATCTTAAGGCTCAGCTTCCTCAACTGTAAAATGGGGACAAGGCGAGGTGATAACTAGATGGAACTCTGTATCTCATCGCTATTTTTCCCTGTCCCTGCCACAGAGAAGTCTGTGTTAGAGTTCTAGAATCTACTTCTCAAGAGTCCTTGCCTGCCTGGGGAAGGGGAGGGGAGCAGGATGGGAGAAGAAGGATGAGAACATGCTGAGCAGCTGCATCGGGGTTGAGCACCATGCTCCAGTGTGCCTGTGGTGTAGTGAGGACACTGGCTCCGAGAGACAAAGGTGGTGACCAGTGACCCCTGAGCATGGGCAGCTCTCCCTTACCACCACCTCGGTGTTTCCCTCCCTCTGGCTTCCCATTTCTTCCTCTCAGCCTCTTTCCCTACTCCTCCCCCCTTCTCTACCACCCCCCCACTCTGGGCCACAGGCCTGAGGCAGGGCCTGCCCTCCAGCCCCCCTGGTCCAGCCCCTGGCCCTTCATCCCTGGAGGTGGGCAAAATGCCCCAGTGCCTGATTGGTTGGCCCTGACAGCCGGGCAGCTGACTTCCAGCAAGTTCATTTTTCTGGGCTGAGGTACAAGTTTCCAAGGCTGGAGAGAGGTGAGATGAGGTGGGGCTGGTGCTGGCCAGGGGAGGGGGCTGTGGGGATGGGGGCAGCAAACTCTCCCCAGAGAGACTAAAGTCCCCCTCCCCTCTCCATCCACCAGCCGTACTCTCTGGAAAACAGTTGTTGAATCCCCCCTCTGCTGAACAGCAGTGAAAACCCCCGAAGTGGGACTCACGGTCAGGTGGAAGAGACAGCGTGGCATGGGCTGTGCTGGGGGATCCCGACCCCTACCTCTGCTGCAATACACACAAGGCCCCGAGAGACCCCGTGGGGCTGTGCAGAGTGAGTTTAGAACAAAAGTACAGTTGGTGTTTGAACTCCAAGCCTCTCTCCATTGTTCTGCAGCTCCAAGGCAGAGCCTTGCACCGAGAGCCCCAGCTTCCTCCTGTGTGGAGTGGGGATGAGTGGTTTATCAGTCAGAGGCAGCAGAGGGTGATGGGAAGAACGTGGTGCTGAGAGTCAGGAGCCTGGAGTTTGAGTTTCACTCTGCCATCCACGAGGTTTTTCATTGAGCCTCAGTTCCCTCATCTGTAAAATGGGACAATCTTGCTGCTTTGAGGAGCTCTTGGCTTTAGGGAGCCCCTTAAGGACTGATGCTTGTACCCCACGGGGTACAAGAGCCCAGGAAAGGGCAGGGGCTGGGCCTGTGGAGCCCACCTCAAGCAGCCTGGGAAGGGGAAGCAATGGCCAGGGTGCTGACAAACTCCCTGGGAGGCTGTGCGGCTCCAGGCCTGTTGTCAGAGCTGGGTAGGTGCCAGGCCTGACCCGGCAGCCTCAGGAAATGCCTCTTGTGGCTGGGCCCAGAACCACATTTACACTGAAACCTGGGGGTCCAGAAGCAGGCAGGCTGTTCCCCTCCACCTACCAAGTAGGTGTGCAAACAGAGCAGTGAGCTCAGCCCCCCTCACCCCCTGCAGGGGTCAGATGGAGTGCTGTGCCCTGCCTGAAATGTGTGCCAGGCCTCGAACTCAGTGCTGGGCAGGCATGGTAACGGATGCAGGAGGGCCTGGGGGGCAGGAACATGGGCTCTGCTGTCAGATGGCCCCGGGTTCGACTCCTGCTTGTCCCTAGTTGGTGACCTCAGGGAGTGACAACCTCCTGGAGCTTCAACCTCCTTTTCTGTGAAGTGGGGATAACCATGCTGCTGCTTGTGGGTGAGGAGGAGGTCTCTAAGAGCTCCCCACGGACTCAGGACACAAAAATAGGCTTAGTCAACAGCAGTCATGTGATTCCATTCCCTCAATCAGGACAGAGGACCTACCAGCTGCACGTGCAGTTTGAATTCCTGGGCCTCTGACTGGACAGTGGGGGGCAACTTGGCAGTTTCGATTAAAACCTCAGACGCCCCCGCCCCATGTCCCAGCCATCCCCCTTCTCAGGCAGAGCTGCTCAGAGGAACCTCACCCACAGGCCCCAGGAGGCTGGCCCAGGATGCCTGCCATCGCATGGATTAATTGGGAAGGAAGCAGAAAGCCCAGCAGTTGGGGAGCTGGTTGAATACTTTCCTAACATAAAAAGTGGTGCAAGGCTAGGAGACCAAAATGAGCAAGTTAGAAAGATTCAGAGTGACTCCACCCAGTAGTTCTATGTGCCAGCTTATGAAGGCACCCATAGGTCTGGGAGCACAGGGCGGGGCTACAGAGAGGGATGAATGAATGAATGGACTGCCCAGACCAAAGTCCCTTTAAGGCTCTCAAATTCAGCATGCAGCACGTACTGATGAGACATGGCCACTATGCCAAGTTCTAAGCAGCAGGTCTCAGCGCTGACAGCACGTTGGAACCCCATGCTCAGGGTGCCTGTGTCTAATAAAAAATGGTGATCTCTGGAGAAGGACCAGGCATCAGCATTTTTAAAGCTCCCTGGAGGGTCCAACCTGCATCAGGATTGGGAGCCAGTTAGGTGGGAGCCATGAATCTGCATTTTGCCCAGTCATCCAAGGGAAGTCAGGAAATGCTGCTCTGGAGCACCTGGGTGGCTCAGTTGGTTTAAGAGTCTGACTTCGGCTCAGGTCATGATCTCACGGCTCTTGAGTTCAGGCCTGCATCAGTCTCTCTGCTCAGAGCCCACTTTGGATCATCTGTTTCCCCACCCCCGCCCCCCTCTCTGCCCTCTCCGGCTCTCTCTCTCTCTCAAAAAATAAGTAAACATTAAAAAAAATAATAAAAAGGAAACGCTGCTCTGAACAGGCCACACCCTGGAAGGTGAAGTCACCAGCCTTTACCGCTGGGACCCTGAGTCCAGGAGCTCCGTGGCCAGAAAGCCTGAAGCTGGCTGTGCTACAGCGTCCTCTGGTGGCCGCTTTTGCTACAGGCTCAGGCCAGGGAGGACCCGCTTTGTGCCAGATACTGTGTTGAGTTCTTAATCCCCATCGTGTCAGTAGTCCCTGGGGAAATATTCCAGCAAGGAGATGCTGGAGGACCATTTTTAAGAGACTCAGGGATGCGAAGTTTATACATCTAGACGTCTGTCCTGACCTGTAAGAGGATCCTGGGGCTAGTCCATATCTCTAACCCATTCTCTGGCATTCATCCCAACATTACAGTCACATTTCCTTAATTTATTCCTTATTAAAGTGTGCATAGCTGATATGAGCTGGGAGCTCCCTGTTCTCCTCAAGTTTTAATAGCAGGAAACGAGGTGTGTCGAATTTGCCAAGGTGGGAGGGGCTAGTGAGTCCAGGACCTCCCACGGATGCTCTTGGCCTCATTCCAGCAGGCTGGGGGTTTGTACTCTGGAGCCCACCGTGCACCTGCCTTCTCTTTGGCCCCTCTAGGCTGGGTGGGACCTCTGGCTCCCTCTTGCGGCCTGACTGTGCCCAGCAGGTGACCTCACAGACTACCCTGTGGGTGGTTAGAGGCTGGAAAAGCTCCTGTTGGTTCCTCTGAGTCCTGACTTCCTTCCCAGGCACCTTCTTATCTCCTTGGTTCTGGCGAAGGGGAGATGCGCGCAACTGGAAAATGGAACCTGGTAGCAGAGAAGGGGAAGGGGGGCAAAGGAAGACCCTCAAAGGTGGATTCTAGGCCCAAGTCAGTACGGCTCAGGTGAGGCCAGACCTGTGAGGTTTGGGGCACTCCCTGGGTCTTTCATGTGATTGAATACAACCCTCTGTAGTCTCAGTGATTTAAACCTTTGAAACTTTGGGGCGCCTGGGTGGCTCAGTCGGTTAAGCGTCCGACTTCAGCTCAGGTCATGATCTCACACTCCATGAGTTCAAGCCCTGCGTCGGGCTCTGTGCTGACAGCTCAGAGCTTGGAGCTTGCTTCAGATTCTGTGTCTCCCTCTCTCTCTGCCACTCCCCTGCTCATGCTCTGTCTCTCTGTGTCTCAAAAATAAATAAAAACATTAAAAAAAATAAACCTTTGAAACTTTAACACCAGTCCCCAAATCAGGCTTTTTCAGCGACCTTAGAAGACCCCCAATTTATTCTCTTTCCCTGCTGAGAAATACATACTCTGAAAGCCCTGCCATTTACTGTTCAGCCCACATTAAGCACCATACAAAGCTCCAAGTCTTCTGGGGGAAGATATTTTTCCTTTTTATTCTTCTGAGATGGGAGTTTAGCTTTCTGCTGATTTCACCTGTGTTGGTGGAGGGACGATTTCTGTGGGTGGCATGGCAGTTTGGGGCTCTGTTACCAAATTCATGCATTCTGACACAGAATGGGTGCCTGCTCTGTGCCAGGAGCTCAACAGGCAGCCTTTGGAGCTGTCACTCAACAGGGCTGATCTAGCACTTACTGTGTGTGTGTGTTTTAAGAGCTCGTGAAGGGGACACCCTGGGCCTAGCACTGTGCTTGATGCTTTCCCTACAGCATCGAAGGCAATTAATCCTCACAACAGTCCCATGAGGAGAAAACTGGTAGTCTTCCCATTTTATAAATCAGCAAACTGAGGCTCTGAGAGGTCAAGGACAACTTGCCCTGGGGCTCTGGGCTGGGGGCTCTGTTGTGATGTTTTCTGCAGAGACAAGAAATCTCCCACAGTCTCCAGGGCTTGCTCAGGAGCTATTAGGGAGAGCACGTGAGTCCCTTGCCCTGGTCCCCAAAGGCTCCAGGAAGAGGGAAGGTGGGCCTGGTGACAGGCAGAGACAATGGAGGGCAGCTAGGATGGGGCATGGGCAAGCTGCCATGGAGCTGAAAGGACCCTCAGAGAGGGTGAATTTTCAGTGGGGATCTCTGTGGATTCACGATGGAAAACTGAGCTTAAAGAAGGAAAGGGGCGGGGCACCTGGGTGGCTCGGTCCGTTGAGCCACTGACTTTGGCTCAGGTCATGATCTTGCGATTCGTGAGTTTGAGCCCTGCATGGGGCTCGCTACTGTCAGCATGGAGCCCAGTGCAGAACCTCTGTCCCCCTCTCTCTGCCCCTCCCCTGCTCACACTGCCTCTCAAAAATAAACATTTCAAAAACAAAACAAAAAAAAAAAAAGGAAAGGGGCTGGGCTGTGTCACACAGGGAGGCAGAAGCTGGGACAAAGGCAGACCCTCAGGGGGAACAGACATTTGTGTCCCCAGCCTTCCCCTTCCCGTAGGGCAGCAGCGTGCCTCCTCCTTTCTGTCCACTGCAGGCTCACACCGAGCCTGGCACACAGTGGGCAGTCAGGAAACGCTGATGAATGAACACTTGTGAGCATGAAGCATCCACTGAGCACTTGCTATACCCCCAGCACTGTCCTGCCCCTCCTTCTCTGTCCCCTGCCCCTGCTCTGGGATGGGGAGGGGCCAAGGGTAAGTAGGGACAAGCAGGGGAGGCTGCCAGTCCTGCCGGGTGGCCTTAGCAGTGGCAGGTGACCAGAACCCAGCGACCTCAGAAGGTGATGTCCACCATCTGGTGGGTGGCAGAGGTCCAAAGCCCGTTTAAGAGAAAGGCAGCTGCGGCTGGTCACAGTCCAGTAGAAACCTGCCATCAATAATATTGGCAAGTCCTCTGAAGCAACTTCCTGGGTTTTAAATCATGAGTTCAGAAACAATTAAGCATACTTTGAATCAAATACGTTAAAAATAATGCATTTCAGGGGCGCCTGGGTGGTGCAGTCGGTTAAGCGTCTGACTTCAGCCAGGTCACGATCTCGCGGTCTGTGAGTTCGAGCCCCGCGTCAGGCTCTGGGCTGATGGCTCAGAGCCTGGAGCCTGTTTCCGATTCTGTGTCTCCTTCTCTCTCTGCCCCTCCCCCGTTCATGCTCTGTCTCTCTCTGTCCCAAAAATAAATAAACGTTGAAAAAAAATTAAAAAAAAAATAATAATGCATTTCATAAAAGGCTTGCTTTGAATTAAAAATGGATCTCGTTAAGCTTAAATGTTCTTGAATGCCCCGTTTGAAAACAATGTCTTTTTTAAAGCTATTCCTCTAAATGTGCCAGTGGTTTTATTTTTCTTTAATGTTTATTTATTTATTTTGAGTGGGGGAGGGGCAGAGGGAGGAAGAGAGAATCCCAAGCAGGCTCTGCTCTGTCAGCACAGAGCCCTCTGCAGGGCTTGATCTCACAAACCATGAGGTCATGACCTGAGCCAAAGTCGAGAGTCGGACACTTAAGTGACTGAGCCACCCAGGTGCCCTGAAAACAATGTATGTTTAAAAAAGAAAAAAAAGATTGTCTTTAAGTCCTCATGTAGGTTTGTCAATAGCTGGATATCAAACGCCCCTGTTTTTGTTGGGCTCATATTCATACTCAGCCTAATGTGTGCCAGAAGGTGGCAGTGCTTATGGCCAACCCATAGGATGCAGGTGTGGAGCCAGATATAGGTCTACACCTGCCTGACCCATCCCCAGCTGTTACTCAGCCTCTCTGAGCCTCAGTTTCCTCACCTGTAGCTTGTTCATAACAGCACCTTCTTTTTTTTTCTTTTTTTAAATGTTTTTATTTATTTTTGAGACAGAGAGAGAGCATGAGCAGTGGAGGAGCAGAGAGAGAGGGAGACACAGAATCCAAAGCAGGCTCCAGGCTCTGAGCTGTCCGCACAGAGCCTGACACGGGGCTCGAAGTCACAGACCGTGAGATCATGACCTGGGCTGAAGTCGGACGCTTAACCGACGGAGCCACGCAGGCGCCCCGACAGCACCTTCTTTATAAGGTTGTGAAGCTACTGCATGGAAGCCTTCTTGCAGCTTGGCACCCGGTAAGCACTCAGGGAATCTGAGACTATTGTTCTTATGAACTCCGTGAATGTTTTACTTCACGCATGCTTGCCTCATAACAAGGCTGTCAGTACAAGCCCAGACTAGTAGCATCCGGGAAACCTGTAGAAAGGGAGAGGACGTAGTTTCCCTGGGTTGGGAGTGAAGAGCAGTGGATTGTGAGTTGGGAGCGGATTCCAGACCTGGCAGCAACGTCCTTCACTGCTGCCCTCGCTAGGGGCTCTGGACATGAGCCAGCTCGACAGCAGGAAAATGAGGGTCTAAGGCTGATATGAACGGTGAGTGGGTCTCATGTGGATTTAAGTTCTGAAAAAGAAAAATTGAATGTCAAATACCCCCACTCTTGGCACAAATTAAAACCAAGTGATATGAAAGGCAGTAATTACCACTGTCATGAAATTCTATTGAAAGTTATGGCTGCGGCAGAAAGAACCCCTGCCCCCTCCTGTGTGGGTCTTACACCCCACGTTGAAATCTCTCCTCAAGCCTCATGAGCCTCCCCAGCATGTTGCAGAGGCAGAGCTGGAGAACCCCCCTGCCCCCCACACCGAGGCCCCCAAATGCATCTCCTGCTGGTAGCATCTGGGCTGCGGGGATAGGCAGGTTGCACTGATGTTTCTCGAGTAGCTATGAAGGTCAGATCCTGCACGGGTGGCTTTTCTAGTACATTTCTGGTCATGACTCCCAGAAGAAAGCCGATTCATTCTGTGAGCATTTAGTATGCACTGACTGTTTGTCAGGGCCTCTGCAGGATGGGAGGAAACCGGTGCAAACAAGGAACAGGCCTCATGGTCTCCTGGGGGAGGCAGGTGTATGAGCAGACAATTGCAGGAGGATGGGGTGAGGCGCCTGGTGGACTGTGGGTACGGAGAGGGTGTGCTGGCTTTTCCTGGGAGAGCAGCGGGGACTGAGAAAAGCCTTCTGGAAGAGGAGACATCTAATCTGGAGATCTAAAGAATGAATAGGTCCTTGCAACCCCTACCATCTGCTAATTGCTGACGTTCGAAGCAGTGGGTCCCTGTTAGCAAGGGTGGGCTGTAAATTGGCCCCCTTCTCCTGGAAGGCAATTGGTACTCTTCGGGGAGGCTGAGGACCCAGAGTTTGCACTGCTGGAGAAAGTCTTGGTGGGGACATTGAGAGCCACAGGTGCAGGAATGTTCGTTGCCTCGTTGTTTGTAAGATACAAAGTTGGAAACAACTGAATGTCCTCAACAGGAGACTAGATCCAGAACTGCAGGTGGATTCCTGCGGCAGAATACTGGTTCCTCTGCTTTCTCTGTGGGAGAAAGCTGCCGGCTTCAGGGCTTCAACACTGATAAAATCTCAAATCCACAGTTGAGGGCAGATCACATTGCGGAAGGGTAAGTGCAAAGTGATGAAATAGTACTGTGTGGAGCTCAGACTGCAGTTCGGTGTGAAGTTCAAGTTCACAGACCAGGGGTGGGAATGTGGGGCCAGGACACTGGCCACCTCTTGGGGGTGAGGGAGATGCATGGGGTCTGGAGGGTACCTGAAGGGCTCAACTTCCGTCTGTAATGTTTCGCCTCTTAAGACAAATCTGAAGCATGTAAGGAAAACCTTTAGAGGCTCATAGAACTCCATGGAGGGTCTGTAGCTGCTGTTTTAATCTCTGTGCCTATCTTTATGTTCAGAATGTATCGTGAGTTTTAAAGGTGTTTTTTAAAGAACTGCCAGGCATTCTGTCTCTTGACCTGACTGCTGGTTACACAGGTATCTCTTTTTTTAACGATTTGTTACACTGTGTATCTGTTCTATGTGCTTTTCTTTATGGAGGTGACATTTCAGTTTTTAAAAGTTAGGGGCTCCTGGGTGGCTCAGTCGGTTGGGCGGCCGACTACAGCTCAGGTCATGATCTCACGGTCTGTGAATTCGAGCCCCGCATCAGGCTCTGTCCTGAGAGCTCAGAGCCTGGAGCCTGCTTCGGATTCTGTGTCTCCCTCTCTCTCTGCCCCTTCCCTGCTTGCTCTCAGTCTGTCTGTCTGTCTGTCTGTCTGTCTGTCTCTCTCTCTCTCAAAAGTAATAAACAATTAAAAAAAATTTTTTTTAAGTTAAAAAGAATGAGCAGGTGAGAGGCTGGGGGCAGAGAAGCAGCCTCAGGCAGGGGTGAGTGCAGAGGCCTGGGAGCTGGGCAGAGCCCTTTATATACAGGTCCCCCAGGGATAAGCGGTCCCCTGAGTGGCAGTCCTGCTCCCAGCCCTGCCTATCTGTGGTTGGGCCCCCCTCTCCCCACCTGGCACCTAGGGGCTAGGCCTGATTCAGCCCCGAGCCTGCATGAGGCTGGCTAGAAATGGAGCTCTCAGGGAGGGACACCAGCTGGAGGTGAGAGGAGGGCTTCAGTGAAGTCTTTCAACCAGTGCCTGCTGGGCATGCGGCCTGAAGGTGGGGGTTACTAGGAGCTTGGCATTTCTTGGAGGCAGCGGGGGGTGGGGGGTGGTGGCAGGAGAGGGCAGAGCCCTGGGGGGAGGTACAGAGGAGCAGCACCTCACGTGGTTCCACTGGCAGCTGTCTTTAGGAGCTGGGAGGCTTTTTCCTGGGCTTTCAGAAGGTTGGGAAACACACGGCATGTGCAAGGGTGATGGCAAAGCTGCATTACTCTGGGGGAGAGAAAATAAGCTTCAAGTAGAAAAGGTTGGGTTCTTAAACTCTCTGGTGCTCTCTCTGCACCTGCATGAGATGGGAAGTCAGACCCAGGCAAGGGGCTTGGACTACCCGAGGAAGCAGGGTGCCTGACTTGGGTGGGAGTGCAGAGTGATTGGTCCTACAAGTGATCCTATTAAGAAAACTCTCAGGGGTGCTCAATTGGTTGAACTTCCGACTCCGACTTCGGCTCAGGTCATGATCTCATGGTTCGTGGGTTTCAGCTGTGTCGGGCTCTGGGCTGACAGCTCAGAGCCTGGAGCCTGCTTCAAATTCTGTGTCCCTCTCTCTCTGTCCCTCCCCTGCTTGTACTCGGTCTCTCTGTCTCTCAAAAATAAACATTATTATTTTTTTAAAACTCTAAGGCATATAGGAAAGGATAGAGAAGGATTTTGCCCCAGACTAAGAAATAAAACATTGGAGGTGAAACTGCCCCCTTTGTACCTCCCTCCCCAGCACACACCCCTGTCATTTTCTCTATTCTTCCAGAGGGGCCAGAAGCCACTTTTAGTATGTGGAGCATTTCTCTGCACCACAGGCCTATAGGCATCCCTGAACATAGTCTAGGGAGTTGTTTTCCCTGTGTTTAAGCTTCATACAAACAGTATCTGTGTCCTGAGGACCCTGCTGCCCCTGGATATCCCCCGGGCATGCTTTCAAAATTGATTTTTGCTAAGTGTTGCAGCTCACATGCTGTTCTTTTCTGTTTGTGAGAACTTTGAAATTCTCATGCCATACAATTCACCCATTTAAAGTGCAAAGTTCAGTGGCTTTCAGTGTGTTCGTGGAGTTGTGGAACTATGGCCACCATCAATGTGAGGACAGCTTCATCACCTAGAAAGGAACCCCACACCCCAATTCTCCCCTATCCAACCCTAGACAACCACTAGTTGACTTTCTGACTATAGACTTGCCTTTCAGGACATTTCATATAAATAGAATCATGCAATATGTAGTCTTCTGTGACTGGTTAAAGCATTGCTTTCCATGCATGGATGTTCCATCCTACACACAATTTATTTATCTAAATAAAGGATGTAGAATCCTGCTTTCAGCCAAGATGGAGTAAAGGGACTGTATTTACCTTCCTGACTAAAAAAAAAAAAAAAACTAAAAAAAAAAAAAATCAATGAAACAACAGTTCTCGAGATGCTGGACATCAGGCAATGAAGGGTAGTGCTTCTTGAGAGATGGGGACAAAGGAGGTGAGCCCTCTGATTGCTTTGGCTTTACTGCCTGGAGACAGTCTCCAGGCCGAGGACAGGGAGGGAAACACAGGTGGTGCCCAGTGGGCTCCTCAAGTCGAGGAGAAGCAGCTAGAAGTTCAGGGAAGCCAAGGTGGCTAGAATTCAGTGTAGCCTACTGGAGATGAGAGAGAGAGAAAGCAGGCTGGAGAGATGCCCAGGATCCTCTCTGAGCACTCAGCTTGAGTGCCCATTGGTACATATGTGCAAGGAAAAGACCCAAGGCTGGGGAAAGAGCCCTCTGTGTGGATCAGAGGGAACAATCCTCAGAACCCACATAGGGGTGGAACAGGATCTGTTCCCAGAAGCCAGACTGCAGAAGCTCATGATTTAGGGGTTACTATATAAAATACCAAGAAAGTACATCCTAGAAAAAAGCCTGATAATTTTTATGAGAATTCAGAAAATATCCAGTGTTCAGTAAGGTAAAATTCACAATGTCTGATACCCAATCAGAAATAACCAGACATGAAAAGAAATAGTAGAAATATCAATCAATTAAAACTGACCCAAAGCCGGGGTGCCTCAGTGGCTTAGTTAAGCGTCTGACTCCTGATCTCAGCTCAGGTCATGATCTCGCAGTTTGTGAGTCTGAGCCCCATGTCGGGCTTTGTGCTGATGATGTGGACCTTATTTATGATTCTTTTTCTCCCTCTCTCTGCACCCCACCCCCGCTTGCACGATCTCTCTCAAAGTAAGTAAATAAACTTAAAGGACCCAGGGGCACCTGGGTGGGTCAGTTGGTTAAGCGTCTGACTTCAGCTCAGGTCATGATCTCACAATTTGTGGGTTTGAGCCCCACATTGGGCTCTGTACTGACAGCTCAGAGCCTAGAGCCTGCTTCGGATTCTGTGTCTGCCTCTCTCCCTGTTCCCCACTCACACTCTATCTCTCAAAAACAAACATTAACAAAAAAAAACTGACCCAAAACCAACACAATGTTAGAATAATCAGACAAAGACATTAAAGTTATTATAATGTATTCCATGTATTAAAAAAGTTATGTAGAAGATGACTAGGCAGGAGCACATAGGGTTTTTAGGACAGTGATATTATTCTGTGTGTTACTATCATGGTGGACACATGTCATTATACGTTTGTGCAAACCCACAGAAAATATAACCTGAAGAGTGAACCCTAATGTAAACTGTGGATTTGGGGTGATAATGATGTGTCAGTGTAAGTTCATCAACTGTATCAAATGCACCACTCTGGTGGGGATGTTGATAGGGAGGGAGGCTGTGCATATGTGGAGATGGGGGAGTGTATGGGAAATCTCTGCACCTCCCACTCAGGTTTGCTAAAAGATTATAGCCCATTAAACAGAAACAAACAAAAAAAAAAAAAACCAGAGATATGGAGGATAGAAAAACCCAAATCCTACTTCTAGAGATGAAAGACATGCTGGTTGGGATTAACAGCAGATTAGACATTGCAGATAAAACAATTAGTAAACTTGAAGACACAGGACTAGAAAGTATCCAAAAATGAAGCCCAGAGGAAAAAAATAATTTAAAAAAAAAACAACAGAGCACCACTGAGTTGTGGTACAATTTTAAGCAATCTAATCTGCACGTAAGGGAAATCTCAGGAGGAGGAGGGGATAATGGTGCAAAAGAAAAAAATACTGGAAGAAATGATGGCAGAAAATTTCCAGATTTGATGAAAACTATAAACCCACAGAGCCAAGAAGTTCAATGGACCCCAAACACACTAGGCAGAAGGAAAACTACACCAAAACATGTCACAATGAATTACATAAATAATTGATAAAAACCAGTGGTAAAAAGATCTTTGAAGTAGCCAGAGAAAAACATCATGTTACAGAGGAACCAAAAAACACAAGGATTCTCTTTGGAAACCATGTGAGTGAGGTGACAATGAGGACAAATCTTTAAAATATCAAAGGCAGGGGGGAAACCGTGTCAACCTGAAATTCTATGGCCTGCAAGGGTGTCATAAAGAGTCTTCAGGGGTACCTGGTCAGCTCACTCAGTAGAGCATGTGACTCTTGACCCGGGGGTTGTGAGTTCAAGCCCCACATTGGGGAGAATTTACTTAAAAAAAAGTTTTTCAGATAGCCGAAGCCAAAGTAATTAATCTCCAACATGTATAGAAAGTGTTAAAGGAAGACTTTCAAGCAGAAGAAAAAGTATTCCAGACGGAAATATAGATCCACACTGAGGAACAAAGAACACCAGCGAAAGTGACTGTGTGGGTGGCTGGCATAGTAATGAAGCTTCGGCGAACTGTCATCTGGAGTTGCAAAGGCAGGCAAAGCAATCCCAGAGGTCACATGATTTAACATTCCTTTATAAAAGTAAAAGTCATTCCCGCTATAGGAGTGGACGCACTCCTGTGTTTCTATGGTGACGAAATGCAGGAAACCTTCGGCAATGTGTCTGCACATGGAACTCTTCCAACCACCATCACAAAGTTTTCTCAGGCTGATGTACTATTTTGCTACTCTTTTCTTAATTACCCACTTTGTTGGACAGCCATTCATGTGACATCTGCCCTGTGCAAAAGCATTGTCCCTGGCTATGTGGAGAAAATAAAGATGAACCAAGAAATTACCCAGGTTTTAAGGATTTCACAACTCAGAACACATTGCCTTGATAGAAGGTAATAAATCGAATTCCCTTATGAAAGGAAGAAATACAGAGAAGAGAGGAAGAGATTTCTCCTAGCCAGAGATCTCAGGAAGGCCATTTTCTAGGGAACCCTCTGAAGCATGAGAATTTAGAAATATTTAGTTCAGAAAGCCTGCAACTTATTTGTCATTGGTTGACAACTTATTAAAATATTAAATTTCTGGGGCACCTGCATGGCTCAGTCGGTTAAACATTCGACTTCAGCTTAGGTCATGATCTCACGGTTTGTGAGTTTGAGCCCTATGTTGGGCTCTGTGCTGGCAGCTCAGAGCCTGGAGCCTGCTTCGGATTCTGTGTCTCTCTCTCTCTCTGCCCCTCTTCCCTGTTTCTCTCTCTCTGTCTCAAAAATAAATATTAAAAAAAAAAAAACAAGAAAGAAAGTGGATTCTGACTATACTTAAGAGTCCAGGCATGGAAACCAATTTGACAATAAATTTCATATTAAAAAAAAAAAGAAAATACAGACCTTGCTAAAGCCAAAAACAAAACAAAACAAAACAAAAACAGAGTCCAGGCAAATCAAGGGTACTTGGTGGCTCAGTTGGTTAAGCATCTGACTTTTGGTTTGGCTCAGGTCATGATCTCATGGTTCATGAGTTCGAGCCCCATGTTGAGCTGTCAGGACAGAGCCTGGAGCCTGCTTCAGGTTCTGTGTCTCCCTCTTTCTCTGCCCCTCCTCTGTTCACACTCAGGCTGTCAGTCTCAAAAATAAATATTAAAAAAATTTTTTAAATATTAAATTTTGGGTTAAAATATTAAAGTTTCTCCTTCTGCTTCATCCTGCCCTCCCCCACCTTCTGTTATCCTACTGTGTTTGAGTTGGGAGGAGAGAGAGAGGACAGAAATGAGCACAGACAGTGAGGCAGTGTCGTGGGGAAGATAGTTTTTGCCCCCACGATGTCTAGATTAACTATCTCCAGAAGCTGGTGGGAGGGTGAGTGGCCTTGGAGATCACCACCGCACTTCTGGCTTGTGCACAGACTTCCCAAGCGTGTGGGCGATATGAACAGAGAGTCCGATGATATTTTGGTTTGGGAAGTTTAGGAACCTCTGGAAAGTCTGACTAGTTTGAATTTGATTTAATTTCAGACTCCAAGTACTCTCTGCCTTTATTTTCTCTTGGTTTAGCAAACCCCTTTTTGAGCCTTGTAGTCTGCATTGTCTTTGCTAAGGAAAGCCACAGGAAGGCATTGCCTGGGGCCTAGGACCTGGTACTTGCGGAAGGAAATCTCCTATCTCTTCATTAACCAGCTTTGGGAAGTCACAGGCCTGGAGGCCGTGGACTGGGGCTGGCTCACCTTTGGATTCCTCTTTGCACAGAACCTGGGCAATGGAAAGCATTCAGTAAAACACTGGAGAAGGAAAGAAAGAAGTTCCTCTTCCTGCAAAAGTAAAATCAGAAGTATTCAAGGCCATATCATTCCACCCCTTCCGCGAGGCCTCCAGTCAAGCTAGATGTTTGCTGTTGCCCAGATAACCCGTGCCTTCCTCCTGGAAGGCCCTCGCCCACCCCCCATGCACACACAGCCCACTCTGTCAGAATCCAGTCTGTTTCCTGGATGTAACCTCCTCCCAGAAGCCTCTTGTGATTGTACCCTCCACCCCCACCAATCTCTCGCTTCTTCCTGTTTGGTCCTCTCTTCCTGGGCCAGACTGACTTGTGTTTTCCCCAGCCCTAAGTGTTTAGGCACCAGCCCAGGCTGGGGAGGGGTAGGAGGCAGAAGAGGAAGTGGGAGAGAACCGAGAGAAGCTGGAACTGGGCCTGTACTGGGGCCTGGACAGTGAGGGGAAGACAGTTTGAGGGGGGGCCGAGTGGGGGGCAGAAGGCCACTCAGGGCCTCGGCCAGTGTCTGGGCTTCATCTGGTGGGAGTCATGGAAAGGGGGCTGTTGAACAGGAGAGTATTTGTACCAGGTTCTAGAAGGTTCCTTGGGCTGCCACACTGAGAATGAGCTGAGGGGATGGAAAGAGGTCAAGAGGTGGCTGGAGGCCATTGACTGTCACCTGAGCAGGGGGAGGTGATGGAGGTCTGGACTAGGATGAATGGGGCAGGAAGTGGCACATTGGGGGTCATGTAGGCAGTAAAATCAATAGGACCTGGGGCGTTAGTGGGGAAGAGCCCTGTGCAGTCTCATGGGAGCTGCCTGAAAGCTTCCTCTTTGTGCCAGCATGCATCTTGCAGCTTCGGTGCTGTTTGACTGCCAGGAGGCACTGCGGCAGCCCGGGGTCTCTGGTCCATGAGTCCGTTCCTCATGGTGGCGGTCCAGTCTCCTCCTCCCAGGATACGCAACCCGGGCCTCTGCTGACGGCCAGACTGGCTAGCGGCTGAAACTGTGTCCCTGAGATCAGCTAACGTGCGATTCCCCCCCACTCCTACCCTGGTGGACCCCAGCTTGGCTCCAAATGCTCTCTTGTAGAGAGAAAGCTTCTCATCCGGTTCTGAATTGGGTAGTGGTCCCTTGTCTTTTGAGCACGGAGGAGGAGAGGTGGAAACCCCCTGAATTCAGGGTGTGGCACATGGACAGGAAGTTTCTGTTAAAACCCTGGTCAGCTGCCCTCCACCCTCCCCTCCGAGAACATATGTGACGAGCGTTACTTACTGAATGCTCAGATCTGAAGTCACCAACAGGAGCATCAAGACGGGCTGTGTGTAACTTGTGTACCAGTAAACTCCCCCTTGGTGAGTGATGGAGACTCAGGCAGAAGCAGGAGGCAAGCTGTGAACTTGGTGGATTTGGAGGCTCTTACATACTGAACTACGTCCCTCCTAAATTCATAGGTTGAAGCCCTAACCCCAATGTGACTGCATCTGGGGATGGAGCTTCTAAGGAGGCACCTAAAGGTTAAATGAGGTCATGAGCAGGGGGGCCCTGACCCAGTGGGACTGGTGCCCTTATGAGAAGAGACCCCAGATCGCACGCTGTGTCCACACGTCTGTGGAGGGCAGGCCACATCTACCAGCCAGGACATGGGCTCTCACCAGAAGCTGGCTGGTACCTCAATCTGGGACCTCCCAGCCTCCAGAACAGTGACAACTTAGTTTCTGTTGTTGAAGCCACCTCGCCTGTGGGATTTTATTATGGTGGCTTGAGCCGACTAACATAGAGGCTTCCGCAGCTCCTGGGCCCCTCCCTGCCCCTCCCATTGTCCCTCCCAGTTCCCAGAGGGGCTGGGAGCAGGATACTCCCGGTGTCAGGCCCAGGTCATAGGGGCAGCAGCAGGACCCCCAACCCTGAGGACAGCCCTGGAAAGTTCCCAGCCTTTTCCTGCCTTGCCAGCTGGACCAAAGGCTTGTTCTTCCCACAGCTGCACCTGGCCTCAAGTACGTCAGCACCAAACGGGCGGAACACAGACCCTGCGTTCCCAACCTGGGCCTCTTTGTGGCATCCACTTCAGGGGAAACTTTCTTCCTCTTGCACTAGGGGCCATGTCTGGGTGACCCCCTTTCTCTGGAGTGGACAGTGGGAGCAGTATCCCTGCTGGGGGGCCCCACTGAGCCGCCACTTGGGGCAGGGGAAGGAGCCCTATGGTTGTCCCCTCCTCCTCCCACTTTCTGCACTTACGTACTGTCTGTGATCCATACTTCAAATCCACATATCCAGATCCCCGAGGGTCAGTGATTTCTGGAACCCTGCCCAGGGCATTTGCCTGGTGTCCCCTTGATGTCTTGTTACCTCTTCCCCTTCCCAGAGGGGGACAGAGAGAGCATAGGGAAGGCCCAGGTGGGCCATATTCGGGGGGGGGGGTGGTGACTGGAACGTGCCTCCAAAATGCTTTAGTTGCAAAAGTAATATCCTACCAAGCCCCGGATCCTGGAGCCCAGGAAGCAGGGATAGACTGTTTGAGGTGGTGGCTTTCCTTGTGAGGGGGACCCAGGTCCCTACCTCCAACACACCATCTGGGAGGAAATCTTTGGTGGGATTGGGCAGCACAGTTATGACCCCAGCTCTGCAGCAAGAGGCATCTGTGTGGCTCTCAGCCCCTCGGAAGCAGAGGAACTTCACTGAGGGAAGGATCATTTGGCCCCCCCACCCCCTAACTGCAGGTGACGTATCTCACAGTCCTGCCTCCCCATCCTCCTCACAGAAAAAAAAAAAAAAAGGGAAAACCCTTGGGTCCTATGAATGAGAAAGACATGAACATTGGTAAAATCCGAGTAAGTCTGTGGTCATTTAAGACACTGTGAAAGTGTCCATTATCTGGTTTGGTAATGTGCTAATACGTAAGATGCCATCATTGGGAGGAAGCTGGGCGACGGGTCAAGAGACCGCTATACTTTTCTTTGTAACTTCTTGTGAATCTATAATTCAAAAGAAAAAGGATTTTTAAAATGACAGACCCACAGAATAGGGTAAAATATTTGCAGATCATAAATCTAATAAGGGACTTGTATCCTGAATATATACAGACAACTCAAGTATCCATTAACTGATGAGTGGATACATAAAATATGGTATATCCATACAGTGCCGCGAAAAACTAACAGGTGTTGGAAACCAGCCTGGGCTGCAGCAGGTGGAACCCTGTGTGTCCTGAATACTCGTCTGTGGTCACACACAACCCAGTGCCCACTCTACCGGTAGAGTTGGTGCCCTTGCCTGGGACTCGCTCTGAATTGCAGCTGTCTTCAGCCCCCTGGCACAGTGCTAATGGTACTCCTGCATCCCTTACTGCGTCCTCACAGCAGCCTTATTAGGAGGTGCTGCCGTTATTCCCATTTCACAGATGAGGAAACTGAGGCTTGGGGAGATGATCCCCCAGTGGCAGAGTGGAGAGTGGCGCAGGTGGGAACAGAATACAGGTCTCTTACACCAGAGGGTTTTGGTCTGCGGAGATTTCTGAGGCTGCCGCCTCCCTGCCTGCCCCTTTGTCAGGCTCGCAAGTTGCAGCCTCCTTTGAGCAGCTTGGGGACTGTAAATGACCCCATACACCCCCGTAGCCATGTCACGTGCATGACTGTGTGGTGTGAAGAAATGTGATCTCCAGCTTCCCCTCTTTGCCAGCTGGGCCGGGAGGGCCTTTCATTGGTACCAGTCAGGAGTCTGTCCTGGCATGGCCAGGTAGTACCAGGCATGGCCACGAGATGGCACACCCACCTCCAGCTCTGTCTGGATTTCCTTGTGCTTCTAAGGCATCGCGGTACCAGGCATGGCCACCAGGTGGCACACCTACCGCAGCTCTCAGTCTCGGGGCTGCTGCCTGCAGACCTTGGTGGTTTTTGTTCTATGGTTTTGCTGTTTTTATCTTGGATTATACAAAAAGGGGCAATCACACTTGTGTCAGGACCCAGTGCTGTGGCTGAGAGTTATCCTCCCCCCACCTCCCTTTCCCATGTAGTAAGAGAGGGCTAGACTGCTTCCCACGGCCCCCACATGTGGGCCTTCTGTAGTGCCTGCTCCCCCCTCGCCCCCCAGCTGAGCTCAGGCTGGTAGGGGGAGAACTAATCCTCTGGTCACAGGATGAGAGAACCAGCAGTGGGGCAGGCCTGGCACACAGGTCTGCGGAGCCCATTAAGCGTGAAAACAGAAGCTCCTGGACCCGCTGTCACATGGAATCCCAGAGGCAAGGCCTGGGAACCTGCATCTTCATAAACTCTGCACACGGGATTGAGAACTTCTGGTCTGTGGTGCCGGGTTTGCAGCTGGGCCTCCTCGTTTGCCTCACCACCTGCCGCTCTGATGCCAACCTGAGGGGGTGACCTTCCCCAGGAGAGGGACTGCCCTGTTTCTCTCTGCTTCTCTGAGGCTACTCGTTAAGAGGACCTGAGGAGCTGGGACAATAAACAAATGCGCCTCCCTACCCAGGGAGACCTCTGACCACAGGGCTGTGAGGAAGGTGAGGCGGCCCTGAGGGGCCCTCCAGACTAGGAGGAGGCTCCCTCACCTCCACGGGGCCCGCTGGCTGAGGGTGAGGTGAGATTGCGTTGTGGCCTCTGGGCTGGAAGGCAGGCTGCAGTTTAACGTTGTCTGGCGGTGTCTGGGGGCAGGAGCAGGTCTGGTGGTTGAGGGCAGATGCTGGGCCCAGGGGAGGTGACTGACCAAGACCCAGATGCCTTCCCTCGCCCTCTACCAGCACTGGCTGCATGCACATCAAATAAACACTTCAGGGATAATTCATTTTTTCTCAAAACATAAATTTATTACTCCTCTCACTACATCTTTGAGCACCTTTGCCAGAATCTCGGGAATGTGTAGAACCCTTTGCACACTTTACCCTTACTAGGCCTTGGCGACAAGGTCCCTCACAGCTTGTGCAATGGCATCCCTGTCGATGCCAAACATCTTCAGCAGCTCAGCTGGCTTCCCACTTCTTGGTACCTCGCCAACGGCGAGGCGGGAGACAGTGATGCCAGGCTCACCCACTAAGGCGGAGGACACTGCCTCACCTATGCCACCTGGGTAAAGGAAAGGAGGCGAGTCAGGTGACTTGGGCCTCAGGGTGAGCAGTGGGCACCTCCTCCCCGGCCCTCTGCTAATCTGAGTTTATTCCTTTACTCAAGGATGACAGAGACCGCACACATACACCCTCCCCCAGGCCTGTGGCCAGAGCAGACATCACCAATCACTCACGATACTTATGTTTTATCATAGGCCCAAATGCAGCCTCTGTATCATTTTTAACACCATCCTCTGGGCAGCGGTTATAAACGAATGAGCATCTGGACTTGACCCCAGAGACTAGGCCCATCTCTTCCCCTGGCGTGGAGCCTGTCCTGGAGGACACATGGAGTGTGCTAGTGAGGGGCTGCTGTGCACAGGACCGTACAAGACAGATTCTGTGTTGCTTTCCCAGTGCGATCCCGTACAACAGCCTTAACGCCCAACTATGTCAGGGACACAGGCCACCTTTTCTACTCTTAGAGGCAAGGTCAAGATCCTCACGGGCTCCCTGGGTGGCAGGGGCTCCAAGGAGCCATGTCAGCAGCTGCGTTTGCTGGGTCCCTGGCCAAGCCTGGGGCCCGTTAAGAGGCCAAGTGCTAGCTGCTCCGCAGGACGGCTCTGGGTTTCCTGGGGCAGGGGATGGAGAGACGTCCAGCCCTCTGACTGTGGTCCTGTGGCCCTGGCCCTCCCCTGACCCGTCTGCCCCTGCCTCTCTAGCTCGGGCTCGTCACCTTCGTAGTAATGGTCCTCCACGGTGAGGATCCTCCCCTTGGTAGCTCGGGCGCTGCTGAGAATGAGATTCCTGTCCAGGGGCTTGATGGTGAAGGGGTCCAACACACGAATGTTGATCTTCTCTGTGAGGGGAGAAAACACAAGGGCGCGGTTTGAGCAGAATGTGCTGGATGCTGTGGGTGTGTCCTCTGACAGGTGGGGGCAGGCGGAGGTGTCTGAAGAGTCGCTGCACAGTTACAGGCCTGCATCCTCCGTCCCTCTGTTCCCTCCACCTGGCTAGTGTTTGCCAACCCTCAGTGGCTTGCCCTCTATCTCTGCTGATCTGTGATGCCCACATCCTCTGGGCCCATCCCGCACCCCCTGGTTTAGGAGCATTTGGTCTTGGGGAACAGAAGCGCCCCTCTCTCTTCCCTCATATCCTGGGTCAGGAGATCTCAGCCTTTGCACCACCAAAGAGTGCGGAGTGGCACGGCAGGGACCTGCACAGTTTTGCTTCATCCTCCCAGGTACCTTCGAAGATACAGGGAAAGCCAGAGGACAGCTCCAGGTGTCTGACGCGAGACAGGGCCGGGGCTCACGGGGTGCGGTGACTGCAGGCCCAGGTGCCAGGTCAGGTGGGGACCCAGCAGAATGGCCTCAGAAGGACAAGTCTGTCCCGTGCCTGCTTCAAGTCTTCCCCCTGGGTCTCCATCCCTGACAGGGCTGGGCTGCCCCTGGCTTCTCTCCAGCAACTTGGAGCCCTGTACACACTGTTCCTTCTGCCTGGGCCTCTCTGCTTATCAGTTCCTACCCACATCTGAGGTCATTTTCCTAAGGACACCCACGTCTGCCTTCTCCTTCCTGCTCAGCACGGCTACGACGAGGCGTCTGTTGCGATTCTGTGGTGTGGGTGTGGGCTAATTCCCCTACTGTATCAGTAGCTAACATCTGTGAGCCTGCAGTGATAACAATGCTAGGTCACATTTATTAAATCCTCAGGACAGCCCCACCGGGAAGGTAACAGTATCTCTATTTTATGGATGGGGAAACTGAGGCATGGTGATGCTTAATAACCAGTGCCCCCACTAAGTGGCGATTCAGGCCTATTGGCAGGCTCTAGACCTCTGCTCTGACCACCGTGCTGAGACACCTCAAGTCCTGCCCTGTGGCCCTGGGCCTATGGCCACTGCAGCCCCAGCGTTTAGCATCATGCTGGCCACATAGTCACAAGTGCTCAAAAGGTGGCTTTTATTACTACCATTTAATTCGAGGAGACTCATTCTCACCCCCAAGACCTAGTACACCATCGGCACCCGATCTGGGACCTGCTGGGTCCCTCCCTCCTCACCTTTCTTCAGTAGGTCGGCAGCAGCCAAGGCCTCATGCAGGGTCACCCCGGCCCCAATCACAGTCACCTGGTCATCCTTGCTCTTCAGGACCACCTGGGGAGGACATGGATGCCAATGAGGCTCAGGGATTGGTGGCCCGGGGTGAGCCCTGGCTTCGGGCATGCTTTGGGGATCTCACTGGGGCATGTATGGCACTGACCTTGGCTTGTTTGACTTGGAAATCCTCATTGCTGTTATAGATGATGGCGTTTTCTGGGCGACTGGTCCGGATGAAGCAGATACCCTGGAACAGAGCAGAATGACAAAGGATTATAGGATGCGGCACGGCCAACCTCAGGGAGTGGATTCCTTCTAGAAAGGCCAGCCTTCCTCACTTGCAAATCTCCACCATGCTGTCCCCCCATGGGTGTGTGACAAGCCACCTCATGCTGGCTGCCCCTCCAGTAGGAAAAGGGACTGTCGTTCCTCAACAGGGTGGACCTCTCCAGACACTCCTCCTGAGCGAGAGCAGCCCAGCAGCTTGGCCAGCCCCAGGCCCCAGACAGAAAATGGCTTTTCTTTCAGGTAGGCTGGTCTCTAAGTCGGGCTTTCCCCCAGAGGGCATCTGGCAAAGGAAGGGGACCCATGGGGGCACCCCGGTCTACGGCATTGTGGCTCTTGGTCGAAACCACGTCACTCAGCCCATTCTTTCGGTGTTGGAGAGCCCAGCTCAGGAGAGCAGACAGGCGTCAACGGCCCGATGGTGCAGGAGCTGCAGATTCTCAGCGAGGAGAGTATGGTGCTGGGTTAGCAATGTCTGCTATGCGGCAGGAAGGGGCATGTGTATTTTGTTTTTCCTGATCTAACCTCTACAAACTACAAACACCAGTGGCAAGGTCAGGAGACACCACTGTGGGGCAGTCAATGACCAGACCAGCTCTTGGCTGGCATGCTGACACCACCACCCCCCACCTCCCCCCACCCCCACCCATACTGGTCAAGAATAGCCACGTGACCGACCAGGCCCTGTGGGTGGCTCAGTCGGTTAAGTGTCTGACTTTGGCTCAGGTCGTGATCTCGTGGTTCGGTCCGTGGGTTTAAGCCCTGCATCAGGCTCTCTGCTGTCAGCACGGAGCCCACTTCAGATCCTCTGTCCCACTTGCTCTCAAAAATAAACAAACATTAAAAAAAAAAAAAAAGAATAGCCATGTGACCAACCTTTGTATTGGCTGCTAATTCCACTGCCTTTTCCGTAGACACACCATCACTTGGGTAAAAGACAGTTGCAGTGGGGATTGACCGAAACATGGCCAGATCTTCCAGAGCCATCTGAGAGGGCCCGTCTTCCCCTGGGGTGTGGGAAAGGATACAACTGAAATAAGCCCCCCACCCATGGAATGGAATCCTGGACCCCCAACCTCCTGATCTGAAAGTCTGGGGAAGTTACAGGTGCAAGCGTCCTGGCCCCGTTCAACTCACCGATGGACACACCACAGTGGGAGCCACAGAAATTGATGTTGCTCTCAGAGATGGCCGCCATGCGAATCTGGTCGAAGGCCCGTGTGAAGAAGGCCCCGAAAGCGCTGCAGAAGGGCACTGTCCGGTTGCGTGTGGCACAGCCCACGGCGACACTCACCTGGGAAGCAGGTAGGGGGGGTGGTCAGTGTCGGCCCCAAAGATGGGGGAGAGGGTGGCCGGAGAGCCCAGAACGTCTCACCCCTCTTGAGGGTCGGAGGATTCAGTCATCCTAGTAAGTGAATTCCCTTCTCCCCATGCAAGAGATCCCTGGGTACCCACGGATTCCACAGTCTGTCTCTGAACATCAAACTCCTTTGACTTGGAATAGCCATGTCAAAAATTCTCTTAAAATTACTTTCCTGGGGATTTTTTTTCTAGCAAATAAGCAAGACCTTGCAGAGGGTAGGCTAATAAACTTGGACACAGATGTTCTTTCCTGGGGTTCTGCAAAACCCCAGGCCCCATCTTCCTGGCCAACCCCCAGCCCTCCCCAACCCTCTTTATGCCTGAGGAAGTACCAGACCCAAATCCCTGCTTAGAAGCACCGAATGCAGGCAGTGGTTCCAAACTGGCTGCCTCCTGATGTGAGTCCTCCTTCCCCAGCCCCTGGGCCCACACCAGCCCACACACCCTGCCAGTTTGGTCTGGACCCTCCAGCTGCCCAGACTAGAAGCCTCAGAGACAGAACTTCAAGTTCAGCGGGAGAAAGAATTTTGGATAGGGTAGGGCCAGATGGCCTTCAGACAGAGGAAGCTCCCAGTCGCTGGGGGCTTGTAGGCCAGGCTGGGCAGTTTGGCCAGAGGACCAGGGCTGTTGGACCCATTATGTTCCAGCCTGTGACTGTGCCTGTCCTACCACCTGGAAGGCCCTTTACCCCAAGAGACAGGCCTTGCACGCCTTTCACCAGCACGCGTGGCCTCCACACCGCATTTCCTGCGTGTGACCGCAGTCTCACTCAGCTCCTGTCTGTACCCTCATCCGGGATATGTGCACCCGACGATCACGGGCACATCCCTCTCCCTTGCCACTACAGTACTCAAGGTCAATGCCGGGTCCTGGCGGTTCCTGTGGTCTCTCTGGGATGGCCTCCAGCAGGCACCTAACACTGCCAACATAGCTGCCCCAGGGGAACAGGAGGACCTCAGCCCCAAGGCTGTGGCTGGCTCTGTGCCCGCCTGCCTACCCCAGCACCCACCATGTTCTGCTCAGCAATGTAGCACTCAATGAATCGGTCTGGGTGCTCCTTTTTGAAGATCTCTGAGAAGGTGGAATTCTTGGTATCCCCATCCAGGGCGATGATGCGGTCATTGACGCGGCCCAGCTTCGCCAGGGCCTGTCCATAGGCCTTGCGGGTAGCTATCTGTGGGGGATAGAGCATGAAGGCTCTGAGCACCAGGATGGCCTGAAGCCTGGCTTGGCCTCAGCGGAGGGGCTGCAACTTTTAGGGAGGAAAAGGAGAACAATAGGGGCAGAAAAAGGAAGCCCGGCAACACCCAGTCCCATGGAAATTTAAGTTCTGTAAGGTTGCCAACGAGAACTTCTACAGGTCTTGGAAGTACCTGCAGCCTCTTGTCCTGAGCCCAGCTGTGAGCCCTCCAAGCTGCAGATGTTCTAACAGATCCCCCCACTCCTGTGACAGAGGTCCATGAATCTATCCCACTCCACACAGGAATACACAGAGGGCCTGGGAGTCATAAAGCCTGGTAATGGTTCACACAGGGGAGGGCCCTGGAGCAGGACAGGCCTGCTGAGGCTCTGCTAGGCCACACACCAGAGGGTGGGGGGTGGGGGGAAAGAGTCCTGAGCTCAGACCTAGGGACTCAGGGTGAAGGGCCAGGGATGGAGAGACACTCAGGTGCTGTGGGCTTTGATCCCAGCACTACCAGTAGGTTGCTGTGTGACTGGGCAAGTCTCTTGTCCTCTCTGAGCCTGTGCAGGTAAATAGTTCCAGAGCTGGCAGTCCCCACGGAGGAGATGGCAGGACCAACTCCTGGAAGGCCCTTTACCCCAAGAGACAGGCCTTGCACGCCTTTCACCAGCACGCGTGGCCTCCACACCGCATTTCCTGCGTGTGAGGAGGAACCTCAGGGTTCCTCCTCACCAGCAAATCCCTCTTCTCTCCCTTTCTGAGCCTCCCAGAGACACATCTCGGCCCCAGGCTCTGGAAACCAGAGAACAACGACTACGCCAGCCAGGCCAGAAAAGCAAGGCCCAACTCTGTACCTTGTCGCCAACTTTGTAGCTGGGTGGGCTGGGCATGCGGATGTTGGTGATGTCCACTAAGGGGGCATCCTCTTGTGGGGGAGTCACGAGGATCTTCTTCGTGCTCTGGATCTGGCTGTAGATTTCCTGGACAATCTGATCGGCCATGTTTTTGGGGAGGGGCTTCCCATGCCAAGCCTCCTTGTCCTCTATGCCTGTGGGTGCAACAGAGGAGGGCAGAGGGCCCAGTAAGACAGTAGTTCCCGAGGGCCAGGAAACCGCTCCACCAGTTGAGGGCAGGCCAGGAGGCCTCCCTGGAGGGGAAAATACAGGGCAGGAAGGATGCTGCCCCAGTGAGGCAGAGCCCTGTGCTGGGAGCTACGGGGGTCAGGAAAAGAGGGTCGTGGTGACCAGGAGTCCACATGCCTGGTGCCCACCAAGTAGCCGGCAGTTCTCCAGGAGCCCACAGCCAACGGGGGAGGGGAGCATGCATGGGTCGCTGTACTGCCTCCCTACATGCAGGGAGGGATCTGTTATAGAAACCTACTCAGTTTGTTGAGTGGGTTGGTCAGGAGGAATGCTGCCCATGAGAGAGGCAAAGCTAAGGCCCAGAGCAGAGGGAGCACAGTCAAGGTCACCCAACACACTGGTGTGCAGCAGAATGGCACCCAGGCACGTTCCTCACCATGCTGCCTTGCTGTGTGAGGAGCAGCAAGGCTTAAGAGCCCCCTCCTCTGAGGTCACTGCAGCCCAGGCAGAGCCAAGGACTGACCCTCCCACATAGCATGCAGCACCCCCACAGACCACCGCCTGCCCCAGAAGCTTTGCGGTTTCCAGATCCCACTTGATGGTAACACCTGAGGCATCAGTGCCAGGCAGCAGCACTGGGGTGGGGAGGATCCCAAGGGTCTTCTCCTTGATGTCCACCCCCTACCAGAAGGCTCCAGACCCACACACCTTCTCCCACACAGCAGTACTTGTCCTCATTTCCCGAGTCCACGTGGGCAGGTGGGCTGCCATGGCACGTGGCACAGGGAAGCTGGCCCGAGGTCTACAGTTAGGCCCCATGTCCCTGGGCAAGTTCCCTGACCACTTCTAGCCATGTTTTCCCATGTCTACCATGGGCCAGGGCTGCCTCAGCCCGAGGGGTCTGGAGCCCCAGGAGCCTGAGTGCTGGGGAGGAGGCTTACATCTGCATCATGCTCTCAGGCCCAGCCAGGAACATCTTCCAGACCCTTCCAGGCCCTCTGCTCATACAGGACTCTGGACGCACTTTACCCGGTCTTCCCAGGTTCTCTGGGCCCTCTGCGCCAGCCCTTCCACTCAGGGCAGACGGCGAGAGCTGCCAAAGATGCCGTGCAGATGACAACCAGGAAGGGTGTGGGGGACTGTGTCACTCGTGAGTCCTCCTGCAGGCCCTCCTCTCCTCCTGCCCAACCTGGGCTTCAATCCTGGCTCAGCCATGCTGACCACTGAGTCACTTCTCAGAGCACAGCATCGCCTGACCCCCCTTCCCCAGCCAGGTGCATGCGGTGTAAGGTGGCAAAGGGTCAGTACTACCCCAGACACAGGACCTCAGAGACCACCCCCACCTGTGGAAAGCCCTACCGCCTCCACTGGCCACAGGGCCTGGTCCCAGGGGTGGGGTGAGCGAGGCAGGGTGTCAGACAGACCTGAGATCCCCCGGCCCTTGAAGGTCTTAGCGATGATGGCCGTCGGCTGGTGCTTGGCCTGGCCAAAGGCCTTGCACAACTCCTCCACGCTGTGTCCATCCACGATGACGGTGTGCCAGCTGGGGACAGAGGAAGGAGAGTGAGCAGTGAGGGACGGGGCCCACCCCCCGAGGGGCTGCCCTCACTCTGCTGCACAGCCATAGGCTGGGAAACACTGAAGAGTGTCAGGGGCGCCTGGGTGGCTCAGTCGATTGGGCATCCAACCCTTGATTTCAGCTCAGGTCATGACCCCGTGGTTAGGGAGTTCGAGCTCCACATCAGGCTCTGCACCGACCTCCAGGGGCCTGCTACCGATTGTCTCCTTATCTCTCTCTGCCCCTCCTCCACTTGCTCTTTCTCAAAAATAAACATTAAAAAAAGAAAAAAAAAGACTTTGGACTTTCTGTTCCCACTTTTGGTTTCATTTTCTCTTTTTCTTTCTCCTTTGTACACATTCTTTTACTTCCTCTTATTTGCCTCTGAATAGATTTTCTTTCTCTTTCCTAAGTATTGCAAAGCTTGGTCCATTTATTTTCTCTTTCGTTTCTGATCTACTCGTTTCCCTGAAATCTACTCATTTCCTGAAAGCTGCATTGGGGACAATGCACTGGGTCTGGAATGTGTCTGCTGTTGGCCTTTTATTCAGGGAACACATCACTCCATAAATGCTGGATGTGGTGCTGGAAACACTTACAAAGTGAGCCAGGCTGACAAAGATAGAAGGGAAGGAGCCTGGGCAGGCCGAACTTTCTCTCTCAGGCCCTCCTTTCTGGGACTCCAGTAGCAATCAACAGCAATAAAATTAGTAGCAATAAAATAGCAGCTAACGTGTCCGGAGTGCGCACTCTGTGGGCACTCACCGAGCACCACACATATGAACCCACTGCAGCCTCACCACAATCCCTTGGGCTGGGTACTGTTGTTTCCCCAATTTTTTTTTTTAATGTAAAGACTTTTTTAAAAATGTTTATTATTTCTGAGAGATGGGGCAGGGGGGAAGGCAGAGAGAGGTGGGGACACAGAATCTGAAACAGCTCCAGGCTCTGAGCTGTCAGCACAGAGCCCGACACATGGCTCCAACTCACAGATCACGAGATCATGACCTGAGCTGAAGTCAGACGCTTAACTGACTGAGCCACCCAGGCATTCTGTTTCCCCCATTTTATAGACACATGAACTGAGGCACCGAGGATGGAACAAGCCTGCCTGCCCAAGTTCACAATGCAAGTTGTTGACACAACCAGGACTTGTGGACACAGGTTATGGACACAGACCCAGGGACACTGCCAGGGTTATGCTGCAAGTCCCCAGCCAACACGGCCTGGGGAGGCTCTAGAGACCCTGGTGGCCCAGTGTCCTCCTCTGTCAGTCACCAGAGAGAACAACTTGTGGCTGCTATGTAACCACAGACTGCAATCCCACCTTTGACCTCTGCCAGGTAGACTCCTCTACAAGAGCGGCCCTGGAGGCCCTTGGCCCCTGGAACCCTGCACAGCCCCAGCCCAGGGCCTCCTCAGCAGAGGATGAGTGCGGGGGCCTGGGTTCCCTAGAGCCTCAACCACAGCACAGCTTTTATTTGGGTCAGGGGAGGGACACTGAGGTGAGGGCCCCCCTTGGCTAACACCCACCCAGATGACCTCCCTGCTTGGGAGTACGTGACCCCAAATTCCCAACCATTCATGGCCCCTCGAGGAAATCTGAAAACCCCGTGTTTCCCACTTCACCAGGAGAGGGGGCCTGCTTCTGCCCTTCAGGCTGGCTAGGGCCACGTACAGGTAGTAGCCACCAGACGGATGCTCAAACCCCTCTAGAACTATCATGTCCCACAGCCTCACCAATAAAGGAACTCACTCACTCTGGGCCTCAGCCCACAACTCCAGCTGGAGGCCTGGGTTGCTAGTTTAAGTCTGAAATTTTGAGTCGAACGCTGAAAAACAGACACCTTCTTTAGATGGGGCTTGGCTCGCAGCTGACTCAGCCCCTGAACCTGAAAAGCTTCCAGCTGGGATAGCTCCTTTGCCGTGAGCGTGCTCAGGCCACAGCCCTCCCTGTACTTACCCAAAGGCCTCGCAACGCTTCTGGTAGACGTCCACCTGGTGCTGCAGCGGGGTGGGGTCGCTCTGGCCCAGGCGGTTGATGTCAAGAATGGCAATCAGGTTGTCCAGCTTGTAGATGCTGGCAAAGGCCATGGCCTCCCACACAGAGCCCTCCGACAGCTCCCCGTCTCCCATCATGCAGTAGACGCGGTAGCTGCAGAAAGGAAGTGGGTCAGAGGCTAACCCCTCATCCGGGGCCCCGTGCTCCCAGCCCATCCCTCCTGGAGAGCTGTCCCCAGAGAAGGGCACAGCAGCCGCACAAGACATCCGACAGTGCCGTCCGTCAGGTCCCTGCTGCCCAGCTGGGGCCACACCCAGGGCTCTGCTGAGTAAATGAACAGTTGGTGGGGTTACTCTCACTGGGGGCACGGGACTTGAGACACCTGCATGGGGTGGGTCTACTTCTCTCCACCTGCCCAGGAACTAGTAATGTTGGGGAGCCCTGGGGACTCGATCCCAGGGGCAGGATGGGGAGGCCGAGACATGGCACCAGGAGCATCCCAGGGCAATTTGTCAGGTGGGAGAAGGGTCACTAACAGGGGCATCTGAGGACCGGGATCACGGTGGGAACAGTGCATCCTAGGATGGGCTCTCCCTGAGGCTCCAAGGCTGCTTCTCACCCCAAGACTCACGCTAGGCCTAGCCCTTTCTCTGTCCTGGGGGCCTTGTCCTGAGTCCACAAGGCAACCATGATGGCTTCAAAGGCAGTGCTACCTGATAAAAAGAGCACTGAACTTGGGGGCAATTTACCTAGTGAACAGAGCCTTCCTTAGATCCCAGGAGGGTGGAGCCAAGGGGATGAGGCTAGAGGAAGGGACACCAGTTCAGAGACTCTGAGATGTGGGTGGACAGAGGTGGCTGAGGGGTAGCGGCCACAGGTGTTAGATCCAATGACCTCATCATCCACGGGCCTGTGTGTGGCACCTAGGGGTTCCCTGTACTGAGTAGCCCTGTCCTTGAGGTAAGCGTACTTGCTGTTCCCAAATCACACAGACAAGAAAACAGGCTCAAAAATCGAGGGTCTTGTCTAAAGATCACGCAGCTGGGGACCTTAGCCCACACTGTTCATTCCTTGCTGTCTAGGAACACACACAGAGGAAGCAGTGACAGGACATGGAGATCCTTCCCTTTCCTGGCCTGGGGTCCAGCTGTGTGGCCCCAGGGAGTGAGGCTCAGAGGGGACACAGCTGCCTGCTGCTGCAGCAGGCAAGCCCTGGAGTGGGCTGCAGCTGAACTGTTCTAGCTTCAGGGCCTCCGACTTCCAGGCCAAGGCAGGGGAGCTGGAAAAGAGGCGGGGACAGCCGGGGTGTGCTGTCAGCATGACTCAGCACTTCTGCAGGCCGCCAGGTCAGGGAGGGCTCCAGCATCCTCCCTCTGCCGGTGCCTTCCCTTCTGTGGCCTCCAGCAGACCAGGCCGCTGGGTCCTGGACCAAGAGCAGGAGTTTCAGGGCCCACACTCGAAGAGGCCTGTCTGAAGCTGTGTTCTGTCCCCACGCTGGTCTCCTGTCCCCTCTGCAGGCTGCAAGGGGGCCCAGAGATGCTGCAGGGGTCGCATCTGTTACAGAAGCTCCAGAAAGTGAGGAGCCTGATGGAGACTGGTAGGGAACCTGACTTCCCCAGGAGACTGCACGGAGGCACACTGGCTGCCTTCCCAAGGCCAAGCCCACTTCTAGGGAAGTCACACTGGGGCCAAGGGTGGAGCGTAGCCTCAGGCTCAGATCAGGAGGGCGTGCTAAGGTCCTGAGGAGACACTTGGAAGCCCGTGAGCAGGAAAGGGGCCCCACAGAAGCTGGGGCTAACCCTGAGGCTCTGTACTGAAGTTGCTAGATTTGGAGAGGGGGCTGCAAATGCCCATGGTTGTGAACTACCCTGAAGAGAAGGAACCCTAAAGAGAGGCCTACCTTTGCTGCAGAGGTTATCTGAAGAGCACCTCAAATGTCCAACAACAGGACTGCCTAACAGGTTTATATCCATAAAAGAGAACACTACGCAATCATTAAAACTAGCTCTCAGGGGGCGCCTGGGTGGCGCAGTCGGTTAAGCGTCCGACTTCAGCCAGGTCACGATCTCGCGGTCCGTGAGTTCGAGCCCCGCGTCGGGCTCTGGGCTGATGGCTCAGAGCCTGGAGCCTGTTTCCGATTCTGTGTCTCCCTCTCTCTCTGCCCCTCCCCCGTTCATGCTCTGTCTCTCTCTGTCCCAAAAATAAATAAAAAAACGTTGAAAAAAAAAAAATTAAAAAAAAAACAAACTAGCTCTCAGGGCGCCTGGGTGGCTCAGTTGGTTAAGCATCCGACTTCAGCTCAGGTCATGATTTCATGGCTTGTGGGTTCGAGCCCCACGTCAGGCTCTGCGCTGACAGCTCAGAGCCTAGAGCCCACTTTGGATTCTGTGTCTCCTTTCCCTCTGCCCCTCCCCCGCTTGCGTTCTGTCTCTCTCTCAAAAATAATATAAACATTAGAAAAAAAAAAAAGCAAAAAACTAGCTCTTGACAGTTAAGGGAGAAATATTCATGATGCTTAGATTTTTCTAAAAAGCAGAATGTAAAATTGTATACATACTAAGATTACAAATTTCTAAGTTTCTTCTCTCAATAACATGGAGGAAATATGGTACATTAAATGAGACTCAAATGGGAGGTAGCTGAGACTAGGAAAACGGTTCATTTCTTTTTAATGCTGTTCCATATTTTTCACATGAGCTGTAACTGTACTCGACAACTCAAACAAAATTATTTAAAAGAGGAATGAAAGTGAGCCAACTTGACGTATGTTTCTTGGTTGAATGACAGGAGAGACGTGACCCGAGGCCAGATCTATTCGATCAGGCCGCTACCTCTGGGAGCCGGGTAATTCCCTTGACATCCCCGCCCGCTCCCGACAAGGTACAGTCTAAGGGCCTGAGCCTTAGCCAGCCCTGGCTGCTGAGAACCCAGCTAAACCCCTTCTCCCTACACTGGCTTGTTCCATTATGTTAGGGTCAGGAAATGACCCTTCACAGGGAATTATTTCAAGCATCTGTAGGGAATAATTAACTCACATCTCTGGTTCTGGGCCAAATAAAATACTCTTAAACATACATCCCATTCTTTGTGCCTTTCACCTCATGGTGAATCACTTCTGGTGGAGCTGAGCTTGGCCCCAAGAGGGTCTGAAAGCCCCCAGCCTCAGCTCACCTCCTGGAGAGCGGTCTCAGGAGCCCCTTCCCCTGCACGTAGTGTCACAACCTATGAGGCTCTCTGTAGCCCTTCTCTTCACTGGATCCACAGTGACCACCATACCCTCTTGACTGCCCTGGCTGTGGTCCTTGTCCTGCCAGTGGACTGCAGGGCACTGGGAAAGGGACTCCTCCAGGAATCCTACTCACGGGCTCCCAGAATCTGCTTCCCTCGGGCCCCTCAGAGCAGCCTGGGGCCTCTTAATACACTCTGGATGCTGGTCCTGGGTGCAAATCCTGCCGCCACCACTAGGAAAGTATTTTACCTCAGTTTTCCCATCTGTGAGAGGGGTAAGTGTAGTCATGTCACCACCCAGCCCACAGGGGGCTTATCAAGGTGAAACCCTAGAAAGCACTGAGCACAGGGTCCCAGTCAATAAAGGAATGAAGGAACCATCTGACGCAGCCAACACTTCTCCCCTCCTACCAATAAAGACACCGGTCTGCAGGCCCAATCTGGCCACACTACATAGCCTTGTGACTAAGATCTGGTGCAAGGGGGTTCTCCTCCACACGTCCCTGGGCTGGAGGCGCAAACCTCTCTGCCCACCCTCTGCAGGTCAATCTCCCCAGTGTTTGTTTCTTCTTTGGCTGACAGGTGGGGCTCAGGGATGCCCAGAACCCTGCAGAACACATAATCTCCTTCCCCACGACGAAGGCATGTGGCTCGAGCCTGGGCATGTGGCCAGACACCGGAGGGGTGGGGCCTTCTGAGACTTCAGGGTCCAGATGCTGGTCTTGGGGAATGCCACAGGAATTCACCAGCCCAATGACTCTCCGTACACTCCTGGCCCTGCCGTCACTAGGAAGGGACACTGGGCATGTCTCTGCTCCTATGAGCCTATTTCCTCATCTGGAAATGGGGCCGGTCATGGTCCCGCATGCATGGTTACTCAGCTTCTATTCCCCACCCCAAGAGGAGGTACCTGGGTGCAACGGTTAAGGCGGGGCCACTGAGGACCCCTCCCAAAACTACTGAGGGTAGCATTTGGGGAGTGCGAGTGTTACCTGGCTTTGTCGAAGTATTTGCCCGTGTAGGCCATCCCACAAGCGGCCCCAAGGCCCTGGCCCAGGGAGCCAGTGGCCACATCGGTGAAAGCTTGTTTCTGTCATAGCAGAGAGCCACAGTTACTCACAGGGGAAAGAGCAGGCAATAGCATTTCCCAACTACCCTCCCAGAACCCGGTCTTGGGCCCGCCCTCCCCCACCGCTGATCCAGGTGCAGGGCGGGCAGCCTCCACCCAGGGTGTGACCTCTCACTCTCCTGTAACGGTAACTGTGCCAGCCCTGCCCACAAGCTTGCTGTGTGACCTCAGGCTCCCACATCACCCACCTTACTACACAGTGTCTGGGAGGAGTCTATGACAAGACTGATGAAACATTTGACCCTTGTGGGTGCCCGGCTCGGTGGGAGGGGCAGGGGTGAGTTTTCATGGTGACCCACGAATTCCGAACATTCGCAGGAGCCAGCACCTCGAGGAGTAAGCTGGGACCCTTCCCTGGGGTGTCACAGCAGGATGCTGGTGACACCCTCACTGACTTCCCGGTGAACCTGTCTGCACAGCCAGGGAAGCCCAGCGGGGCAAGGAGGCTGGATGTGTGGTGCCTGAGGAGAGGTCGTCTCTGCAGCTGATCCCTGGGCTGGGGCCTCAAAACACCTTGCTTGTCTTTAAGGACCAGCTTGGGGTGAAGACCGTGCCCTGGAAACCCCCACTACATCCTTCCGTCTTCACCTCAACGCCCTCTTCCCCCTTTCCACACCATCGGTTTCTCGGTGAGCACCCTGCCCCCTCTTCCCACAGCCCTTGAAAAATAGGAAGTGGAGACAGAGGCCTGTGCTGCTCGAGGTGGGGGCTGCTTACCGGAACAGGGTGCCCGTCCAAGTCAGAGGTGATCTTCCTCAGGTTCAGCAGCTCCTCCTCAGGCAGGAAGCCGGCCTCAGCCCATACGGCATACAGGATGGGAGCCGCGTGGCCCTGCCAGGGGATGAACGGTGGAGGGGGCATCAGCTGGGGAGCTGAGACTTGGGGGCTGTTCCTGCCACACACTGAAAGCGGGGCCCGGCCGATCCCGCTGGCCTTTCCAGGGCAGTAGCAAGTGAAGGCCACGTTCCCCCTTCATCCCTCTCCAGCTCAAAGCTCCCACAGCCAAGGCCGAGTGGGCTCCGGGACAGGTGCAGGGGGAGCACAGCTGTGGGGCCGGTCGATGCCAAATCCCCAGCAGACAGCCGGCAGCCCTAATCCCTGGTTTCTGGCATGTGAGCGGACTTGGACAGCCTTCTAAGCTCTCATGCCTGCCCTGGGAGCCCAGAGGCCACAGGGCCAGAGCTGGGTACAGGTGGATTTCAGGGGTCTGTGGAATAGTTTGTGGCTGTGATTCTCGTGAGTGAGTGGCAGGACAGGGCGGCTCATCCCAAACCCTGCTGTGGTGCGCCACTCCTCAGGGAGCACACAGTGGCCCTGGAGTGCTGGCCCAGCACAGAAAGATGTGTGCACAAAGCCACAAAGCTGTACCCCAGACATGGACTTGAGTCCTACCTGTTGACACGAAACAGGGGGAGAACACCTGGCAGATCATTCTCACGGTCCCCTATCAACAGTTGTTTATTTCTTAACGTGGATTTAGTGTGCCAGCTGGGTCAGCACAGACAAAGACACCAAGAGACAGGCTGGGCCGAGCCGGTGGACGGGGAGCGTGGGTGGAGAGGGTGGGCCGGGGCCAGGCTTACACTAGGGGGTAGGTCCCCTTGGAGATCACTCGTTGCCGGCACCTTCTCACCATTCCAGGGCCCGTGAGACACCTGGCCCAGGAGAAGGCTGGCAGGCTGGGCTCCTACCTTGGAGAGTACAAAGCGGTCGTTGTGAGGGTTCCGGGGGTCCAGGGGCTTGTAGCGCATGGTATGGAAAAAGAGGACAGCCATGATCTCCGCGGCACTGCAGCATGACGTGGGGTGGCTGTGGGCCAGGAGAGAGACAGAGGCATGCATCATGGCCCTGGGCCTCTGACCTACAGCACTCACCTCAGGCCCACATATGGGGTCCTGGGGGGGGTGCATGTGCTAAGGAGTCACAGGCCTGGCTAACCAGAGCCACGTGCTCCTATTCCTGGGAGGGCTGCACGGGGTCTCAAGGATGCTGTATTGGTGGCACGGGGTCTCACCCTCCTGGGGCCCAAGAGTCCAGATCCCCAGAGACACAGCAACTGAATATTTCTGGGGCCAGACTAGAATAAGAAAGAAGGGGCCCCGGAGACTGGGCCCAGAATAGACCCGGTGCAAGGCAGTGTCGAGGCTGGAAAGTAGAGCCTAGTTCTTACCTCACGGCTCCTAACAGCAGTTGGGAGAGCTCAGCAACCGGGAAGCAGTGACCCCTTTATGTCCGACCCGTGAGCTATATCCCGGAGGCACTGCTCAGGACGGTGCCCACTTGTGAGGGATACCCTGCCCTCCCAGGCTGCCAAGCGTGCTGGCTCTCTCAGGCCATGGGCAGGGGGGTGAGGGAGTAAGGCTCATAGAATGAACACAAATCTCCCAGCAGCCTCAGTCCATGGGGTCGGCAGTCGGAAAAGTGGGGCTTCGGGCTCTCCGAGACATCACTGGTTACCTGGAAGCTTTTCAACGGGCATTTTAAAAGCTGGTATAGCCATTAAAAGCCAAGCCTTTGTGCAGAATTTAAAAGGCAAAACATATAATCTCATCTTCCACAAAGGCTAAGATCATGAAAAAATGAAAACCCAACAAGGGTTGCAGGGGGCGCTGACACAAGAGACTGCCCTTCCGGCCCTGGAGTGGTGGGGTCAAGGGGTCTCCCCTTTCTTTAGCCTCTTGCTCTATGAAATACAGTTACTTGAGAGAGCAAATAACAACCTGCGTTAACAACAGAAAGTGCAAAGGTTCTACCTTAGCTGAGAGTTGTTCAGGTCTCTTTGGGCCCCACACAATTAACCCAGCACTGGGGCTAGAGACTGGGGGACATGCTGTAATTCCTGGCTGGTCCTGAAGCCTCCCTTGTCCACAGTTTTGTCAATATGTTAGCCTCAGAGCCCAGTGCCTCCCAGCCACCCGCTCCATGCAGCTTAGCATAGCCCTCTGATGCTGCTCAGAGGTCCACGTGGAAACATGCCCAATGCCAAACCCAAGGGGGCATGCAACATCTGGAGTTCACGCGCACCTCCCTCCTCCCCTGTCAGTCTGCTCCCCCCACTGGGTTAGGGGGTGAGTCACTCCCAGCGCAGACACATTAGTAGAGAAACCCAGAACTGCCCATGCTGGTTTAGTACCGCATTCCCGGCACACAATCATCTTATACTTAGCCATCTCTATGAACTCCTGGTCATGGGGAAAAGACACTAGGCCTGAAAGAGGGAGGTGAGGAGATGTAAATAGGAAACCTTGCTCTGCCGGCAGGATCCCCGCTCCCTCATTCCTGTGCTGAACTTCAGCTGGAGGATATCCCCATCAACACCAGTTAGGCTGATGTCAGGCCTCCCGAGCCTCCCAGGGTGGCCCGGTCTCTGAGGACCCCATGTTTCGGAAGTTATGACCCCATGATGAGAAGTTGGGGAAGGAGGCGGGTGGAGAGTGGGCCAACCTCTCAGAGAAGAAGGAAGGAAGGCAGGTGCAACAGCTCAACCCGCCCCGCCCACCATGTGAACCCAGGTGACATTCCCCACAGGGGCTTCATGTGGCGGCAGCATGCCCAGGCCTGGGCAGAGGAGACGCGGACGGAGGCAGAAGGTCAGCCGTGAAGACACTCCAGAAGCTGAAGGGTGTTGATTTTAACCCTTCCTTGCTAGGTCCATGGTGAGTGAGCCTACAGTGTTATTCCCGCCAAAGCCTGCATCCCAGCCTCACTGCTGGCCTGGTACCCACAGAGTAAAGAAAGAACAAGTGCTTCACCTCCCCAAGGCTCAGCTCCTTCACTTGTAAATGGGGATGCTGTGGTGGGAGGCGGGGTGGGTGCCGGGAGGCCCGGTAACATAATGCATCTGTCACCACTGGCCACACCATCTGCTGGAGGACCTGATGCCAAACCTCTCAGTGCTACTCCAACTCCTCACGTGCTGGCTGGGACCATGACGCCTTGCTGACCATGCGGCAGGCAGGAGGAAAGAAACAAGCCAAAGATTGAGATGTGGCTGTAAACTGTAGAGTGCTGAGCACACAGGAGATGGTTACTTGTAAGCTCAACCTACTACAGGGACTTCAGGGCCCAAAGTGTATGGAGTCTGTAGCTTCAGGGCCTGAGTTTTCCCAGCAACCCCAGCCTGCCTGGGGGCAGACTTCTGGGGGTGGAGGCCCCACCCCTGGTGTTGTGACACACCCATGGATACAAACTGGCTAGAGACGGGTGGGGGGCTGTAGGGTACTTTACATCCTACTCCCTGTGACGCATGGGGACTACAAGTTTGTCCAAAGTAAACGGTCCACTCTCAGCCTCGATTTGTTCAACCTATGAAGAGGGCACTGGCTGCTTAGAGTAAGGTCTGATAAGTGTCTCAATGGTCCCACTTAGCAGAAGACACATTCTTCCAGGTGTTCCCCCTCTCTTCCCTTTAGCATGCACTCCATATCTTCACCAGTTTCCCTGCAGGAAAAGTGCAGAGAAGGTCCCTCACCCCTCTGACTAGGCTACTCTCCATTATCAATATGGCTTTGAGTCTCCATAAAAATGACGCTTCTCCACCCATACTCAAGCTGGGCCAAATCACAAGGAGTCACAAGGCTTCTCAGCAAAAGAACAAACCAGGAATGCCAAACAGCCTCACCAAGGGAGACCCCAACGTGTAAAAGTACAAAGGAAGTCATCTACTGTGAAGAGGAAGTAAGTACCTAATGAAGAAAGTAAAAATCACAAGTGTTGAAAACCCATAGTCAAGAAACAACTTAGAAGGTTAGAAAAATGGAGTGAGCTCAGACAGTAGAAAGATAATAAAATATAGAAATTCAGGAAATAGGAAGCAAATATACAATAAGAAAAAAAAAAATCAAAGCCAAGAGATAGCTCTTAACAAAAGAGTACAAATTTAGAAAACTTCTGATAAGGCAAGATCCAGAAAAAGAGAAGGCCAGTGTCAGAAGCGGAAGGACAGGCATACCAGATGATACAATACTGTAAACAACCTGATGCAAATAAGTTTCAAAACAGGAAAATGTTTAAGAAAAAAAATAACTTATCAAAACTGACTCAAGAAGAAATAGAAAACCCAAGTAATCTTTGAACTGTTACAAAGAAACCAATTAGCAGCTGCAGATGCACATTCACTAAGGCCCAGCAACTCCACTAGTAGGAACGTTCCCCCAGCAAAATGTGTCCTCTAGGAAACACAGGAGTTGTCCCTGCATCGTTTACAATGGCCACTCCTGGAGGCCACCCATGTGTGCATCAACAAAATAGACTCATCACATTATGTTCAGGTAAGGGAATACACTGCAGCACAGGGACAATGAGTGAACGACACAGACCCAACACCCACATGTGAGCAAAGTGCACTACAGAAGGATCTGCAGACCAGAGAAGACCATCCTATTTACAGAGATATACAAATATTTTAAAACAATAAGGAAAATAATGGGCTGAAAATGCAAAATTCAGGGTGTAGCTCTTTCTGGAGGAGGAGGGACATCCAGGAATGTTAAAGCACTGTAATGTCCCAGTTCTTAAGCCTGGTGGTAGGCGCATACAGTGTGTTATTTATAACATGTGCATTATTTATATATCTTTAAAAAAAGGTTTGTTTATTTATTTGGGGGAGGGGAGGGGCAGAGAGAGAGGAGATAGAATCCCAATGTGGGGTTCCAGGTCATGAACTTTGAGACCATGACCTGAGCTGAAATCAAGAGTCAGACACCCAACTGACTGAGCCACCCAAGTGCCCCAGCATTATTTATATTCTTGTTTAGGCATATATTTATTTAAACAAAAATACTCAGGAGGGAATCCCAGGGTGCAAGGTGGAAGTGAACCTTGAAAGCAGTCCTAACCTCTTTCTGTTCCCAGACGGCCCTAGCTGGCTCCTGCCTGGAAAGACTGCCTCCAGACTTTCCCAGCTTTATCCCATGCCACCTCCTCTGAGAAGCCCTCCCTGACCACATTATCTAAAAATACCTCTTCTGGCCGGCTGAGTGGCTCAGTCTGTTAAGCGTCCAACTCTTGATTTTCGGCTCATGATCTCATGGTCAAGAGATCGAGCCCTGCGTTGGGCTCCATCCTGAGCATGGAGCCTGCTTAAGATTCTTTCTTTCTCTCTAAATAAATAAATAAACAAATAAATAAATAAATAAAATAAAAAGACCTCTTCTTCCC
This sequence comes from Lynx canadensis, assembly GCF_007474595.2. Lineage (NCBI taxonomy): Eukaryota > Metazoa > Chordata > Mammalia > Carnivora > Felidae > Lynx > Lynx canadensis. Next base: position 21,590,167 of record NC_044304.2, read on the forward strand.
CGCATTGACACTTGCCACCACCTGACATCACATGCCTATTTTCTGCCTGTCTATCCTACTGCAACACAAGCTCCGGGCAGGCAGGGACTTTGAGCCTTTTCACTGTCGTATCCTCAGGCCTGAACAGCTCCTGGCACACAATGCACAAATGAATAAATGATGTATCCTGGCCCTGAGCCTCTAAGGATGTGACCTCTCTGAGTCTCGGTAAACATGGAGATAGTAACAGAACCTCATGGAATGAGGTAGTGTATGTGTAAAGAGCTGGGCACAGTGCACAGAAAAATGGCAGTTGTTCGATATTTGCACTTAACATATCAGAGATGAAGTTAACCTCTTCCTCATTTTGAGGATGGAACCACTAAGGCTCACAGAAGGGAAGTGCCTTGCCCAAGGTCACAGAGTCTACCAACAGAAGAGCTAGGACAAAAGCAAATGCTATGAGAAAATCAGGGCGCCTGGGTGGCTCAGCTGGTTAAACATCCGACTTCAGCTCAGGTCATAATTTTGTGGTTTGTGGGTTCGAGCCCCGTATCAGGCTCTGCGCCGACAGCTCAAAGCCTGGAGCCAGCTTCGGATTCTGTGTCTCCCTCTCTCTCTGCTCCTCCCTGACTCACGCTCTGTCTCTCTCTCAATAATAAATAAATGTTAAAAAAAAAAAAAAATTTAAATACTAAGAGAAACTGCTAAACAGATAAAATGTGGTATATCCCCGCACAATGGAATATTCAGCAACAAAAATAACTAAGTGCTGCAGTCACATGCTACAATATGCAGGACCTTCCAGACATTATGCTAAGTGAAAAAAACCAGACCCTAAAGATCTCATTATGTATGATTCCACGGATATGAAATGCCCAGAAGAATTAAATTTACAGAAGCTAGATTAGTGGTCGCCTGGGAGCTGGGAGTGAGTGCAAATGAGCAAGAGGGGCCTTTTAGGAATGATGAAGTGTCCTAAAACTTATGATCAATCACGGTTAATTTACTAAGTTTACTAAAAGCCACGGCCTGTACACTTAAAATGTTATGATTTGCATATAATACCCAATAGAGCTGTTGCAGATTGTTTTTAAGTTTATTTATTTATTTTGAGAGAGACAGTGAACAGGGGAGGGGCAGAGAGGCGGTGGGGGTGGAGGGAGAGAGAGTACCAAGGAGGCTCCTCACTGTCAGCGCAGAGCCTGCTGTGGGGCTCGAACTCACCAACCGTGAGACCATGACCAGAATGGAAGTCGGACACTTAACCAACTGAGCCACCCAGGTGCCCCCAGATTTGTTTTTCAAAGGAGGAAAAGGGGTGGGGAGCCCCCAGTGGAGGAAGTTCTCGAATGTCCGCGTTTCCCTGTCCCGTCGTACAGCCCTCAGAGATCCATTCAGGCCACAAGTGCAACTTCTGAACAAGAAGCCCAAACCGTGCAGGCCCAGCCAGCCGGGCCCACCTGCCGCTGGAGTCATTCACCTAGACCCCCACAAACAGCCTGAGCAGACTCTGCCTCACTGGTCAGCGCAAGAGCACAGAGACCTCCGGGCAGGCCCCCACCCTCAGGGCGCTCCAGGCATCTGGGGCGAACAGCTGTGGAAGTTCCAGATGCTGTGACCCAGGCTCTAGTGACCACAGAGCTGCCTAAGGAAGTAAAGCCCAGGGACCAGGGCTGTGACAGGGGCCACAATGCGTTCAGAGCTGACGGGAAACCATGGAACATCTCAGTCAGACCTTAAGCTGGTTCTTGGTTTCAAGAAACACTGACCACCAGCACTGCTGAGTTCCAAAGTCACTCAGGCGAAGAACGGAGTCACTCTAGGCTGGTGTTTTCACACTGAGTTGGGAAATGCTGCTGCTGGGGAAATCTCAACGGGCTGGGTGCTCTTGCCTCAGTCAGCATCAGGATAGGGTGGAAATCAGCCCCCAAGGAAAAGGAGGCCCAGGCAGCAGCTTTCTGCCCAAAGAGACAGGGCATACATGGGGCCAGAGACTCAAAGGGGCCTAGGCCATGAAGGGGCCCTCTGAGCACTCAGCCAAAGCATCCTCGAATGCCAAAGCTGGGTATGTCCTTCCTGTCACTTCAAAGTTACAGGGACCACCAGAAAGTGGAGCTCATAACAGCAGATGGCAGGACCCCAGAGCTTGCTCAGTCCGTTCCCCCAGACTACTCGTGAAGGATCCAGTTTGAAAACCACCTAAGGACTTCTCCTTTCAAGATGGGGAAACTTCCCTGGGATGGGAAGGGCCTTTCTTTCTTTTTTTTCTTTTTTTTTTGCATTTTTATTTATTTTTGAGAGACAGAGAGAGACGGAGCACAAGTGGCAGAGGGGCAGAGAGAGACTGAAACACAGAATCTGAAGCAGGCTCCAGGCTCTGAGCCGGACACAGAGCCAGGCACAGAGCCGGACGTGGGGCTTGAACTCACAAACTGGGAGATCATGACCTGAGCTGAAGTCGGACGCTGCAGATGCTCAGAACAGGGCCTGGGTTAGGTTCCTGTCGTCTTCTGCTCACCAGCCAGGTCTGGCCAGACATTATATTCCCAGGTATCCCTCCCAACACTGTGGGTCAGAACCCAAGGGACTCGCTACAGGCACAAATCATGCCCCCTCTCCCCCCACCCCACACTTCAGGCCTAATTCTAAAGGTGTCCTCCAACAGCACTCAGCACTATTTGGATAATGCCACAGCCCAGAGCCCCGGTCAACGAGAGCTACAAAATCTTCATCACCAGCCTCAGCAGCCAGGCCACTTCTGACAAGACCATCGGGTTTCACTTTTTTAAAGCCTAGATGAGCTGGCTCCCTGCCACAGTTCCCTCAGCATGTGCAGGGATAGGACCCCGGAGAAGCCTGGCCATTGTTGAAGCTGCCTCCACAAAGAGCCCTCTGTGAGGCTCTGTCCCTCAGCGCCTCTGACACAGAGGCCAGTGTCCTTACTCCCTGGGGCCTGGGGAGCTGACATGGGGTCAGCGATGGCAGACGAATGGGAAAGCTCCTGAGAATCCAGAACCCTCCTGAACCCAGAACGTGTGAGCGCAGCCCCTGTGGGGGGCCATGAAAAGACCTGGCCGAAGCACTGTTTCTCCCCCAGGGCGTAAGCTCCCCAGAAAAGGGGTGTCCCGAAGGGATGGTCACTTTGGCTGTGGCTGCTGCCCAGACTGGGCCAGGGCCTCACTCCCTGTGGGGAGTGGGTAGGGCCTCAAGGTGAACATCCAGAGTCCTCTGTTGCCATCTTTTGTGCACACACAGAGCTCAGCACACACCCTCGAACACCCCTTGTGACAGGGGTTGTGTAGCAGTGTTACTTCCTTCTGAAAAAGAAGTGTTCTCTAAGTCTCTCCTGCGTCTTTACACACTCACAAACAACACAGGAATCATGTCTTCTACGCTCTTTTTTTTCCTTTTGGCAACTGGACACTTTTTGAGCTCAGTGAGTTCCTCCAAAAGGCATTACAATGTAAACTTGAGTGTCTCTCAGGGCCACACACTGTATCTTCTTCCTGCAGGTTTTTAACCACGTAACAGAGACCCAGGAGAGCCCCTGATCCCACCCCCAACAGCTGTAATGTTATCTTATTTCTCTCAAAATGCTTTCAGACTGAGTGACATCTGCCATCACTGCACCTGGTCTTCCCTTTTCCAACTTCCCCCTGGGAGGCCCCTTCCATTATAATGTTACTTCATTTCTCCAAGTGCCTTCAGACTGACTTGACTGATACCTGCCATTACTGCACCTGGCCTTCTCCTTTCCCCAACTTCCGTTCTCCAGCCTGGCACTCCCTGCCAGCCCCATGAGTCTTCCTATCAACCCTAGCCCCTCACTGGGAGCACAGAATAGCTAGCCACCAATGAGCAGCTTGGGCAGCTCACTTAACACCCTAGCCTCAGTTTCCTCATCCGTAAAGTGTGCAGGTAACAGCATCTATCTCATACGGTTATTCTCAAAACGCATGAGACAACATTAGCAATAAAGGATGCTTTGTGTCATGCCAGGGATACCCATTTGGGGGCAGGACCCTGCAATTGTCTGCAGGTCATATCTAGCCTCGCAAGATGCTCAGATATGTAACACCACTTAGTCGGGTAACTGCTGTCTCTGCAGCTAGATCCCCAAGAGCCTGGCTAGACAGGTCCTAGCACACAGTAGGGATCAATAAGGCCCTGCAGGGTGAATGACCCCACTGAAATGGTCAAGGGAAGGAGATCTAGTAGTACCCAGCAAGCAACACAAGGTGTGCGGACCTACTGTGGGTCAGGCAGGGGAGGGGCACTGCAAGGTGTCTGGCAGGGGAGAGGCACTGCGAGTAAGGCAAGGGACGTCAATCAGAATGGGCAAGTCTGACATAAACCTGATAGAAATAACAGCTCTAAAGCATGCATGGGGCGGGGGTGGGGGTGGGTGGGGAGGGGGGTGGGCAGGAGAAGCTGCCCGCCAGGGGAGGTCTAATCCCTTCTGAGAACTGGAGGTCTTGAAGGCATAAAAGGTGAGTACCCATCCTGAAAGTCAGAAGAGATGTACTTATTAATGTACCCTGTATGACACTGGCCAGAAGCCAGAATTTTGGGGTTGTTCTAAACACACAGCTTGATTGGAGAGATTCCTGGAAAATCACCCCTACCCAACCCTCAAGATCACTTCATCAATCCAGCACAGGGCAGTCTCTGCAGCCTCATGCCAGGCCCCAAGGGAGGTGCTGGAATCCCTGAAACCACCCAGTTTCAGTGGGAGCTACCACTGTTCCCATTTTACAGAGTGAGAAAGCCTGTGGAGTAACTAACTCACCGGCCCACCCTCTCAACGGACCTCACCGACTGCCCCCAGCAGCACAGCGCCCTGTCATTATGTCCCTGCTACCTTCGGAGGCGGCTCCCTGGGATCAACAGCAGCCTTTCAGCACCTTCTCAGCCAGAAAGGCTGGCGGGAAAGGATGTTGGGGGATGGGCCTCCCGCCCCTGCCCCTGGCGGCTGGCCATGCCCTGGGACCTTGTCCTCTATCCTCGGTTCTCTCAGCCTTCCAAATCCCCGCTCCCATTCCTCCCGCCTCCGGCCTGCAGGTCACGTCTTAGACCTCCCCTGCACGCCGCGTGCCAGGGTTCTGCATCCACACGGCCACTTCCTCCCCACTCTGCATCTCAGCAGACCCCTGCTCCAGAATCAGACCCAAAAGCAAGGGTGGCAGGAACGTGAAGAGGCGAAGGGGAGAGGTTGTGAGGCGGAGAGAGGGCCCGGCCCCACTCAAGCTGCAAAATGAACGGCTAAAACAGACGCTCTCGCGTAGGGCAGCTTGCATTTCAATTGCAGCCCTCGCCGTGTGTCACCTTGAGCAACTGACTCAAACTCGGAGCCTCGGTTTCCCCATCCGCAAGGTGGAACGTTGGCGGTGGCGCCCACAGAGGGCCGCGCGTGCAGAGCGCATGGCACAGGGCCGGGCTCTCCGCCACAGTGCAACAATAGTGGCCCTCTCGGCTCCGGATTCCCAAGCGCAGTCCGCGCGCCGCGGAGCAGCAAGGGAGCCGGCGCCCGGCGAGGGGCAGGGCGGGCCCGAGACGCAGCGGGAGCCGCGGCCCACCGGATGGAAGCCGGCCAGAGAGCGCGCGCCGCGGCGGGAGGCGCCTCCGGCCCGGGCCCTGCGAGGCGCGCGCCTCTGCTACCTGACCGCGACCCGGCCGCCTCCCTCGAGGAGGCTTAGTGCAGCGCGACATGGAGCTGGCGCGCCCACAGTTACCGCGGCCTTCGGAACGGCGCCCTCCCCCGCCACGCGTCTGGCACTCACCCCGAGCCGGCCGCCGTGGTGGCCTGGATGGAGCTTATGCGCAGGCGGTTGGCCGTGTCCTTCAGGGCCTGCAGCTTCTGCTGATCAGGTTTATGGTAGCCCTCCATGGCGTGGCCGGGCGGGCAAGCGGATGGGGAGGACGAGGACGCGGTCGCGGAGACGCACGGGTTGCACTACCGCTCCGGCGATGACTGGCAGGGCCTAGGCCCGGCGCCGCGAGGGGCGAGTTAAGACTCCCCGGACCCGCCCACGAGGGCGGGGCGCCGGCATCACCCCAGGCCTCTGCGCCGCGGAGCCCTCCTCGTCCCGCCCCCGCCCCGCCCCCTGGCCGCAAGAGCGACCAGTAGCCTAGCCTTCCCGCGCCGTTCCGGGAAACCCAGGACCACGTCGTCCTGGGCGCCTAGGGACCCAGCCCCACTCTATCCACCTGCCTAACCTCCCCCTCCCCCTGTTCGGACCAGACATTTGCTGGGCAGCTTGGGGCTGCCAGGCTCCTGAAACAGAACTGCCCTGCCGGAATTAATTATACAGACAAGTAATAATAACTCCAGGTTCTAGGCTTAGCTCAGTTTGCCTGACTCACATCTTCACTGCAGAATGTTCTGTCTCCTTCCTCCGCACAGCTCTGGGTGGAATTGAGAGGGGAGGTTTCATTGGTAACCCATTTTACAGATGAGCAAATTGAGACCAGCCAAGGTCACATGGCTTGTGGGTGCAGAGGTCTTCCCTAGCAGAATGGCTCCATCTACAAGCCCCAGTCCCAAGAGAGTAAGCCCCAGGGCTTTGGGGGCCTATAAGATGGGGATTATGAAAATGAGAATTAGCAGTAGTAGTAATGATAATACCAGCTGACGTTAACTGAGAAATTACAAGTGGCAGGCCTTTCACAAATTATTAGGGCCTAAGGGCTGCAAGATCAAAGGGAGGTATCACCAGGGTATATCATGGTCAGAGGCCTAGCAGGGTCTGAATAAAGAGGACATGACTTTTGGGGTGCCTGGGTGGCTGAGTCAGTTAAGCATCTGACTTTGGCTCAGGTCATTGTCTCGAGGTTCATGAGTTGGAGCCCCGGGTCAGGCTCTGTGCTGACAGCTTAGAGCCTGGAACCTGCTTTGGATTCTCTGTCTCTGTCTCTGTCTTTCTCTGCCCCTCCCCCCACTTGCACTATGTTTCAAAATATATCAATAAACATTACCAGTTTTTTTAAAAGGAGGACATGGCTTTGAAACCATTTGAGAGCTCTGTATCTTCCAACTCTATTTCCTTTAGAGCAGTGGTTTCCTATTCCAAACCTCAATTTCCCCATCTGCCTGGTGGGACTAATCCTTGCCACTCTGCACCCACCCTGGTCTCTGATGATGGCAGGAGACTCAACCAGGCTCTGGAGACCCAGTAGTGATGGAGCCCCCCTCCCCACCATGGGGCTCTAGGGTCCCCTGGGGGCAGCTTCTCATCTTGGGTCCAGGTGAATGAGATCTGTTTCATCCTGGCTTCAATTGTATTTCAGGGGCTCCTGGCTTTCTTTCCCCAGGGTCCACTTCAGGACCAGAATCCTGAGTTGACTGGAGGTGTTTGTCCAAGTGGGTACTCCTGTCCCCAGGTCCTGAGTCATTATTCAGCCACATGCACCTCATAAATCACATGGCAATCGGGAGGGAGACCTTGGGTCCTGCTGGTCACGGCTTTATGCCTGGTGTCAAGCTGCCATTTTGCTCCTCTACTCCCTTCCCATCACCCCCATCCTCTTTCAGCCTCCTGGTTATGCTCCCTGGGGCTGCTAGAGAGAACTTCTGCTGCCTCCCAGCTAAGCTCCCCTTGCTCTCCCTCCACCCGTAGAACACATTTCCTTGTGGTGTGCATGCTCTGCTACTCCCACCTCTCTCCCTTGTCCTCTGATGGTGCCCCCACACCCACACCATTCCAGCCACACTACCCTTTTTGCTTTCCTTAAAAAACACTAAGCCCACTCCACCTAGAGGTTTTTGCATGTGTTATTCCCCAAGTCAGTAATGCCATTCCTGAACCCTTCGCGTGGCCTGGATCCAGAGCAGCCCTCCTTCCCATCTGTGGTGTCCCCTGCCACCTCCTGGAGAGCTTTATCCCAGGGACTACGACTGTGTCTCATATACAGTAGGTGCTCAGTAAATGCCTTGGGAATGAAAGCATAACGTTGCATGATTTGTCCAAGGTCACACAGCCAGCAACTGCTAGAGCTGCACCCAGGGACAGAGTGTCCCTGGGAGACATCAGGGCAGGGAATCTGGCTTTTTAGGAGTTGGGACACAAAGGGACACTGCTGGAGGATAGGAGGTGGCACAGCTGTCCTGCTGCCAGCATCAGGTGTCAGCAAAAGGCCACAGCGACCTGAAAGTAGAGTCATGCACAGGAGGCTGAGCCATCCCCAGGACCCACACGGCACTTGGGGAGAAGGGCACACTTAGGGCAACCTGGGCAATGCAAGTCCCCATGTAAGTTTCCACAGCCGGCTCCCCGGGGACCTCCAGGATCACTGGAAGGGGCTTGAGAGGGAAACTGGGGTGCTGAGGGGTAACATACAGCCTGGCACTGTTATTGGGGGTAGCTTTTGGTCACCACGACAGTGCTGATGGATTGTAATGGCTGCCTGGAGCTGAATGTTGACCACAGAATTCTGAGCTACATTTCAGAAGGAAATGCCAGGACCCATCAGCAATGCTGAGCAGAGGCGACTGGTATGGGAGACTGGGAGTGGGAGGCATGCTTCTCCCACTTCTGCTGGGTACTGCAGGGAGCCGGGCTGGGCGCGAGCGGGAGCAGAGACGGCTGGAACCATGGGACTGCCACATGCTCACACACACACACATTCACACACACACATACACTCACTCATGCCATTTCCCTCTCTTGCCTGTCCTGGAGAGTGCAGGCGGCATCACCACAGCACCTTCGTGGCCCCCTGTAAAGCCTGTGTGCTTTAACTAAGGCAAAGGGCAGAGCCAAGGCCCCGCTTCTTCTGCTGCTTGGCCCATGGCGTCCAGCCAGCCCTTCCAGCACAAAGGCTCCCACAATGCTCATGCCCTTAGACAGCAAGCTCCATATCTGGGAGATGATCCTGAGGGAAACCCCGGCTGCAAACAGGTCTGGGCAGCAGAGGACAGGGACTGGCAGAGGCCTGAGTGGTCATTTTACCAGATCAGCATGAAGCCCAAACCTCAGAAATGGGTTTACTCATTTACTCAGAGTTTATTGACTTGGGGACCACAATCAGGAGGGCCTGGGGGGGAAATGCAGGTCCTTAATGGCCCCTACGACCAGTCTTGGCAGTCCTCTCAGTGGCTACATCATTAGAATTGCCTGAAGCAGTTACTCAGCATGCGGCTCCCTGGGCACGACATCTAACCTTCTGAATCAAGAGTCTCTGAGGTGGGGCCTGCGCTTCTAAGAAGATTCTCAGGCAATTCTGTTTGGGGGTTCTAAGAGCTCTGCAGAGAAAAACGTCGAGAAGACCATTAGGACTTGGGTTCTGGAGCTGAACAGACCTGGGGTCAATGCTTTGCTGGGTGCCCTCTAGGGCTGAATATGCTACAGCCGGTTGGGCATTGAAATTTCAGCATCTGGTGGGAAGATGTTGTGATATGTTGGTAACAGGGTGAAAGCAAGGTGTAGAACAGCAGGTAGAGCGTGATTCTACTTCTGTCAAAGATAAAAAAAAACAAACACAAAACGGGGTGCCTGGGTAGCTCAGTAGGTTGAACATCTGACTTCGGCTCAGGTCATGCTGTCTTAGAGCCCGTTTCGGATCCTCTGTTCCCCCTCTGCCCCTCCCCTGCTCGCACTCTTTCTCTCAAAAATAAATAAACATTAAAAAAGTAAAAAAAAAAAAAAAAAAAAAAAAAGCTAAAAGCATGTGCGTGCATGCTGCCCCTATATGTGTGTGTTTGTAAGTTTGTGTGGATGAGGAGAGCCGGCAGAGATAGGCAGGTGGACTCTCAGATTTCTCTTTTGTTGGAATTTAGTGCCAGTGAACACGGATGACTTTTCTAGTCCAAAAAAAGCAAAACAAAATTCTATCTTGAAAAAATGTTGTTGAGGTCAGGGGATGCCTTTTTATGAAGACACTTTTTCTCATGATTTTCCATGATTATGTAAAGCTGCCCCTGTGTTTCACAAGCCAGGCTGCGGCCCTGGCTGTTTTGGGGTTGGGAGCACACCCCCAGGCGGTGGGTGCTCGTCCTCCCGTCCTTGCTTTGCTATCCACGTGAAGCTTGGGGCAGAGCTGCCCTGATGTGCTCCTGCACATCCACTGAGCAGGCACTGATGAGGCGTGAACAGTCCCAAGCAGCTGCATTCCTGAGTGACAGTGCTGGGCATCGCTTTGGCAGCTCTAGGCCCATGTGTATGCTCCTGCGGCACGCCTGGGCTGGGCACTGGCATTGGGCTTGCATCGGAGCCAGCATCCGAGTCCGGGGCCTCCAGACACTTCCCTGGACTCCTATCCAGGGCTGCGGCCTGCAGGGGACTGGAATAATTCCTATGTGAGTGTGTGTCTAGCCTCATGGCCACCGAGATCGAGTAGAGGGCCCACTGCGGGCATTCTCTATAGGCTTGTACATTGATTAATTAAGTTTTCATAAACCCATCTTTCCTCTCAATGCCCCAAATTTCATTCTGGAGGCACGTTTGGGAAAATGCCTTTTTTGATAATGTTGCCCCCAGGAAGGTGAGATCACATAAGGTTCAACTCATGAAAACTCTGTTGTTTTTTTTTTTTTAGTTGACTTTTGTTTTTGCTTTTGTTTTTATTTTTAAAAACAGGTTTTTGGGTGCCTGGGTGACTCAGTCGGTTAAGAGTCTGACTTCCACTCAGGTCATGATCTTGCGGTTCATGAGTTCAAGCCCCACGTCAGGCTCTGTGCTGACAGCTCAAAGCCTGGAGCCTGCTTCAGATTCTGTGTCTCCCTCTCTCTCTGCCCCTCCCCTGCTCATGCTCTGTCTGTCTGTCTGTCTCTCTCTCAAAAATAAATAAACACTAAAAAATTTTTTTAAATAAATAAAAATAAAAGTAAAACATGCTTTGGGCAAAAACCTAGAAGGTATAGGGGCATATGGTTGGCTCAGTTGGTACAGTATGTGACTCTCAGTCTTAAAGTTGTGAGTTCAAGCCCCATCTTGGGCATGGAGTCTACTTAAAATAAATACATAAAATAAATTGATTAATTAGTTTAAAAAAACACCTAGAAGGTACAGGAAAATTTTAAAGTAAAATAAAATCATGCATAATTCCATCCAAAGAAGGTTAAAAGTCGTTTGTTCATTTGATGAATATTATTCATTAGGATTGTTATAAAGAAAATAAAGCAGGGTCAAAGGTCAAGGTCTTGGAGAAGGGCTGGAGAGGGGCAGCAGGACACATCTGGACCCCAGGTATCAGGTGCGGCTGAAAACTAGAGTCATTGCTCAATATGTGTTTGCTATTACGGGTTCTTTTTAAAAATTATTATTTTTAACACATTGTCAGGATCGTATACAATTTGCCATTTTTCTCCTACATTTTCTCATCAGCATTCTGAAATTTTTCCAAGACTTCATTTTTACTAGCTGTGTATCGTCCTGTCATAGAGTGATGTCCTCATTTACTAGCCGCCCCTTAGTGGTGGATATTTGGAGTGTGTCCATTTTTCACCATTCTATATTACCCTGCTGTGAACATTTTGGTGCCTATAACCTTTGTCCTCCTGGCAGGTTATCTCCAGAACCCAGAGTTCTAAATAGGAAAGTACTGGGTCAGAGGGTGGCAACCCTTCTAGAGCTCTTGATACATATTTGGCAAAGAACTCTCTAGAAAGTGGTTCTGTGACTCAGTCACCTTTGTCTCTCACTGGAGATGTCCCAGCATGCACTCAGAGTAGAAAGTGGAAGAGGGAATCTGAAACCTGCATGGCCTTGGGTGGATCCCTGCCCTTCTGAACGGGACCTCAATTTCTTCATATCTAGGAAATGGATTCATGCTTGCAACACAGAGGCTGAGTTTCCCCTTTGTGCCAGGCCCGGAGTGCTGGCTCAGAGCCTTGCTGGGCTACTCTCTGCCTGCAGGAAGCCAGTTCAAGTGAGTTTAGCAGGGCTGCAAGGCTGCTGTCTTTTTCACAGGCTTGGGAGCTATTCTTGGCGGTGTTATGCTGGCAGTAAGAGGGGTTGGACCCCAGTGGCCAGCACGCCAAAGGAAGATCAATGAGAAGAGAGAATCCTCTTTGATTGAATAGAATTTTGTACATGGCTTTCTCCTGGACATCTGCAGACCCTGGGGCCCTAGGCACATGGGAAGGAGGAGCGGATGGGAAAGGGAACCTGGAGACAGGAGATGACGCACCAGCTCCTTGACTTCCTGGGACCCAGACACACGTGGCTCCTTCCTTTCTCATGTAATGCTTCTTTTTAAAAACTATGGCTTCACTGAGATATAATTAACACATCACAAAATCCACCCTTTTAAAGTGTACAATTCTGTGATTTTTGGAATTGTGCAATCATAGAATTCTAGAGTTGTACAATCGTTACCATGATCCAATTTTAGGACATTTTCGTCACCCCAAAAAGAAACTCACACCTATTACTGGTTGCTCCTTATTTACCCCTCCCTGCCAGGCCAGGGCTACCTCAAAGCTACTTTCTGTATCCATGAATTTGCCTATTCTAGACGTATCAGATAAATGGAATCCTACAATATATGTTTTGGGGGACGGACTCCTTTCACTTCATATGTTCAGGGCTCATCCATGTTGTATGTAGCACGAATCAGTGCATTATTCCTTTTTTTTTAAATTGAGGAATCATTTTCCATTGTATGGACAGACCACATTTTGTTCATGCATTTATGGGTTGATGGACATTTGGGTTGCTTCCATTCTTTTGCTGTTATGAATAAAGCTGCTTTAAATGGTGATGTAAAACTGTGTGGATAGATATTTTCTTTTTTTAAGTTTACTTATTTATTTTTTGGAGAGAGAGAAAGAGAGAGGGGAGGGGCAGAGAGAGAGGGAGGGAGACAGAGAATCCCAAGCAGGCTCCACGCTGCCAGGGCAGAGCCCAATGCTGGACTTGAACTCACAAACCTGTGAGATCATGACCTGAGCTGAAACCAAGAGTCAGATGCTTAACCTGTTGAGTCACCCAGGCACCCTTGGACATAGCTTTTCAATTCTCTTGGGCATACACCTAGGCGTGGATTATACAGCAATTCTGTGCTTACTTGTGTTACACAAGTAAACTTGAAGAACTAATTGGCTTTATTTGACAAATCACAAATTGGGCAGCATCCCACCTAGCAAGCAGAAAGGAACAGAAAAGGCTTTTACAGGCAGAAAGGGGAAGAGACAGGAAGTCATAAACAAAACAAAGGCTTATTTTAGGCAAGGTCATCCTTCTTGGTGGAAGAGAGTGAAGGGGTCTTTTACACACATCACCTCACTAATGCTTGTCAGGAGTTTCCAGACTGATCTGGCTTAAAATTCCACTCCTGATGGGGCGCCTGGGTGGCTCAGTCGGTTAGGCATCCGACTTCAGCTCAGGTCATGACCTCGCGGTCCGTGAGTTCAAGATCCGTGTCGGGCTCTGTGCTGACAGCTCAGAGCCTGGAGCCTGTTTCAGATTCTGTGTCTCCCTTTCTCTCTGACCCTCCCCTGTTCATGCTCTGTCTCTCTCTGTCTCAAAAATAAATAAACATTAAAAAATAAATAAATAAATAAATAAATAAATAAAATTCCACTCCTGAGAGATGCTGAATCTGCAATTAAGTTAGGTTTGCTTATGTGGGCGTTAGTACAAATGACTCCTTTTTGGGTCTATTGTGTCTTTTTTATCTTTTTTTTTTTTAATAAGTGTTTATTAAGTTTTGAGAGAGAGAGCATGAGTGGGGGAGGGACAGAGAGGGGCGGTGCAGAGAATCTAAAGTGGGCTCTGTGCTGACAGCAACAAGCCCAATGTGGGGCTTGAACTCACAAACTCCCATGAGATCATGACCTGAGCTGAAGTTGGATGCTCAACTCACTGAGCCATCCAGGCACCCCTATTGTGTCTTTTTAAATTTTATTTTATTATTATTATTTTTTTACGTTTATTTATTTTTGACAGAGAGAGAGAGCATGAGCAGGGGGAGAGGCAGAGAGAGAGGGAGACACAGAATCCGAAGCAGGTTCCAGGCACCGAGCTGTCAGCACAGAGCCTGACGCGGGGCTCGAACTCACAGACTGCGAGATCATGACCTGAGCTGAAGTCGGACGCTCAACCAACTGAGCCACCCAGGTGCCCCATATCGTGTCTTTTTTTAAACAACTGTTTGAAGAACCACCAAACGGTTTTCCAAAATGGTTACATAATTTTTACAATTTTACCAGCGGTGGATGAGGGTTCCAATTTCCTCATATCCTTGTCAACGTTTGTTATCATAGGTCTTTTTTATTTTATTAAAAAAATTGTTTTTAATGTTACTTATTTTTGAGAGAGTTCGAGCAGGGGAGGGGCAGAGAGAGGGGGAGACACAGAATCTGAAGCAGGCTGCAGGCTCCAGGCTCTGAGCTGTCAACACAGGGCCTGACGCAGGGCTCAAACCTATGAACTGTGAGATCGTGACCTGAGCGGGAAGTTGGATACCCAACCGACTGAGCCACCCAGGTGCCCCACCCCAGGTCTTTTTTATTTTAACCATCTTGTAGGTGCAAAATGGTATCTCATGGTAGTCATTCATTGCTTTTAAAAAAACCCACATTATATAAGTAACACATGTTCCTTGTAGAAAATTAGGAAATTTAACAAAAATACTGTGATGATCCTTTTTTAGGTGTCATTTTGGCTAGGCTATAGTCTCCCAGTTGTTCAAACAATAACTAGATATTGCTATAAAAGTATTTTTAGGTGTGATTGAAGTCTGTGATCAATTGACTTTCAGTAAAGGAGACTGTTCTAGATGTAACCTGGGTCGATCTGATTCATTCAGTTGAAAGGCTAAAGAAAAAAAGTGGGGCACCTGGCTGGCTTAGTTGGTAGAGCATGAGACTCTTGATCTCCGGTTTGTGAGTTCAAGCACCATGCTGGGTGTAGAGATTACTCAAAAACAAAATCTTAAGGGGAACCTGGGTACTCAATCAGTTGAGCGTCCAACTCTTGATTTCAGCTCAGGTCATGACCTAACAGTTTCGTGAGTTCGAGCTCCCATCAGGCTCTGCGCTGACAGAGCAGAGCCTGCTTAGGATTCTCTCTCCCTCTCTCTCTGCCCCTCCCCCATGTGCCCTGTCTTTGTCTTTCTCAAAATAATAAATAAACCTTAAAAAAAGAAAAAAAGAGAAAATCTTATTAAAAAAAAGTGACTGTACTTGAAGCAGCAGTGCCTAAAAGCCCAGCTGCCCTTCCTTAGGCCTGCCCTGCATGTCTACGATTTGCCTGGCCAGTGCCCACGATGGATAAGTCAATCCCTTTCAACAAAGCTCTTAATATAGACCTCCTTTGAGTTCTGTTTCTCTGAACCTCGACTGATACACACACAGAAGGATCCCTTAATCCCCCCAAATCACACCATCCAGAGATCATCATGGTCAACATTTTGTGTACTTCCTTCCAGTCTTCCCCCCCCACCCCCTTTTTCTACCCAGGTTGCAGGGCATCTGGCAGTCTCAGTCAGTAGAACATTTGACCATTGATTTTGGGGTCATGACGTCAGGCCCCATGTTGGGCATAGAAATTACTGAATAAAAACAACTTCTTTTTTAATTAAATAAGAGGGTGTCTGGGTGGCTCAGTCAGTTAAGCATCCGACTCTTGATCTCAGCTCAGGTCTTGATCTCAGTATTATGAGTTCAAGCCCCGCATTAGGATCTGCACTAGGCGTGGAGCCTGCTTGGAAAAAATAAAAATAAAAAAATTACAATTAAAATGAAGAGGCGCTTGGGTGGCTCAGTCGGTTGAGCATCCAACTTCGGCTCAGGTCATGATCTCATGGTTCATGAGTTTGAGCCCTGTGTCAGGCTCAGTCCTGACGGCTCAGAGCCTGGAACCTGCTTCAGATTCTGTGTCTCCCTCTCTCTCTGCCTCTCCCCCACTCATGCTCTGTCTCTCAAAAATAATAAACATTAAAACATTTTTTTTTTAAATTTTTTTTTCAACGTTTATTTATTTTTGGGACAGAGAGAGACAGAGCATGAACGGGGGAGGGGCAGAGAGAGAGGGAGACACAGCATCGGAAACAGGCTCCAGGCTCTGAGCCATCAGCCCAGAGCCCGACGCGGGGCTCGAACTCACAGACCGCGAGATCGTGACCTGGCTGAAGTCGGACGTTTAACCGACTGCGCCACCCAGGCGCCCCAACATTAAAACATTTTTTAAAAATTAAAATTTAAATTTAAAAAGGTCTCAAACCCTTTACACGTGTTGCTTTTGCTTTTGTCACTGTGCATCTTAAGTCTTTCCCCACAGAGTCTGCATGCTTTTCTCCCCCAGGATTGTCGCCGGCTCGGAGGAAGTCAGCTGTTGTCCCCTTTGGGTGGATGTTTGCATTGCTCCTGGGTTCACGCTATAACAGGAATACTTGTGCTCTCGCTCTAGCCAGCACTGTGCTTCTGGGAGAAGGCTTTTTTTTCTGGCTGCTCCTGCAGACCAGACCCTGTGTCTCCTTGGCCAATCCCAGGACTAACCCTGGGGGTTGACCCTTGGAGTCGCCCCGGAAGGCCTGGGGCTGTAGAGACCTGGCACTGATGGAAGGCGAGCACCAGTGTGGAGCCCAGCCAAGCGCCACCAGGACCGCGTTCCTTGTGCACAAAGGAAAGGTGCCTCGTCATTGTAGTGTGAACAGTGCAGCCTGGGCGCCTCCCTGGGTGGGGAGCAGGGAGCTGCCTCAACAGTCTCCGTCAGCTCCTTCCCAGGGGCGCCGTGCCAGGCCCGGCTAGGGCAGCACTGTTGACACTCAGGGCACGTTTAGGGCAGCTGGGCCCTGCCTTGCGTGGTCTGCAGGACTGAGTGGGGAGAACCTCAGTTTCGTCCTTCTCTCCGCTTGCTCCTGAGTAAGCCAGGCTGGTGGAGGTGGCTAGACTGTTCCCGTGGATATTAAAGATGAATGTGTTTGTTTAAGTGTGGAGAGATTAAGTGGATTTTGTCCCGGGTAGGGGGGTTGTTGAGGAATAGCTGAAGTGAATGGTTGCTTAGGGCAGGACTAAAGCTCTCCGGAGAAAGGCACGGAGAGGGATTGTTTCCTGTTCTGAGCCACAGTTCCTCCTGGGAAACGTGAAGCCGTTAGCGGGGCCTCCCTCAGAGGGCGGAGTGGGAGGATTAGTGAGGAGATAAAGTCCCAAGCCCTCCAAACACAAGGCCTTCTACTATCTCTCCCCACAATTAGCAACGGCACCCAGGCACCCAGTCCGCTGTCCTGTTCTGGTGACTTAGGTGAGGCCTCCGGAAAGCATCGGCTCCGTGCTCCTGGGCAAAACAGAAGCACAGCTGCAGCCAGTCACCCAGTCAGGACAGAGAAGAGCTGCTGCCATCACTGGCCTGTGATTCATTCACCATTCATTCCATGTCTGACTCCATGTCTACTCATTCATTCCACGTACCGAGGCCTGTGTGCCGGTGCTGTGCTAGATGCTCGGGGAAGGAAGGTGATCCTGTCTCTGTACTTGGCTCTGAGGATGTCACAGGTTAGCAGGGGCCATGTGTGCATCTGTCTTGTGATCTGGACAAAGAATTGCCTGCTGAGGCTGCAGATCAAGGAAGGCTCCAAGGAAGAGGTGACCATGGACAGCATGTTTTGAAATAATAGTATTCCCTGCAAAAAAAAAAAAAAAAAAAATCGTACCTGTGCCAAGCTAGTATGGGTGAGGGCAATTGAGACAATTGTTAAGAAACAAAGTTCAACTAAGTAAATTTGGAGATCTAATTGGCTTTATTCAAGGAGTCAGGAATCAGCGTCCTATCTAGCAAGTAGAAAGGAGCTCAGAAGAGCTGTACAAAGTGGAAGGCTTTTGCAGGCAGAAGGGGGCAGGGACAAGGAAGTCCCAAACAAAAGAAAGGATTATTTCAGGAAAGGTACTTTCCTTTGCGGGAACCGGAAGGCCAGGGGTCTATCATGAAGGTGACCTCACTAGTGCTGGTCAGGAAATTCCAGGCTGCTTTAAAATTCCACTCCCAGAAAAGGTTGAATTGAGCAATTAGGTTAGGTACTAAGTTTTGTTTTGCTGACGTGAGGCTTACTGCAAGTTACTCCATTTGGGGCCTTTTTTTTTTTTTTTAATAACTCCCCCATTTTGATCAGAATCTCAGCCGGAGGGAGATGCGATCCACACTTACGGCATCAGAGCCAGCCACTCTTAGCTACTGCTCTGCCAATTCTTACAGCTTTTCCTGACCCTCTGGGAGACATTCGCAGGTCAGGCAGGGTTTGTTTGTTTTTGCTGAATCTTTGTAGTATTCATAGGCCACAATTCAGGCTCACAATTTTTTAGTCGGTTATTTTGTTTATTCCTTTCTTGACATTCCAGTTTTAGGGAGGTCATTACCTTGGTGGTTAGCAGCTGTAAACGTGCATTTAAAGCTTTGGCAAGAATACAATGTGCCAGGGAAATAACTATGACTATTATAAATAGGTAAGTCCCAACGTCTAGAGTGTACTTAGGAGCCGAGACTCAAAGCAATCGAAGTAACGTAAGTCAACCCCCCTTGAAGGGTCACTTTTTTTGTTTTTAATGCTTATTTCTTTATTTTGTGAGGGTGGGAGAGAGAGAGAGAGCATGCGCGTGTACACACACACACACACGAGCACACGCACATGGGGGAGGGGGCAGGGAGAGTGGGAGGCAGAGAATCCCAAGCAGGCTCCGTGCTGCCAGAACCCAATGTGGGGCTGAGATCATGACCTGAGCTGAAATCAAGGGTAGGATGCTTGACCAACGGAGCCACCCAGGCTCCTTCCAGGAGTCACCTTTTTAAACTGAGTGGCTTGCTAAGTGATCCTATGTAATTGAGTTTCAACTTCCCCAAAAGTGTTAATCCACATGCCACAGGTGGTGTCGGCCCCAGCGTGGACACCTCCTTGCTCAACTAAAAGATAATCAAGGGCTATCATGTAATCAGGAACAACTTTGGCCAGACAGTCTAAGCATTTCTGTTGGCCAGCTATTGTTTTAGCAGCAGATTCTGCAGTATTTTCAAGAATGAAGGAGAGGTTCCTGGGGCTCCTGGGTGGCTCAGTCGGTTGGGTGCCTGACTTTGGCTCAGGTCATGATCTCATGGGAATAAATAAACAAACAAACAAACAAAAAAGGAGACACTCCTGATTACAGCCTCATTTACATTTACTCCTGAGTAGGGAAGCAGGGCCCCTGCCAAAGGAATCGGAAGCTGAATCGTGAATGCCTCCTGGTAATTCCATTTGACTTTCGGGGTCAGGACTGGAAAGGTAACTGCCATGGAGACGTGTGTAATTTTAAGGGTTGGTAGACAACACAGGCAGTTTTGGTTACCCTTCCTTGTGTCTTTTTTTTTTTTTAATATTTATTTATTTTTGAGAGAGAGAGAGAGAGAGAGACAACACGAGCGGGGGAGGGGTAGAGAGAGCCGGAGATCCAGAACTCAAAGCACACTCCAGGCTCTGAGCTGTCAGCACAGACCCTGACACGGGGCTCAAACCCACCAGCCATGAAATCATGATCTGAACAGAAGTCCGACGCTCAACCTACTGAGCCACCCAGGTGCTCCCCTTGTGTCCTTATTTTGCGTAGAGCTTGGACACAATGCTCCCCAAGTTTGGGGCTGTTAACCAGACATAGGGAAACAGACCAGGGGGTCTCTAGCATCACGGACAGATCAGAGTTTTTGATGACAAATCCAGCAGTCTGAAAGGTTACCTGCCCTTAGCAACAACCTGGAAAGATATAGGCCTGTATAGGACCAGGTGTCTGGTGGGGCCTCCTTCGGCTGTAAGAAGTGTACCCGGGTGAGGGGCACCTGGCTGGCTCAATTGGTGGTGTGCAACTCTTGATCTCGAGGTTGTGAGTTCCAGCCCCATGTTGTGTGTAGAGATTACTTTAAAAAAAAAACAAAAAAAACCTTAAAAAAAAAATGGAAGTGTACCAAGACTCAAGTCCCTGAAGTTTGGCAGCCATCTGGGTGGTGAGGAGGACCTGATGTAATTCCTTCTAAGGAGATCTAAGGGCAGTCTTTGTTTTTAGTGATTCCAAATTGGAAGGATGGGAGAAAATTGGAAATATTAGGTTGCTGAGTTGGAGCCAGATAGAGGAAACTAGAAGAATTCAGGACTCCGTCCAATTACAGGCATGTCCTAACAACTGTAATCATGCTCTTCAGTTCTCGTGTTATTAACTCTTGTTCTCCTTGGATCCAGGTTGTCTATCCCTTCTGGAAATTCTTACCAGTTCAGTTTTATGATCTTCAAGTTACCAGGAACCTGTACCCTAGAGCATGCTTCATGAGTCTCCCAGAAGATGGGGCACTTTTACAGGCACAAGCATCAGAGTAAAATACCAGCTCTTTGCAAATGACAAAGACTTAGAAATGTCCATTGTTAAAGATCTGATGAGAATTCATTATCATGGAGTTGAAAAGGAAATTTGGTCATTTCTGTGAAACACAATATTTTTAAATAACTGAAATTATGATAACATTAATGCCAGTACATATCAGACTTTAGGAATTGCATACAATTTTTGGAACACTGAAAACATACACCTACACAAATATGACATTTGACCAGTTAGGAAAACTGGGTAGAAAAAAAGTATTATATTTAGTGCTGATAACTCTAGAAACTTGCCTGTTTCAGGGGTGTCTGGGTGGCTCACTGGGTTGAGTGTCTGACTTTGGCTCAGGTCATGATCTCACTGTTTGTAAGTAAGTTTGAGCCCCGTGTCAGGCTCTGAGCTGATAGCTCAGAGCCTGGAGCCTGCTTAGGATTTTGTGTCTTCGTCTCTCTCTACCCCTCCCCTGCTTTTGCTCTGTCTCTCTCAAAAATAAATACACATTAAAGAATAATAAAAAAAAATAGACATGCCTGTTTTAATTAAACCAACGAACTTAAACTAGCTTTAATACCAAATAGTTTCCCAGATCATGTGAACCAGAAATTCATTTGGATTAAGTTTCTCTTATATTTCTCAGAGTTTAACTTATTTCAGCACTTAATTTTCTTTAAGCCAATTAAACTAGAGCTCGTTTACAAATTAATTTTGTCAATACCACCTGGAGGTGTAAAATTCCACACATCTCCCACACATTTATGTGGGACACACATGAACGTGCATGGAGAAGACTACGTGGGACATTTACATCTCAAAGGCACAAGGACTAGGCTTTTGAGATAAATAGGGGAGGTTTGGGATTGGTAAAAAGTATTGGTGGTGGACTCTGAACTGTTTCTGGGGCCACACCTCTGGTCTTGTAACCCTGACTAGATTGGAAACACAAGAGCTGCTGTTTTTATTTCCTCAACGAATTGTGTTACTGTCTAAATGGTATCAAAGGACTGACACACCCACCCACCTGTGTTGGGATGTCTTTATTCCCCCCAGGGGTACATTTAGCTTAGGGGAAAAGATCTAACTAAAAAAGTTCTTATTGGACTCTGAATATCAGCCCCCAACCTGGATAACCTCTGACCACAGAGCTACTTACACATTTCTTCACATATCTTGTCAGTGTTTAGCTGGGACAAACTGCCACAGGGAGAAACTTAGCATGTCTGACTCCATGTTGCTTCCATTTCCCTTGCTGCTGTGACACAGAGCTTGGAAACTTCTGCTTAGCCCTGCACATAGGCATGTTAGTCATCAAAGAAATTTTGTTTATAGCTGAGATTTGCAAAAAAGTGTTTTCCCCGAAATCAGCCTCATTCAAGGAGATAAGGAAGTGAGTACAGAAATGACTATGCAATGTTTAATATCTACAGGAGTGACATGATCGGATTCCTACACACAAAGATCAAATGAACAGGTGCAAAGAAATTACAGGACTTTCCTTGGATGTCTACAGATGCCAGTCACCTTTGACTCCAGCACCTTCCTTCTCCCTCCTTTTGCTAACTTAAAAAGAAGCTCAAAATTCATGCCCAGGGGAAATGGTTCTTTGGGACAGTAGTCTGCCATCTCCTGGTTTTGCTGGCTTTCCCTACCCCAACTGGCTTGTTGTTCATCAAGCGTAACCAGGTTGGACTCAGTTACAAAATGTCAAGTATTTCTGGCAGTATTAAACAACCTCATGGATCTGAGAGGCATCCTTAAAGAGGGTGCAGAAGATATCATCTTCATAAGATCTAGAGTCACCCCCAAAGATCAATAACCAGTGGCCTAGATTTGGAAATGAAGGGACAACATGACCATGGCCCTTAGATTGGCCTTTGACTGAGGAGTGAAAGATGCCTGAGAGGCTCACCTGTAGTGGTTGGTGGTATTATTTCAAAAGATAAATAAACGTTTAATAGTCTCTGGAGTGGAAAGACCATTTGGATGGAGGATTACTAGACTGAGCACTGAGAGGAGGATAGAGGGAAGCAGTAGGAGTTATGTCACCTTGAACCAGCAGCTCCAAACTGTGGGCTGGGGGCTGTGCATGGATGGAGAACTGTGCGTGACGTGAACAGTTCCTATGCGGATCTTTGGACAGAACTAAGGGTTGAGGGTCTTCCATCAGAAACCTGGGAGTTTGGTCTGAAAAGCTAGGGGCTTGGCTCCAGGTGGAACTGTCTGCCAGCTCAAGCTGACCAGCCCTGTATTGGAAAGCCAGTTAGATCAGGTCCTCAGTGCAAAGAGGGCAGAGCTCAGGACCAAGAAGAACTTACCCATGGCCCTCGGAAATGGCAAGAAAGAGGATCAAAATGGGGTTCCCATGGGTACCACACCTGTGTTTCTGATCCCCAAATGCTGGTGGAAGTTCACGCCAGAATCCACTGCTGCCACCAACTCTGCTAAAAAACAAAATTCGATGGAGTGCATTTGAGATCTAATGGATTATGACTGGGGCAGCATCTCCTGTAGCATGGAGAAGGAGCAAGGAGGAGCTTACAAAGTAGAAGGCTTTTGTAGGCAGAAGTGGGCAGGGACAAGGAAGTCACAAACAAAACAAAGGATTATTTCAGGCAAGGTTACCTTCCTCTGGGGGAAGGGCCAAAGTCTATCATAATTACTTTACTAGTGTTGATTAGGAAATTCTAGACTGATTGGTTTGAAATTCCACTCCAGGCAAAACCCATCAGTCCTGAAACCAATATTACGCTGTATGCTAACTAACTAGAATTTATTTATTTATTTATTTATTTATTTATTTATTTATTTATTAATATAATTTATTGTCAAATTGGCTTCCATACAACACCCAGTGCTCATCCCAACAAGTGCCCTCCTCAATGCCCATCACCCATTTTCCCCTCTATCCCACCTCCCACCAACCCTCAGTTTGTTCTCAGTATTTAAGAATCTCTTATGGTTTGCTTCCCTCTCTGTAACTATTTTTCTTTTCCCCTACCCTTCCCCCATGGCCTTCTGTTAAGTTTCTCAAGATCCACATATGAGTGAAAACATATCTGTCTTCCTCTGACTGACTTACTTTACTTAGCGTAATACCCTCCAGTTCCATCCACATTGCTGAAAATGACCTGATTTTATTCTTTCTCATTGCCACGTAGTATTCCATTGAATATATAAACCACATCTTCTTTATCCATTCATCAGTTGATGGACATTCAGTCTCTTTCCATAATTTGGCTATTACTAACTAGAATTTAAACAAAAATTTGAAACAACAACAACAACAAAATATAATTCCACTCCCAGGGAGTGGTTCAATCTGCAAGTAGGTTAGGAATTAATTTGCTGACTTGGGGCTTAGCACAAGTAGCTCCATTTTGTGCCTTTTTTTTTTTTAAACAGTAAACCCATGGGGCACCTGGGTGGCTCAGTCGGTTAAGCGGGGCCGACTTCGGCTCAGGTCATGATCTCGCGGTCTGTGAGTTCGAGCCCCGCGTCGGGCTCTGTGCTGACAGCTCAGAGCCTGGAGCCTGTTTCAGATTCTGTGTCTCCCTCTCTCTGACCCTGCCCCGTTCATGCTCTGTCTCTCTCTGTCTCAAAAATAAATAAACGTTAAAAAAAAAATTAAAAACAAAACAAAACAGTAAACCCATTTCAAATTCTAAAACACTGAATTGGAAAGCAGCAATGGCTATGGAGGGGCAAAGCAGGCTGGGTCTACACCTACCTCCTGCCCTGGGCCTCAGTTACCCTGCTTAGGAAGTGTCTCGACAGGATGCCTCTGGGCCTGCCCTGTCCCCTTCAGGCCTAGGGCTGAGGAAGACCTACGATAGCCACATGTGTGGAGATGACCGGGAGTAATCACAACAGGTGAGGCAGTCCTTTAACGGATAAATGGCCCCTGTCAGGGGGAGCAACACCACTGCCATTTCAAAATGCTCTTTGCAATTGTCTAGGAACCTCCATGGCTTTCTCCACAAACCACAAACCCAGAGGGAGGTGGCATGCACAGCTGGGTTCAACTCTGGCCTCTGCTGCCCTCTATCTGGGTGAACTTGGGCTGATTCTCTTTGGCAAATGACTCAATCACCAGTTCCCTCATCAGACAAATGAAGTAACGACCTGTGTCTCCCAGGTGGTCCTGAGGGTGAAATTCACTCGATTCCACCAATTGTAACACGCACCCCTACCGTGGGCCGTGGTGTGGGTGCAGAGGGGCTCCAGCAGTCCGGTTCACAGGGAGCCATGGTGTAACGGGAGCGGCACACGCATGCGTGGGTGTGGGTGCCTGTGCTCGAGCGTGCACACCTGGTGTCAAGCACGGTGTCTGGGGCTGAAGGGCCAACGCCCCCACCTGCGAGGGGCAGATGAGGACTAACTAGCGTCTGGTGTGTCACCTCCTCCCGCCTTTCCCACTGCCTTCCTCCGCCCTCTCCCTGAGACACAGCCTGGGGAGGTGGTGGTTGGTCGAGAGAGCAGCAGCCACGGCACCAGCCCATCATTTCAGGACCCCAGGGCCCTCCAGGAGTCCTAATTAATGACCTCGCTCTCTCCGAGGTCTGAAGAACCGAAAGGGCTCCTCAGTTTCCTTTCTGGGAGAGGCACAGCGAGTCTGGGCGCGGAGAGCTGAGAGCCAGGCTGCGGTGACAGAGGGGTGGAGGAGGCTGACTCCCAGGTGTGCGGGGCCCTGGCCAGGCCCTTTGTGGTTGTGGGAGAGGGGCCATCATTTTTTTTTTTTTTAATTTTTTAAAAATGTTGATCGTTTGATTTGATTTTTTAAATATTTATTTGTTTTTGGGAGAACACAAGAAGGGGAGGGGCAGAGAGAGGGAGACAGAAAATCTGAAGTGGGCTCCATGCTGACAGGCTGACAGCAGTGAGTCCAATGTGGGACTCGAACCCATGAACCGTGAGATTGTGACCTGAACCGAATTCAGATACTCAACCGACTGAGCCATCCAGGTGCCCCAATGCTCATTTACTTTTGAGAGAGAGAGAGAGAAAGAGAGAGAGAAAGAGAGCAAGCGAGAGTGCATGAGTGCTGGAGGGGCAGAGAGAGGAGGAGACACAGAATCTGAGGCAGGCTTCAGGCTCTGAGCTGTCAGCACAGAACCTGATGTGGGGCTCAAACTCATGAACTGCAAGATCATGACCTGAGCCAAAGTTGGAGGCTTAACCCATTGAGCTACCGAGGTGCCCAGAGTAGCCATCTTTTGAGTGGGCTGGGGACAAGTGTCAGAGTGAAGCAGGGCTTCTCTACAAATTTGGGGAATGTGTGTCGTTGTGCTCAAACATTTACATACTTAATATGGAGCATTTCATTATAATACTTAAAAATTTCTCCTTTAAATTAAAAAAAATTCTAAATATTTATTTTTGAGAGTGAGAGTGTGCATGTGCGTGAGCAGTGTAGGGGAAGACAGAGAGGGAGAGGGAGAGAAAATCTGCCCAGTCAACACAGAGCCTGAGGTATGGCTTGAACCTGCAAACCATGAGATCATGATCTGAGCCAAGATCAAGAGCTGGACACTTAACCAACTGAGCCACCCAGGCACCCCTAAAATTTCTCCTTTATATCACAATTAGGATATTATTTTATTAAAAAAATATTTATTTATTTTTGAGAGAGAGAGAGCGCATAAGCAGGGGAAGGGCGGAGAGAGGGACAGGCAATCCAAAGCAGGCTCTGCACTGACAGCAGAGTCCAACGTGGGGCTCGAACTCATGAAAGTGTGAGATCAGGACCTGAGCCAAAGTCAGATGCTCAACTGACGGAGCCACCCAGGTGCCCCAGGATATTATTTTAAAATTGTGTGTGCAGGCATAGGTTTATTCTATGTGAATTCCAGGTCAGGATGGTAAAGGAGGAATCACAAAATATTTGTTTATAAAGGGAGCGAGGTGCCTGCTGGGGTGGAGCCCCTGGACATTCATGTTCAACGGGGGCGACAGCCCACACACCATTACTAGACTCCCCTTCCCCACCCAGAGAGCCTGGTGGAGGGTGGGGGTCCGACCTCAGTCGGGAAAGCTTCTCAGTGCCAGTGGGACAAAGAGGGTGTCCAGCTCTGTTCGGGCAGAGACCCCTGCCCGTGAGAGGTCTGGCAAGGACAACCTCTGGGAGCGGGGACATGTCAGGGAAACAACAAAGTGGGGCTTGCGTAGCAATGTGTGCAGGGGTTCAGGTTTGCACCTGTTTCAGAAACCAGGGCACCGCTGCCAAATCTTCGAGAGACTTCACAAAAAATGGGGGGGTGGGGCGGTTTGGCTGAGGGAGCCACCCAGGCCTTGCCAGGGCTCAGGCAGCACCAGACTCGTTTTTCTGGAGTGACAGGGACCTGGTAAGAAAACAGTTCCTGTGGACTGTGGCTGTCTTCTGGGCTCCACATTCTGGGGCCCTTTTCAGACTGATGGACTGACATCAGTCTAAGCACAACCAGTGCCTCTGGCCAACCCCCCCCCCCAAAAAAAAACCAAACACACAAACACGTCATTAGAGACAACTAAGAAACCTAAAACCCATCTGCTACAGCTCTTATTCAGGACCCACTGACCTTAGTTTTTCAAGAAATTCCAATGAGCCTAGTTACCTGGTTTCCTAGGCGCCGACAGATACAAACCAGCAGGTGAGCAGACCACTCTAGCTTTTAACAAACACTGGTAGAGGTGGTAACGAGACCCAAGAAACTACAAAAAGCAATCCAGGATGATTGATCATGGAGACAGCAGAGTCAAGAAAGGAATTCTAGACCAGCTCTCCGGCCTGCTTGGCTTCAGGTCTGTGACCCCATTCTGGCTTAATAAGCGACCTTTGGCACATAACCCCAGCCGCTCTCAGGTTCGACTTCTTCTCCCTAAAATGGTTCACCGTGAAGATCCAAGAAAATAAGGAACAGCAATCCGTAAGTATTGAAGGAGCATGCGGCTGTACATGACTGGTGTGTGTGTGTGTGTGTGTGTGTGTGTGTGTGTAAACAGCCATAAGGCACAGGCTAGCTTATCCTCTGCCTTAAGAAAGTAGGCATGGATAACAAACATTTTATGGAGAATTTTGCTTGGAAACTAAATTGTTGACAATTTAGTTAAACTAAATTTCGTTTGGATTTTACTAAAATGTTAACAGTTGTTAGGGAGATGGGTGATTAACCAGTTTTTTCCTCTTTAAACTTTTCTCTATTTCCTATAATGATTATATTCTAGTTTCCTCCCTCTTTCTTCCCTTACCATCCTGGATGCTGGGCACATTATAGCTCGATACTCATGAATGGAGTGAATGTGGGAACTGACCCGATTGTAGAGTCTCCCGTAGAACAGTGTTTTTGTCTGTGATTAGAAGCGTAACCTAGACGCACCTGGGTGGCACAATTGAGTGGTCGACTCCTGATTTCAGCTCAGGTCCTGATCCTAGGGTCATGGGATAGAGCCCTGAGTTGGGCTCCATGCAGAGCGTGTAGCCTGCTTAAGATCCTCTCTCAGTGCGCCTGGGTGGCTCAGTAGGTTAAGTGTTTTAACTCTTGATTTAGGCTCACATCATAATCTCACGGTTCATGAGATCGAGCCCCATGTTGGGCTCTGTACTGATGGCATGGAGCTTCCTTGGGATTCTCTCCCCACCTCTCTCCCTCTGCCCCTCTCCCTGGATTGTGCTTGTTCTAAAAAAAGCGTACCCTCTATCATGATGAGCACTAGTTGTTGTCATTGAATTCTACTCCTGAAACCAATATTGCACAGTATGTTAACTAACTAGAGTTTAAATAAAATTTTGAAAAAAGAAAAAGCATACTCTGTATCTGGGGAAACTACAGCAGAGTAAATGAAGTTCTTTAGCTGTCTACTCACAGAAGTTACACACTTAATGTTTAGCTACCAGGGAAGGAGGCGCTCATCCACAGACGCCTGGACTCAGGGTCTTCAGGCCCAGGAGCCCGTGTGGCCTGTGGCCCAGCTGGCCGGGCCCAGGATGGAAACACACAGCCAAAGGCTTTCTCTGGCAGCTTTGCTCTCTCACCTTAACCCATCTCACCAGTGCGAGGCTCTGGCAAACGGTAGCAACTCATTTAGAAGTTCCATTTCTATAAATTAAACAAAAACACAATTAAAATGTAGTAGGTGCTAAAACTTGGTTTTGAACTTTTATTAAAAAAATATATTTGCAAACATATAAAATTTAGGATGAAAAATGCTCATTTGAAAACATGTAATAACTTAATATTTGCAAACATACACAGATGGTATAAAATCCATACCATTAAAAATGTTAATGATGAAGTATTGCGCTCATGGAACAAAATCTTGCTGTAATTCCAGAGCTTCTCACCCCCACGCCTCAGGGAGCGGAGAATCTGGTACACGGAAAGTCATGAGAGCCACATGGCCAAAGCAGTAATACAGAATAAAAAACCATTTAGAACACATATTTTAAAAACACATTTCTTAAGGATCACACAGGTAAAAGGGAAACACGCTTCTGCACTTTCCCCAAAGTGAACGATATTGCATCTTAGCATTTCAAATGATGTCAAATACAAAACCGAGTGAAACATTGCACACATCTCTCCTGCTGAATTTGCTGGAAAACAGGCTCCTTGAGGCCCCGGCCCACTCAGGGAAATGTTCTCAGGCACAGCTTTTAAAAAGCCCGTGCAAGGTGCTTTACTTGGTTTAGATCTTAACATTTTATACACCTGAAAACACAGGGCACTCTTGGTTCCAGAAGGTACTCTGAACACAACCGAAGAAAACCAAAGCTAGGTAAGAAAGAAACGTGTGCTCAGCAGCAAATATGCAGCAAGAATGCGGGACACCCGTCCCCGTGAATCCTTGTCCTCACTCACGTGGACCAGACGCCCCGTGCCTGTGCCCCCTCTCATTCCTGTTTCTACCTTTTGCCCAGTTACTGTGTGATGGCTGATTTTGTTTTTTAAGCAGTTAGGCACCTTCAATTTCATGTTGCATTATTAGTAATACAATGGCAGTTATGGCCTCTTCTACCCAAATGAGAAAACTTCAAGCTACATTCTTGGGGGGGTGGGGGGAAGAATAAAGCTGCATGGTTTAAACATATTTACCTAGTACAGGATTTGATAGGGTTTATAGTTCTTACAAGGAAACACAGGCAGGAAAAGAACAGATGCTTGACATGCAAAATTGGGCCGGACACATTCTAAACAAGGTGTGTGCAGCCTTCAGCAGAGAAGGACCCAAGTCAACTTGGGCTCTTTGCAAGACACCACTCTGTGAAGGCTGCTGAAAAGCCTTGGAAGGTGAGCTGTGGACACTCCCACATAGACAGTACGAGAGGCTTCTCCTGACACTGACAGTCACTTGGAAACTTAGGATTCAAAGTCCCACCTTAGGAACTCTGGAGAGACACACGACGAGGAGGGGCTTCTGTCTTAAAGGAACAAGGCTGTCTGGGAGGTGCAGGAGTCCATTCAGGACACCACGTGACTACAACACAAGAGCAGGGCCACCCACTGGCCTGGGGCGGGGGGCGGGGGGGGGGTGGTGCACAGATGGACATGGTGGCCTAAATGCAGAACTAGCAAGAAGCATCTGTGTTTTGATGTCCATTCTGATTGAACTAAGGTTTGAAGTGAAGGTTCCAGTGAAGTCACCGCAGCAACGTAAACATGCAACCTAAGCCAGCATGAGGTTCTGGATAGTAAGTGTGACCGAGGAGTAAGGCAACTGAGCTGTGACTTCTGGGCCAGGGTCATACAACTGCGACTGTTCAGGCTTGGCCTGACTTTTCTGGGGACTCATTCTGGCCTAAACTTCCTGGTAATAGTGACAGTGAACTTCTGGCTTCTGAATTTTAAGTTAATCATACATGAATCTTAGAGTTGAAACAGGCTTACCCTTTTCAGGTCTCCATGACTTGGGCACTTAAAAGTTTATTTTCCCACTAAAGAAACCTTATCATAGATTCTCTTTTCTGTCTAACATATTCCTTGCTTGGAATTAAAGGGTGAACATTAACAGATCTGACTGCAGACCCTCTTTAAGATAGTCGCTCTTAACTCCCACATAATATTATACATACTCAAGGCATTTCAAGTCAAATGCCTATCACAACAAGAATCCCTTGATTCTTCCACATGCCAAAGCCCACTGAAGCTACACTGGGGGTGTAGTCAAACCTCTTCTCTGAGAAAACCTGTTTCTGGAGTCACATGGGCTCCCCCAACACCATCTCCTGCTGTAACACTCTGTATCTTACTTCGATGTTCTCCTTCCTGGGTGACGTACGAGCAATTCATTTTTGGTTGCTGAATTTACACACTACTTTTGAAAACAAACTATTCCCAATGGAGTATGAGAATGTATGAGCTTCCCTGACTTTTGAACAATTCACAAATAACCAGGTAGACAGGAAGAGAAGACACTAAGTTGACAAGCAGAAAAGTTGCCCAGGAAGCATGTTTAGACCAACAAAAGCCAATTAAAGTATTCTTTATGCTAAAAAAGAACTAAGACCAAACTAAAACAAGTATGTCATTCGCAAGTAGTTTCTAAAATCTCAGCTAGGAAAAAAAAAAAAAATCTATGGATTTATGATTGAGTTACCATTAAAGCTTAAATGATTGTTCCGAGGAACCATCACATCCATCAGCATTATTCATAGCTAATCCTTATGCTAGCTGGTTGAGCCAATTGGGTTTTTACCCCATCATTAAATAGTGCTCAGAAAAGTAAGCAGTGCATCTTAATTGGTTAAATACTACAAAATGATCTGTATCATAGAAACGAAGACACTTTCATTCAAAGAGTATCTTAAAATTACTATTGCTGAAATAAATCAAAATCTACATTAAAATATTACTAATCACCATTACATGCCATAAAAGAATAAATATAAATCATGGCAGGTCAATAGCAGCATAACAAAGCATCTTTACACATCTTCACACTTTGGGCTGCACAGGTACTCACAGCCTAGGAATACATTGGTAAAGTTCTGAATTTCACACTTTGTTTTTACCTCCATATTCTACAATAAAGTAAGGGCAGTGTGAATAAAAGCTCCCTTTTCTGCATAGCTTTAAAACTACTCTCAGTAGACTCGAGGAATGGAACCAGAATGGCTTTGTCAGATTGGTCCACTGGTCCTTTTGTCAAAGTGTTAAGGAAAACAATCAACAATGATTTCTGCATTTAGACAGAAAAGGAAAATAAGGCTACACTTCACACAAAACTTAACACTGTCCAAACCACTCAAGAGTTTAACATAAAGTGAAGGTTTCTGATCGCGTTCGGTCTTTACCAGCCCCAGCCTTTGCTCCCAAGGTGTGACATGCTACCCCCATACTGTCACAGGGCCTGGCGGGGCCCTCTTCTCATGGTATCACTGCCCTGGGAGTCGCTGCATGGCAGCACGGGGGACACTTAGAAACAAAGCACAACTGAGAAATTTCAGAACTTTTAAGGTCCAGATGGGGCATTCATATAAAATATACTTCACTTGGAACAAATCAGTCTTAATTCGCCAACTTAAACTCTGATCCTTAAAACTCAAAGCTACTTTGCACAGAGCAGACTTCTGCTCTTTTCAGAACTTGACTATGAGCCTAAGACTCGAGTTTCTAGGGTGGGGAGGAGCAGGGGAAGGGGCGCGGCTGGGCTGTATTCTGCTGCAAGGCTGGTGACCCCTCCTAAGACCTTGAAAGTGAAAGCAAGCTGAAAATCAGACTCCTAATTTCACATCCTTTCTTAGAGCTGATGAAAACACCCACAAAACTTTAACACAATGGTCTTTGTTTTTGTTGTTTTTTTTTTTTTTTTGTCAAAACAAAGGTCTGCTGGTGATGCTTCACAGTGAAACCTCCATTATCACTGAGAACGTCACTTGGAAAACATTCTTAAGGAATGAGTCTCTTTCTCATAGGCTCAATTTCAGGATTCTCACAACTTAAAGTTCTGTTTAGAAGTTTCCATGACGAGGCCTATTTGTTTCTGAGGTCGACATTCTGCCTTCGGATTTATTCTGCTCCAGTCATAAGTTGTGGTTGTCTTTGTTCTTGGTCAGAACCTGCAAGTAGACTTCGTGAAGTGTACTGAGGAAGCTGGAATCATTCTGGAAGAGATGGTAATGTTTCATTTACCTCAGTAGAACTTACTTCCTTGACAAAAGTTTAGGAAAAAACCTGTATAATGCTTTGTAGAACTAATCACCCAAAGAATCTCACCACCCAGAGACAAGTGCAAACCATACTTTGGAATTCACTCAGTCACTTTTCCATTAGGAGTGTATGTTCAGAAAGAGAGAAACATTACTCCTGGCTAGGCTTGAATTTACTTTATGAACGGATTTTCTAAGAAGAACTTACATATTTTTTTTTAATTAAAGAATGAAAGTTTAAAGACTCCACTGATGTCCTACATACCTTTATTAGATGTATTAATGTATCCTGGAGCTGAGACTTGCTGAGAATAATGGAAGGCTTTCTCTGATTTTCTGATGTTCCAACAGTCAGGGGAGAGGGGGCGCCTGTTTTCCTCTCAAGGTCTGCGGACCTTGTAACTGTCTGCTGGAAAACACTTGGGGACAGCAGGACTGAGGACACTGCCATGGTTGTTGCAGTGACCAGCGTGGGGCCTGCGACCTGCAGGGGAGCAATGGTCATGAACAAAGCTTGTTAAATGACGAAGGGCCTGTTTATTGGGATGCCAAGTCTGATCATCATAGAAAGGAAATAGGACCACAGCCAGATATGAACAGTAAGAACAATCCTATGGTAATTAAAAATGTAAAGTTTTATATGGGGAGCACAGGAATGATTGGAAGAGGGCAAGAGGGAACTTTCTGGGGTGATGGAAATGTTACATGTCTTGACTGGGTGGTCACCCAAGGAATATATGTGTGTTAAAACTCATAAAACACCTGCACTTTATCTGTATTTTACTTCAAAAAAAAATGGGGGGGAATAAAAAAATCCAGTTATATGAAGCATTAGTTTCTTCTGTAGTGTTTAATACATTTATTATACCACTACAGGTATCAAAGATACAACCTCTTGGGGCACTTGGGTGGCTCAGTTGGTTAAGCATCCAACTTCAGCTCAGGTCATGATCTCACAGTTCGTGGGTTTGAGCCCCGCGTCAGGCTCTGTGCTGATAGCTCAGAGCCTGGATCCTGTTTCAGATTCTGTGTCTCCCTCTCTCTCTGCCCCTCCCCTGCTCACAGTCTGTCTTGCTCTCTCTCAAAAATAAATAAAAACCTTAAAAAAATTAAAAAAC
This sequence comes from Lynx canadensis, assembly GCF_007474595.2. Taxonomy (NCBI): domain Eukaryota; kingdom Metazoa; phylum Chordata; class Mammalia; order Carnivora; family Felidae; genus Lynx; species Lynx canadensis. The sequence continues at coordinate 21,623,657 of NC_044304.2, forward strand.
AAAGACACAACCTCTTACAAATAAAATGAACATCTACCCCCATTTAGATGTGCTTCTATGCTAATGATGGCTAACCATCAGAATACACTAAGCCAGTAATAATCAGCATTTTTAATAATTCCCACATTTGATACAATCAGCAGACATCTACATTCCTTTCTTCTGTCACCCCTCCCATTCATAAACTGCCACAGTTTGGTGCCACGCCAGGCTGAGCGCCCCTGCTGATCCCCACGCAGCAGGATGAGATATAGGGAAGACCAGTTCATACCACCAGTCAGGAGCTGGCTGCAGTTGAAGTTCTAAGACTTGAGGAGGTTGCAAAGGCTCAAAGGCAAATGGGAACATAGAAGTTTAGGAACTGAAAAAAATAAGTGTGCACTTTGAGGTTGGTAGGTAATGGAGGGTGGGGAAAACATTTAAAAAGTGAAGCAGGAGAGAACAAGCAGAGGACAGAGTGCACAGGCCCGGGAGGCGCTGTCGTTATAGCTGCGGGAAGCAATGAGCGCCCAGAGCACAACAGCGACTTGTAACCAGGGCATCATAGCTCTTCCGGGGCAAAGAGCACCTCCTCCTCATGGAAACCAGGCTGACGTGCACTCAGCTGACACACACAGAGCGCCCAGCCCAGCCGGTGGCTGATCCTGCCCTGCGTACGGTCAGGGAAGACATCAGTACAGAGATGGTGACTGGAGGCCCAGGGTGACTGGGTGACTGGAAGCCCACAGGGGCCGTGGTGATGAACTCGGCTGGGGCGGCAGGGGAGCCTGGCCTAGGAGGGGCATCTAAGAGGGCTCTAGGCTTGAAAGGTACAACGTTCTATGGCACACACAGCAGAAGAACTTAAATATAATGTGTTCTTCAGAGAAAGGGGGTCCTTACCGGGATGGCACTGGGTAACACCTTAGGCTGGACAAAGACTTCAGGATCCTGGTTTTGCTGCATAGACTGCAATGTTTAAAAAGAAAAGATGAACAGACCTAACAAGTTTCCATGAAGATTTCCCAGTGACCGGGGATAAACCCACATTAGCAATAAGGAATAGTTCAGACATTAACTAGCTCCTAGATTCCTGAGGGAAGAGGCTGACAGCAACATTTAACAACGTAACCAATGTGTCATCTGTGAGGCCAGGGCTCTGGGACAGCCTCCGAACCGCTCAGGTTCCCTAAGAGAGGGGCTGTGTGCAGAGCCGTCAAGAGGTCTCTAAGGAAAGCAGAAACCTGTATCTAAGAGCTGGGGACAGCCCAAGCACATTTTTGCTGTTGAGTCTGTAGAGACGCCATGTTCTGGCAGCACGAGACCTTGCTAAGGCCGTGTGGACTCTGGACAGGGCGGCACTAAACAGTCCTCATGCAGAGTCACCTTCCTTCCATGTGCTTGCTACATTTTGTCCTCCTTCACTGGGAGACAAAGAACTTCTTGCTGTAGAGCAAATGCATTAGAATTCAGTGAAGCCCCAGGCCTTAAATGAAATGGAAATGGAAATATACACGTATGTAAGTGTCCCCTGTGAGGAGGCTCACTGGAGAGCTGGGAGCTGTCCCCAAGGCCAAAACATGGAGGGGGCAGAACAGTGGTGGCACGGGTGTGTCAGGGGGTGACACCAATCTGTTATAACATTCTCTCTGCTTATACTACAGAGAACCTCAACAGAAACGGCCCAAAATGAAAATTGAACAATATAACCAAGATACTGAACTCCCTTTCTTTCTGTGCAAGATTTTAAAGGACTGGAACAGAACAGTCCACTAACTAAGAAATCACACATGATTATTATGATGGGCTCGTCTGTATAATACTATTCGGTATGATGTTAAGACTGTGGATTCTTATCAAAGGGCACAGGACTGAAGTTTTGGGAGGCAAGCAACACTGCTCTCAAGCAGAAGACTCTGCCCCTCTCGAGAAGCTGTGTGATCTCGTACGCATCACCGCAGTTGGAGCTGACTCTCGTCTGCACACTCACCAGCCTCATCCCTCTCTGAGTGGCAAGCCTCTTCTTCACGCCCCACCCCCAATCGACCACCAGGCCCCACTGCCCACACCTGTTAACAAACCTGCTGGTCCACACTCTCGAAGTCAGGCCGCACCAGTCCAAGCCTGGGTAACTGTCTGGCCTCCTTCGGGTGGCCCTACTTCCAGCTTCTCCTTTCCCAGCTCACCACCTCCCCTTAAAGCCCTAGAAAGGCCCCCTGGGGCTGTGAGAACAAGCCTCGGACTGCTTCACAGAGTTTACAAAGTCCTGCTCCTCAGCCAGTACCTACGCCCCCAAGGTCCTCCCAGAGGAGGCCTGGCCACACTACAGGTCTTTAAGTTCAGCAAATGCCTCTCATCTCCAGGCCTCTGCACACACTATTTTCCTGACCTCAAACACTTTCTCTACCTCTAGGAAAGAGCTGACTAACTCCTACTGAATCTTCAGATCTCAGCTGAATATGAGCTTCATTGGGAAGTTTTACTTGATCCCGTATCTCCAAATCTGGGATGTGATTATGGCCCGAGGTGGGCACTCAGTGAGTACCAAGGGAGCTGGGGATGGGACAACGCTGGGGATAATCTGGATCTATGGTCCTGAGTCAAATGCAGACTCCTGGAATTGTCAGGCAGAAACAAACAAAACCCCCTACAACGCATGCCCTGACAGGAAAATACCGATATTGTTTTTTAGCTTGTATCAGTTGAGATATCTGGGAAAGTGGAACTGAGTCACAACACCGTGTACCAACGGTCTAGCTGTTCATTACTGGGCTTTCCACCTCCTGTCTTCCGGCCCTGGGTGTACGGAACAGTCGTCTCTTTGAAGCGACTGTCTCATGGATGTCAACATCAAGGCCTCTGCAGCCCCATCCTACCGAGTTAGAGCCCCCCACCCTCCTGCCGGTACCTGAAGGGGAGCAAGCACCATGTTGCTGAGGGATGCTGAGGCTCGCGCGGCTGCAGTCTTAGGCGGAGGCTCTATGAAGCTCTCAGGTGTGGCCAGCTGGCCGGCTGCTGAACAAAAGCCGGATGTCATGGCACTTTTCCCAAGTGACTGCGTCTGTATTTGGTCATGCTGTGGGGTCAACCTGAGTTTCTGGAGAAGATCAACACTTGGGAGCGAGGTACCAGCTGTGTTTGTCACACTCAGTGGGGCCCTGAAGGGGCTCTGGGTGGCAGTCAGATTGGCGTGGCTCAGCTCAGGGACTGGCTGGCTCAGGAGTGGAGACCTCTGTCTCGGCGTGGTCTTCACCGCCTGTATCATGGTGGTGTTTCGGGGTAAGCTGGGGGGAACCTGTGCCGTAGGAGCTTCTGCTGGTAGAGTCGGACTGAGCACAGGGCGCAACGGGACGGCATAGACGGGGGCCTGTTTTTCACTGGACTGTGTGATGGAGGCGGGAGTGATCAGCACCGGGGTGGGGACTTCAGGTTGGACTGAGTGGTGGGAGGCAGGATGGACACCCAGGTTGTCCGACTGAGGGGCTCCTCCTGACTGCTCAAAGGGAAATGGTAGGAATGAGCTGGGCTCTTTCTGGGAGGCATCTCCTGGCAGCTTCTCCACTTCTTCTGAATCCAGACCCACAACACTTGGCTGTTCTTTTGGCAAAGAGGTTCCAAATAATTCTTCCACTGTCAGATGTTTGTGTCCAGATGGAGCAGACTGAAAAACAAATCAAACTGCCCAATGAAAGAAATCTCTTGCAAACCAGTGTAACCAGACTTCTTTCCCATTAACCAAAACATTTTGCAGAAGCAAAGATAGATGGAGTCTGAAAATAAGGAAATGGAACTGAAGATGTGTTAGGGACTAAGGCCAAAATGCATCTTGTCTCCCCAAACTGGTGGGCAGAAATCTGCATTCGTACTAAGATCCAAGTTTTAGGGACTCCCAGGATAGTGTTAGAATTCACCTTGTTTTCTTGGCAAAGGGATATAACGTAAAGAAGAAATATTACAAGTAGTGCTTGGTTGGCCTGTACCAGTAACACAAGCAAGGAAATAATACTCAAGAGGACAGAGGGACCAAATGCTGAGTAAGTAATCCTATCTTTATTTTCATAGTTCTTGATAAAAAGCTAGGCACTGCACCTTGAGGACTAGGTCTTAAGTACCAGAAAATAAACTGAACTGTTTTTTAAAATAGCAGGCCGTTCCTCCTCTCTACTACAAGATCACAGATTCCTTCAGAAGAAGCAGACATGTAGGTCTGAGAATGTTCACTTTGCATCTGCTGTAGTGGTCTGGCTTACTGATACCACTGCAATGATGTGGAGGGGGAATATTTACGCTTTCCACTCCTGAGCTTTCCTACACCTTCCCTTCATGTGCTATGGTCATATTCATTTGCCCTTTATCTTCAGAGTGCCTGCAGGGTGCCAGGACCTGTGCCCCCAGGACACAGTAGGGAGGAACAAAAAAAGTCTGACCGACAGGGCTTGTGTTCCAGTGGGGAACTAACCTAAGTACTTTGAAAACACATACAGCCTCGACATATGGTTTTATTCCATAAGCGTGTACACTACTTAGCTGCTCAGATATATATTCACGTGGAAAAAGACGGTTCGCTGAAACACACGGTTTTCAGTTCCTCAGAAGGCCGATAAAGGCCCGACACTACACTGCCCCTGAAGCAGAAGGATGAGTGCACTATGGTGTGACCACATTTCTATAGGAAAAAAGCACTGGTTTTCCCAAGCAAGTGTTTGCTGCATCCGTGTGACAAGTAGTTACAGGTTTCCCTGCTATCTGAAGGGGGAGCGTTCCTGGGAAATGTTTCTAAGCCAAAATGGCAGAAAGTGAAGAAGCAATTACCATTGATTCATATGGAAAAATTCTGAGTATCTCTGGGTCCCCAAAATAACCCATTTTCAGCTTTTCTTTACAAAATTAATGTTTATTTATATTTGAGAGAAAGAGAGAGAGAGAGAGAGAGAGAGAGAGAGAGACAGAACATAAGCAGGGGAGGATCAGAGTGGGAGACACAGAATCTGAAGCACGTTCCAGGCTCTGAGCTGTCAGCACAGAGCCTGCCGTGGGGCTCGAACCCATAAATGGTTGAGATCATGACCTGAGCTGAAGTTGGACGCTTAACCAACTGAGCCGCCCAGGCGCCCCTCTCTTCGGCTTTTCTGATAACCTTAGAACACATCTTGCTAACAGGTGCTCACAGACCCAGGTCAAGGCTGTGGCGGCCTGAGGCTGGGGTGCTGAGTGTGGTTCCTGGGGAAGGGGCTGGGCAGAGCTGCCCTCTGTCCAGGGTGCCCGCTGCATCAGTAGCTCAAATGTCCAACGCTATTTCACTTTTTACCTCTTCTCACACAAGCAAAAACTGTCTTTGGATTTCTTTCGGTTGGCAAAACAGTTACCGATGTGGGTCTTTCCTAAAAGCAAAAGTGGCTTAATGTGAACTTTTGAAAAGGGGACGGTGGGGACACCTGTATCGGGTTTAGCAGGTGCCCAGGACACTGTGCTGAGATGGGTGGGGTGGGGAAGAGAGGGACTTACTGGCAGCAGGTTCTTAGGGGAGGGGTTGAGGCTCCCTCTGCTGTGGAGGGAACTGGGGAAAGGAGGCCAGTACCCAGGGGGTGTGCAGGGTGGCTCACTTGTGAGGGGTGGATGGAAAGGGAGTGCCACTGGGGTGTCTTATCACCTGCTGGGTGAGAGAACGGAGGTGGGGCAAAGGAACAGTTGTGGAGAAGAGGCAGAAACTTCCTCTAGTTGTAGAAAATTGTAATTCCTGGGGCGCCTGGGTGGCTCAGTCGGTTATGCGTCCGACTTCGGCTCAGGTCACGATCTCGCGGTCCTCGAGATTCTGATTCTGTGTTTCCCTCTCTCTCTGCCCCTCCCCCGTTCACGCTGTGTCTCTCTCTGTCTCAAAAATAAATAAACGTTAAAAAAAAAATTAAAAAAAAGAACATTGTAATTCCATATCGAATCATTTCTTCTTAGAAAATATCCAGTAAAGAGAATTAATGTAATATTTCTTGGCAAGTTAATGGGACAAAAGGCTTTAAGTGAAGGGATTCTCAAATGGCAAGATTCAGGCCCCACCCCCCCCGCCCCCCCATTAATGCTGTAGTCACAACACTTCTTGTACTTTAAGGAATTTTCCAGATTCAGGATCTTACTTCAAATACAATGTAGCACTAACATCTATTATAAACTGTGGAGGTAAAAAAAAAAAAAAAAAAAAAAAAAAAAGCAAAAGATTGTATACGGTTTAATTTCCTTATGTTTTTACTTCTGAAAAAGTTGCAGAGTTTAGGATCCGAAATCAAACACACCCAGATTTAATTCCCAGCTTAGCTGGGAAAATTATAGTCTATTTAGTTACCTCATCTGAAAAATGAGGGCAATTATGGCAATTACTTCTCACAGAGCTGATGTGAAAGTTAATTTCTCAATATGATACCTGGTGCCCAACAAGCATTCGATAAATGGAAGTTGGCTATTATCATTATATGAACACCAGACAGTCTTACTAGCAATCATAATAAACCTGCGTTTGTACATGTTTTAAGAAACATCAAATACTATGTTAGAATATTAAAAATTCATCAAATCCTTCTGGAATATCATACCCCGTGATGCAAAATAACACTACCACCTGATGGGCTATCAAGGCTGTAGTATTATAAATCTGTCATGCCCTGATGCAATGACTCATTAAAGACACAGTTGTTGGGGCTCCTGGGTGGCTCAGTCAGTTAAGCGTCTGACTTCGGCTCAGGTCATGATCTCACAGTTCATGAGTTCAAGCCCTGCAATCAGGCTCTGTGCTAACAGCTCAGAGCCTGGAGCCTGTTTAGGATTCTGTGTCTCCTTCTCTCTCTGCCCCTCCCTGCTTGTGCTCTGTCTCTCTCTCTCTCTCTCTCTCTCAAAAATAAACGTTAAATATAAAAAAAAGACATAGTTGTTTATTTAAAACTCACTGGTATCATTTCAAATCCATTCAAGGTAATTCAAAAACAGACAGCAAATTCCCATTTGGGACACACTTCTCGTCCTCTCTGTCCAGGCCACATAACTAGTAGCAGGGGTGCATAGGTTCCATTTCCCCAGATGGGCACTAGGATTGATTCACTTTTAGATCTCTGGCATCATAAATGTCCACTGATGAGCACAGACATAATTCCACTCCTCCCCACCGATTTCTGACAGTGATGGCAAAATATACATAACCAAAGTTACCATTTTAGCCATATTTAAGTGTAAAACTCAGCAGCATTCAGTACAGTCACAATGCTGTATAACTACCACCATTATCTACTTCCTCACTCACAGCCCCTGATAATCTCTATTCTACTTTCTGTTCCTATGAATTTGCCTACTCTACGTACCTCGTTTAAGTGCAATCATATACTTGGCCTTTTGTGACTGGCTTATTTCGCTCTTGGCACAGTGTCCCCCAAATTCATCTATGCTGTACCATGTGTCAGAATTTCCTTCCTTTTAAAAACGCTGACAAATACTCCATTTGTATGCATATACCACATCTTGTCTACCCATTCATCTGAGCATTGATACTTGGGCTGTTTTCACCTTTTGGCTATTGTGAATAATGCTGCTACAAACACTGGTGTAAAGTATGTTTAATCCTTGTTTTCAATTCTTTTGGGTATACACCCAGGAATAGAATTGAGGACCTTCCAAACTGTTTTCCAAAGCTGTTGCACCATTTTATATTTCTACCAATGATGCAAAATGGTTCTAACTTCTCCACGTTCTTGCCAACACATCGGCCACTTGTAGATTTGAAAAAATGACTATGCAAGTCATTTGCACATTTTTGAGTTGGGTTAATTCTCTTTTTATACACATTATGTTTAGAACAAAGTGGTCAAGACTGCTTGGCAAAAAGTACTAGAAAACTTACACTAGTTTTTATTCATTAATACAAATTATGTCAATCTTAACCACCACATCCTGTTTTATATGTATGTATATACACACAAAACAACGTGTGGATGTACATACTTTGAGAAATACAGACCACATTGGGGCTATTCTACTTTGCAAAAACTTGAGTCTTTCCCAGGTAAGAATACAAATATTTTACATTATAAGAAAAGGAGCAATTAAACAACATGACATAGAGATAACTCAACATGAAATACACCTTTGGCTTCAAAAATGGCATGATTCAGGTAGCAATTTTTACCTGTCTAGTGGAACATAAATGGACTTATGAACAATTAAAATTACCTGCATGTACATTTTGAATGTTTTTACACTTATGCTTAAAAAAAAAAAAGTATTTCTAACAGTTTAAAATTGACTTCACATTAAAAAATGAAACTGGGGCACCTGGGTGGCTCAGTTGGAGGAGTGTCCAACTTAGGCTCAGATCATGATCTTGTTGCTCATGAGTTCGAGCCCTGTGTCGGGCTCTGTGCTGACAGCTCAGAGCCTGGGGCCTGCTCTCTCTCTGCTCCTCCCCCACTTGCACTCTCTCTCAAAAATAAATAAACATTAAAAAAAAAAAAAAAAAAAAAAAAAAAAAAAAAAAAGAAACCATATTGGAGAGCCCTGAACCCTGATTGCAAAAGTAGCAGAAAGCTTCGAGATTTCTCCATGCAGCCTCCCTACAACCTCTGCCAGGTCAGAAACATTCTCAGACTGTGTCTGGAATAGGATGTGTGGTAATTCATTAGGGTTTCAGAGGAATCTCTGTAAGAAGAGATAAACGAAGTTACGACAGCAGGAAGACTGACCTCAGACAGGACATGTACTGTGTGTGTGTGGGGGGGGGGGTCCCTGTGCTGCACACCTGACACGCATCACTCATCAGTGAGGGCAGTGCTAGTAGCACTGCCACTTTGTAGGTGACACCCGAGTACGACAGACCCAGACTCCAACCCAGTGCTAACTAAGTCCATGCTCTTGACACTTATGCCCCTGTACTGAGATGTCGAATAAGTATAGTCTAGGACACCTACTCAACTGGATAACGATAAGGACTTCCGGAAAACAGAGATACACCTAAGAGATGGCTACAGGTCAAACCGTGCCCAACTTTTGGAAATATGTACCCGGCTGCTGAATGAGTCACAAGAGACACGCGAACGAAGCATGCTTCTCCACACAAAAGCTTTATGGTCTCTGCATTTGAGAGGACCCTTCACCTTCTGCCCAGGACAAGAAAAACTGGCTGCCCTGCTCTGGTACTTGGACTTACTTATTCATGGATTCATCTTGCCTCATCCACAGAAAAGGGGAATTTTCTTCTTCCCTCATGTCTGAATATGCTTCAAGTCTGGACTCCATGTTTTGCAATGCCTCCCTTACATCAAGGGTTAGTCTCACCATTCTCCCTGTGAAATGGGATTCTGGGAGGAAGAGTATGTGCATCGCCAAATTCCAATATACTGAATTAGGCTTTTCTATTCCTTCCTCACCCCACAGCTCTTGTCACTTAGGGAATTTCCTATTTCGGTCTGGACCTATGGTGTCCATGTCAGATTTCTGACCTGGTCAGTGTACTGGGCACACCAGAAGCTATGTATTATTTAGGAACCAAAAAGCAATATAAAACATACCAGGGAAATAGTCCCAAGGGACTTGTGAATTGTGAAACTGAAATGGAACCGAATATTATCAGGACTTGACAGCATTTGCTCCTCAGCACCAGGTGGCAGTGTTACTAAACACGTGTACAATCTGTGTGGAGGGTTGATTATGGATTTAAGCTAATTTTAGTCAATCACATGGCTTCTGACAATATCCAGATCACTTTGACCTATAAACTGGGATCTCAGAAGACTGTGAGAAGGAGGGAATAGCGGCAGCAGTATTCTCACGGGAGGGTACAATTCTCTGTGTGCCCACAGATCCAACACCGGAGCTTTTGCTGACAGGCTAAGCAGCTACAGCTCGTCATACTCCCCTTCATCTTTCCTTTCTTTCTTTCTTTTTTAAGTTTATTTATTTTGAGAGAAAAAGAGAGTGTGTGAGTGTGTGTGAACAGGGAAGGGACAGAGAGAGAGAGAGGAAAAGGGGGGGGAGAGAAAGAGAAAGAGAGAAAGAGAGAAAGAGAGAGAGAAAGAGAGAAATAGAGAGAGAGAGAGAGAAAGAGAGAGAGAGAGAGAGAGAGAGAGAGAGAGAGAGAGAGAGAACGAGCCCCACGCAGGCTCTGAGCCGTCAGGGCAGAGCCCGATGCCGGGTTTCAACTCATGAACCGTGAGATCATGACCTGAGCCGAAATCAAGAGTCGGACGCTTAACGGGTGGAGCCACCCAGGTGCCCCTCACACTCTTCCTTCATCTTTCAATGGACAGTGTTTTATGGTTCTTAAGGCATTCTTTGGGGTCCACTTCTCACTCCCCCTGTTATTAACTTGGTTTGAAAGTTTATTACAAAGAGTCTCTAATGTATAATACAATGGAAGCTATGCATAAAAATAAATGTCTTTAAACTTAATGATTAAGGGGCGCCTGGGTGACTCAGTCGGTTAAGCGTCCGACTTCGGCTCAGGTCATGATCTCGCGGTTCGTGAGTTCAAGCCCTCGTCAGGCTCTGTGCTAACAGCTCAGAGCATGGAGCCTGTTTCAGATTCTGTGCCTCCCGCTCTCTCTCTGACCCTCCCCCGTTCATGCTCTGTCTCTCTCTGTCTCAAAAATAAATAAACGTTAAAAAAAAATAAAATAGACTTAATGATTAAGATTTTTTTTCTCCTTTTCATTGCAGTTGCCCTATTTGTGGCAAATGAACTCATTTTTTACTGCTTTTAAGGTGAAGGAAATTTTTTATCTCTTGATCTTGGTAGTTACAATGTTTAAGTTACATTTATAAAATGTTACAAGGTTGACACTTTAGATTTGAATATGTATACTATGTATTAATTATATCCCAGTAAGAAACTGTTCAAATCCTAGAGCAGCTAGAGTTTTACAAAATTAATGTGAGTCTCAGGGTGTCTGGCTGGCTCAGTCAATAGGGCATGTGACTCTTGGTCTCGGGGTTGTGAGTTCACGTCCCACATTGGATGTGGAGCCTACTTAAAATAAAATTAAAAAAAAAAATTAGCCTGGGTCTCAGTTTTCACACACATACAATACTGGTATTAATGCTACCTTCATTTCATGATTATATAATTTATGTTGCCATGTGAAGAGCTATTCTCTGTACAATAAAAATGCTGACACCAGGTGCTACTGGACTTAAGAAACAAAGCTTAAGAGCATTTTGATTGTTTGCAATTGCCTGGAAATCTCTGCGTAGTTCTCATTTCCTCCCCGCCCTTCTCCTGGCCGTGGTTGGAGTGCTGCTCCAACCCACTGCAAAACCTATCCAGCCAAGTAGAGTGTGGCCTGCCACCTGCTGTACTCTTGAGACGTGAGAGTACTCTGCTGCGGTGCCGAGGCCAGACTCTGGATATTGGGCAGGGCTCTGGGAAGCTTTGTTTACCCTTTCAGAAAGCAGGCATTGACTTCCTGAGCCTGGTTTGAATTATAATACTGATCAGTAATAGGAAACCTCTTTTATCCTAAGGTCTGTGCTCTAAATGGTTCTCTGGGTCCTGGGTCTGTTCCTTCATTTGGTTCTGACAAGAACTCTGGGAGTTGGCAGTGCAAGAACCCTTAAGCCCATCATTCAGAAAGCAAAGGGGAAGTGACTGCCTCCACTGAACACCCAGGGCTGATAAGCCGGACCAGAAGGAACACAGGCAGGCTGTTCCTTCTCTCCCTCAACACATGTTTTGCAAAAATTGCATTTTATACAGCATAGTTTTTAACATATGTTTGACCTTCAGGACTCTAAATGCAAACACAGTAAAAATGAAGCATGGGAATATAGTATTAAAAAACTGGCTTAAATCATCATCTAAATATCTAAAAACATTATGGATATATTGCTGATGGGAATGTAAAATGGTACAGCCTTTCTGGAAAACACTATGGCAGTTTCTTAATAAACTAAAACATGAAATTACCAAATGACCCAACATCTGCACTCCTGGGCATTTATCCGAGACAAATGGAAATTTCTGCACAAAAATCTGTACAGAAATGTTCACAGAAGTTTTATTTGCAACAGCTAAAAACTGAAAACTACCCAGATGTCCTTGAACAGGCAAACTGCCAGAAATGGTTAAACATATTTTGGTACTTCTACTTGACTGGGTGGAAGAGTAAAAAGGAACGAACTACTGAAAAACCTAATAATTTCAATGAAATCATGCTAAATGAAGAAAGAAAATCCCAAAGGTTTCTGTATCATTCCATTTACATAACATCCTTGAAATGACATTATAGAAATGGGGATGGCTTCGTGGCTACCAGGGTTAAGGATGGGAGGAGAGGGAAAGGAAGTATGACAGGGGAGTCAGTGTGAGAATACAAGCACAACACAAAGGATCCTTGTGTTGATGTAAGTCTTCGGTATCTTGACTGTGGTGTTGGATATACAAAGCTACATATGACATAAAATTGCACAGAAATACAGACGTGCACATAAACACAGAAGTGAATGTGAATAAAACTGAGGAAATGTGAACCAGATGGGTAGATTTTACCGGTATCCTAGTTGTGATATTGTACTTTATTTTGCAAGCTGTCATCAGTGGGGGAATGGGTAAAGGGTAAATACAGAAATGGGATCTTTCTGTATTTATTTATTTTTTAAAGTTTATTTTGAGAGAGCGTACGTGTGCACATGTGTGCACGCAGGAGGGGTAGAGGCAGAGAGAGAGGGAAAGAGAACCCCAATCTGACAGTGCGGAGCCCCATGCAGGGCTCAAACTCACGAACCATGAAATCATGACCTGAGATGTCTTGATTTAGACTTGGACGCTTAGCTTACTGAGCCACCCAGGTGCCCCTCTGTATTATTTCTTGTAACTGCATGTGAATCTGTAATTATCTCAAAATAAGAAGTTTAATTAAAAAGCTATGGGTTTTACTTGGTATTTGTTCATTTATCAAGCCATTGGTTATAAAGAAAACTAATTTAGTCAACAAATATTTACAATGCTAAGTGCAGGGGATATGGCAACAAACAAGGCAGACAGAAGTGCCTGCCCCCACAAGAGCTTACATTCAGATGGGGAGGAGACATAGTGCACACAGTAAGAAAACAGTAAACCAGGTTAGCTGGTGAAGCCTTAGGGAGAAAATAAGGCATGGGAGGACAGGGGTAAGGGTTCTTTAAAACAGGGTGACCAGAGAAGGCCTCACCTGTATGGAGAATGCATGAGATTTGAAGGAAGAAAGGGAGCAAGCCCTATATGGGAGGAAAGTACTCCAGGCGAAGGCAACAAGTGCAAAGGCCTGTCCTGAGGCAGGAGTAAGCCTGGCACATTTGTGGAAAGGCAGAAGGGCCAACGAGACCAGGGCCAAGCAAGCAAGGCAGGAAGTAAGAGATGAGGCAGGGGTCAGGAGGCCATGGACCAGTGACAAGGCCCTGGCTTTTAATGGAGGGCGATGGGACACTACTGGGCGGTTTTGAGCAGAGTGATGTCGTGCTTTAACTTCTGGTTTATCAGGATTACTCTGGCTGCTGGGTGAAGAGCAGGGAAGGGAGTGGCAATGGCAAAAGCTCTATAACCAGAGTGGGGGCTCCTGCAAAATCCAGACGGAAACACAGGGCAAATGACAGGAGTTACCATGTTGTTGCCTGTATGTATCCACCTCGACAGGTAAACAACAAATATTTTTTGTACCTCACTGATATCCTTATAAAATATTACTCTGTGTTTTGTACCCTGGGCAAAGCTAGGGCTTTAACTGTACAAACCTTATCTTGTGACCCAGATGGTGTCTCTTCTAGAGTCTCGGTGCTTCCCAGATTGGAGAGCTGAGTGCTTGGCTGTAACCCAGGGCTGGAGATATTGGAGTCGCCCATCTGATTCTGAAATTAAAAGGAAAAGTATATCATGTGAACAGTTTGCTGACTACTATTTGGCTCATAAGACATCTGAGGTTATCAGCAATGCTATTTTAAAAACAAGCAAAAATTCCCCCAAATGTTTTGCTTTGGACCCTCAGGTAAGTAACTTAAAAAATAAAATTTCTAGACAGTTGAGCACTTGGTTTTAGAGAATAGTGACAATTGTTTTTATATCCCTTGAAGTGCATATATTACTGCTAAGTAGTGTTGCACTGCATGACCACATTACTGTCTTGTGGAACACTCACCCATAGGAGGTCATTTGTGCTATTTCCAGTTTTTGGTAATTACGTATAGAGCTTTTATATTCATAAAACCTCATGCACGGGTTTTTGTGTGGACAAAAGCATCATTTCTCTAGAGTAAATACCTGGCGGTGGTATACCTAGGTCATATGGTAAAATGCATTTTTCTTCTAAATTTTTGTAGTTTTAAATTTAGATTTAGGATCCATTTTGAGTTGATTTTTGTATAAGGTGTTACATTTATGTTATGGATTTTTTTTTCTTTTTTTGTATGTGGATGGCCAACTGTTCCCAACACTATTGGTTGAAATCATTGTATACTCTTAAACTAAAAAGATCTCTAAGCATCACCATCAAGATGACAGTCATTAAATGTTTTAAAATTCCTGTTAACTTATATGTAACACCAAAAGTGAAAATACTTTTGGTCTTAAAGAGAATCCTAAAAACAGATCATTAGGTGGGCACAGAATTATGAATTCTTAGGAACTGAAGTTATTATATTTGGGCTATGTGATCCATTACTCATGTCACAATGGACACCAGAAACAGTTTAGAACACTCAGGAGACCAGATTTAAAAACGAAGCCCCAAACTTCAGTCCAGGGACACATTAATTTTGATAGCAGAGAATAAGTACATGTGCTTAGCACAGCGTTAGGTACTCCAATGTTAAATGAATGGCTAAGATGCATTTATTCTATTCAAATGACATAATCCTTATAACACTTTTTATTCAGTGTTATCCATTTAGACAGAGGTGAAATAGCCTGGGACAGCCTATGAAATATCTTTTTAAAAACATCTATTACTGAAATACAGTTGACACACAATGTTATATTGGTTTCAGGTGCACAACATGGTGATTAGACAATTCTACCTATCACACAGGGTTCACCCAGGCAAGTGTGGTCACCATGCAAAGTTATTACAACATTACTGATTACATTCCCTGTGCTGTATTTTTCATCCCCATCACTTACTCATTTTATAACTGGAAGTCTGTACTTCTTAACCCCCTTCAACTGCCTATGAAATATCTTATTTTCTACCCCTTTGTGCAACACCACCATCAATATGTACTAACACATTATGGAGAATGCTTGGAATTAAACTGCATCACAGAAAAGCTCAAAACAATGTTCATAACAAGTTCCTAAGAGCAGAGGGTATACAATGTTCAGAAACATTTTCAAAATTGGGAGTTTTCACATAAAAATCCCAGCTTGTTATTTTTGGAGAGAAGCTGAACACCTTTGCAACAACTGGCTGGAGCTGAGCTGCACATGACTCTCTGATGCAGGGCCAGGTTCTGTTTGCATCAGGGCTACCCTGGCCCACCCACTACATGTGCTTCCATGGCCCATGTGGTTTTGGGGGCAGTTTAGTCTCCTCTGCTTAACTCAACATGAACTACAAGATGGGCTGTACTTTAAAAGGTCCTAGACATTTTTTTTATACATGTGCAGGGCTGTTCTTGGAAGGTTTAATCTGAGTTTGTAGATGACACTTGCTATTTGTACAGATTCGGGGAAATGGACAATCAAACTTTCTGGAGGGCAATTTTATTACAATATTTAGTAAAAACCTTAAAAATGACAAAATCCTTCGATCTACCAATTGTATTTCAAATGGTTTATCTTAACAGAAAATGCTGAACATGAAGACTTAGCCACAGGATATATTTCTGAGTTCTTAAGAGAATCAGAAAAGAACAGTGTATTGTTTATGTAAAGCACGGGAGAAAAAACATGCAGCTATTAATACCACTCTTCTCTTTTTCAAAAAGTTTTCATTCTACCGAAAGAAATCTCACAGGGACTCCCCTGTGAGATGAATAAATAGCTACTGTCATCAAGGTATTGTTCTTTGAAAAAAAAAAAACTGGTTACAAAAGAGTTAATAAAAGCGACTTTTAAAACTAGTTAATAATAAAACTAGTGTAGAGAAGCATACCACACACTCTGGGACACATTTACACATATTTTTGGAAGGATACAAAGTATTATCAGTGATTATTTCTAGGTGGTGGAATTATGTTTTTTTCTTTTACTCTAATCTTTAAATATGAAATAGAAACAACCTCTCAACCAAAATCCAGGATTATATCCTGTGGCTACAAGCAACTCAGTAAGGGGCCGCTGTAAAGGATTGTGGCTTTAGCTATCTTTCTTACCTTTATTATTATTACTTTTTAATGTTTTGTTTATTGTTTAGAGAGAGAGTATGACAGGGGGAGGGGCAGAGAGAGAGGGGGACAGAGGATCTAAAGTGGGCTCCATGCTGATAGCAGTGAGCCTGACGCGGGGCTCAAACTCATGAACCATGAGATCGTGACCTGAGCCAAAGTTGGACGCTCAACCGACTGAGCCACCTGGGGGGCCTGTTACTTACCTTTAAAAAAGGTAAGTTGGTTAAAACAAACTATAGGACTTTAGGAGAAAACGTTTACTATAGAGTTTTAATTTCCCAACAGTCTTTACTATAAATCCTTCACCCCAAAGCGTGGAATTTCATTCACGGTGGGTGGGGGAGATTTAGGATTGGGGTTACATGCCATCACTGAGGCATGGCTTGCACCTCTGCCCTAGACTGTCAATCTAAGTCTCTACTACAGATAAACAAAGGGCCATCTGGAGCTGCGTGGCAGCTGAGAGCGCCCATGCAAACACTTGGCTATGAATTCACAGGTCACTGCGAATTCCAACTCCCATTTGGTTGGATGACAGGCAAGTGTGGACACGAAAAAAACCTACTCTTTCAGGAAGCTCCACCTATTTACAGACAGTTTTCACAACCAGAAAGAATGCATTATAAAAAGGAAGTACCAAAGATTTACAAAATTCCCAAAGGTTTATTAGTTTTAATCTAGCCATAGACATCATTTTACTTATTCCATAGCATGGGGGAATTTTCTTTACAACGGTAATTACCGTGCTCTCCACATTCTTACCTTTTGCAATGTGTCACATTTTCAGATTGCCTGCTTGATCTAGAGTTCCTTTATAGCTTTGTGGACAAAACCAAGGCTCTGTTCCTTCTTTCATTTTGTGGCTACTTGCTTCTTAGGCTGAGGAGTAAGCCAGGCCACCTCCCAGAGCACCAGCTCTGGTGCACAGCACCTACACTTTCTGTCCCGTGTGGCACCGTGATCTAGTCATCACTAGGAATGCGTGACAGAGCCCTGGATTTATTAGCTACCTGTTCTCAGAACACAAAAAGGCCTCTATAAAAACAGAACAAGGCATCTATATAGATAGCCAGATCTCATTAAGGATATGAGAGGGAATTTGGGGGAATATAAGGTGACCTAAAAGAACAGAAAATTATTCTCGGAATTTATTCTCATCCAGTTAGGATCCTAAGTGTTCATGCATCCACTACAGAGATGACTGCTTTTCCTGTATTAATTTTCAGAGTTCCATAAATTCCTCTTAATTCTCTATGAGACACTGAGGAATTTGATGCAACTTGAACTTCTCAGGGGCTCTAATGTACACTTCTCTACCTCAGAAGTGAGATTTCCTTTGGTGTTTGAATAGGACTTTTCCTTTGCTGGAGGAAACTACCTTCCAGAGCACTGTTTCAAAGTCTGCTCCCTAAACTCTAGATTCTTGAGATGCTGAAGTGGAATATGAGAAAAATGGTCCCATAGTTGAGCAACCTGGGAATCGGTGCTGCTGTACTTATTGTAGGGCCCCTCAGAGTCTTGAGCATTGCAAAGCCCAAAGCCCCAGGAGGATGGGGGAGGAGGAGCCATGTTAACAACATTTCCTTAACTCACTTGACCAACTGGAACCTTTCCTAAGGGTCACCTGTTAACTATGTAGAGGCTAGTGTTAGAGCAGAATGGTTTGGGAAACACACCATAGAGAGTGCTTTTCACACCTGTCCCTGGAACTTTTGGTGAGGTGAGGATTACACAAAAAAACAAAAGAAAAGTACTTAATCACATATCAGTAAAGAGTAAGGTGACAATTACAATTCCACTGAAACAAAGCGCAGCAGTGGAAACCTTCAGTCTGCCTCCTATGAAGCGTGAAGCTCTCAGGGGCCCATGTCAAGTGATAAGTCAGGGCAGTTCCAAAGCCACGCGGTTTGAAGACCACTAATGAAATGCCCACTGCTTGATGCATAGTGGACGGTTCGTAAGTGTGTAGTGAATAAGTTAACAAATGCACTACAACTTCCATTTTATTCAATTTCAGGGAGAAAACGCCATCCTTTCACTTTTAAACTAATATACAGAAAAAAAAAATCTAGAAAAGCTTCACACGTGGGTAGAATTCCAAATAATGCTTAATGAAGGCTGTGAACCTACCACCAACTGCAGACCATAAGTATACCCTTTGTATTAGCAGGTGCAAATGATCAGGCTACACATATTCCTAAGCCCTAGCAGAGGCCACAGGGGTGAAGAACAGGCAAGAAGCTTTTGAAGAACTACCTGCTGCAGGCTAACTTTTGCACCCTGAAACCATTTTCAGTAATTTTATGGGAACAGAAAAAGAGCATTCTAAACTTTCACACCAAGTCAAGGGCTTGGACGTAAGCAAATTTCTTTCCCTTTTAGGCTAAAAACTGTAAGACATGTATTCTTTCTGGACTAATTATCTCTGCTGGCCTAGAGGTGACTTCCCCAGCACATGCCCCCACGCCCCCTCCCCCTACTCCCCACCTGCCTCCTTCTCCCCTCTTGGTCCTCCCAGTCCGTCTCACCCTCTCATATTCATCCTTGGCTCTGCTTAGCATCTCCAGAATGTCGATGGGCCTGTGGTCACTGCAGCCGTTAGCCTGGCTGGGACTCTGTTTGTCCCGAGCAGCTTGCTGGGACCGCCGTGTCTCCTCTTCTACCACACTAGAGAAGGAGAACCAGATTTTAGAAAGACTTCTTTAGGCACAATCTGACCCACGAACTCTCCTGGTGTTTGTCTTCCGAGGATACGGGAAGAATGTCATAGGATATGCTTCCTCCCAGTACAATTGCAGGGCCTCGGTCTGTATTGGGAGTACATAACTAACTGCTTTACCAGCTCATGTGCAACAATGCCAACTGATGTGTCTCACTGTTAGAAGGGCAGAGTACAGAATTCTTTTCTAGAGATGGTAGGAGCAGATATGTTAAAAATGACCAAATTATTTCTCTTTTTTGAAGTCTCAAACTCAAACTACCAGGTGAAGTACATTTTCAAAAGCATGTAGTCAGCAAGACACGGGCAGGCTGCATAGCTGAGCAACCACTGTGGAAAGTCTGTACTGACACTGGACTGGGGGAGGGGGGGAGGAGGGAGAAGGAGAGAGAAGGAGAGAGAGGGAGAGAGAGGGAGAGAGAGGGAGGGAGAGGAGCTTCTTAAAAAAAAAAAGATTTCAGCAAATCTTCAAAGGTTTCCCTTATTCTCTCCTTAGAAATCACCAAGTGGGTGGTGAGGTCAGGGTGATCATGGCAGTGCTATTCATTCTGATTGGTGCTCAGGCTAATTCTGCACTTGAAAATAAAGCAAGAAAAGTTGAGGGTTAAGAATGCCAGAGAGGGCTGGGGTCTTTTTCTTTTTAAGATTCATTTAGGTTTTAATCCCAGCTCTAATGAACAGGATTACCTGCCACAGGATATTATGGGCACAGGACAACTTGATTATTGTATAAGCTGAAAACTTTCTGGATGGTGATAAGGACAGGCAATAAAACAATTCAGTAGCAGAACATCTGTTTCTTGGTTGTTTTTTTTTTTTAATTTTTTTTTTTTAATGTTTATTTATTTTTGAGACAGAGACAGAGTGTGAACGGGGGAGGGTCAGAGAGAGGAAGACACAGAATCTGAAACAGGCTCCAGGCTCTGAGCTATCAGCACAGAGCCCAATGCGGGGCTCGAACTCACGGACCTCGAGATCATGACCTGAGCCGAAGTCAGCCGCTTAACCGACTGAGCCACCCAGGTGCCCCCTTGGGTTTTTTTGAACAACAGGAATAGGACAAGAATAGGCCACTTCAGTGTCAGTTCACTGCTTTAAAACAACCTGCCTAGGAGCTCCCATTCATGTGCGTGGGATGGTTCTTTTATTTGAAAACATTGGGTTAAAGAGTATTAAGCACTTTTTTTTTTTTAAACAGCAGACTCATTCTGAGTTTTTAACGTACTAAAGTATATTTGATTCTCCAAGAAGGGTGGGCTTATACATTTCCCCAAATTTACTTGACCAGAATCTTCTCCTAAGGCTAGATTTCTGTTTAGAAGATCTTGCTTTGAAGTAATGGTGTTATTTCTCTAGATGCTTATAGCTCTGAATACGATGATTATTTCTGACATAAATGTACAGTCACAGACTTTACAGTAGAATGAAAGAAGACTGGTATGTGATATGAAGATCAGACTAATTAGCATCCATATTGTCTCATTTATATCCATACCAGACAAGAAAGACTATATGGCCCCAACTGTGAGGCCTGTTGCAAAGGAGAAAAAGACTGGAGAGATATACGTTGGTTATTTCTTGATGGTAAGATCACAAGCAATTTCCCTTTCCTTTTTTGTCCGTTTCTTCATTTTCCATAATTAACAGGCACTCCTTTAATAACGAGGGGGAAAAAAAGTGCTATTTCAAGAGACTTGTATTTATACTCAGTTACAAGCTGCACCAGCTTGAATTCACCTTCATTGAAGACTCTGGTCACACAGCCTGTTTTCTTTCTCCTCCCTCTTGCCAGGCTGCCTGGTTTGTCCATCCTGGTATTCCCCTCATCCCTGCTCCAGACTGGATCTGGATCTGTAATTTTGGTTCAAAGTTGTTTTTTTTTTTTTTTTATAAAGTAAGCTTTATGCCCAACATGGGGTTTGCAATTCAAGACGCTGAGATCAAGAACTGCATGCTCTACTGATTGAGCCAGCCAGGGGCCCCCCCCAAAAGAACATTTCTTTCTTTCTTTTTTTTAATTTTAAAAAAATGTTTGATTTTTGAGAGAGACAGAGTACAAGTGGGGGAGGGGCAGAGAGAGAGGGAGAGACTCAGAATCCAAAGCAGGCTCCAGGCTCTGAGCTGTCAGCACAGAACCCGATGCGGGGCTTGAACTCGTGAACTGTGAGATCATGACCTGAGCTGAAGTTGGACGCTCAACCCACTGAGCCACTCAGGTGCCCCAAAAACATTTCTAACAGTCGCCACTATTAGACCGGTGGAACAGGCCTCTTTACAATGTTCACTTCTGCTTTCAACAGCATGTCCAGGCAAGAAGGGACAGGAAAGATGCCGGGACTCTATCAGGCCTCTTCCAATCCAAACTCTCTTAGGAGCACCGTCTTCTCAAATATGCCCTCAAGACTACCCATAAATCAGGAATAAGGCTCACTTCCATGAGTTCTCCAAATTTCAGTCTTCGTAGGCAACCGTTCAAACAAGTATTTATTGTTAGGAAGAGTTTCTGGCAGGGTGGATTTCCTCTTTAGGAGAGTCAGCATTTCCCAAGTTTAGTGGATTTTCAACCCTGCCACTGACCAGAGAGGATTTCTAAATTCGGATACAGTACAGGTCTAGAGGTGTGCATGCTCTACCGCAGAGCTTCTCAGTTTTTATAAACATCTTTCGGAATAAGTCAACTTCTTTACTTGGAGAATTTTTATTATATTGCAGCTGTTGAAACAGCGATTTAACAGAATGGGCACCGACAGGCACATTTATTGAGACACACACACAATCTGCCAATACACACCTGTATTTCTGGTGGGCAGAGATAATAATCTGAATTATGTAGCAAACAGAGGCTGTACACAGGCAAAGTCAGAGCAAAGAAAGATAAAGTAGTCTTTTCTTTATCTTTGGTGACCACAACACCATTTATCACAAAGTTCATGTTAACATATAAGGTGTTCTCTTCGGCCATAAATAGGCCAGGCACTTGAAAACTCATTACTAACAGTTTCATGAGGGCACTCTCTAATCACTTTCAATAACTCCCCTGCTTCTAGTAAAACCAGCTGGAAGCATAAGCAAATGTGCTTCTTTTGGGCATTTCTTGTGAAAGAAACTCAAATGCTCCTTTTCCCTTTTGCTTTCTGTTTCTACTTCCTCATCCTACTTTTGGTTTCGGTACAATATTTTCAGATAGGCCTTCAGTCTTCTGCCTCATTTACCACCTGAAGTCTTGTATGAGGGGTACCACTGGCCCTGACAGTTTAGACAAAAGCTCAAAATGGTTTCCTGTAAGTAGCTATTAAAGCTAAAAGAAACCTATTTCTTACTTGGGGCCCAAAAGTTCTCAACCTGCAGGAGAAAGTCTATATACTAACATATTCCAAAGTTTAGATATTTCAGAAAAATATTCTGGATTTCAGGATACCCAAGAATCAATACATCTGTGTCTTCTAAGTAATTTGAAGTAAACTGCCTTTGCTGTCACTTTCAAAAATACAAAAAGTAGTCATCAAATAAGTAAATGGCTTTGTAAAAAAAGTAGTTTTAATTCATTTCCAGGGACAAGGTGTTGTAAAAATAGTGTGCTCAGTTGCTATGTGTCCAACTTCGCAAAGCTCAGATGATGACCTTGAGGTTAGTGAGCTGGAGCCTCACGTCGGGATCTCTGCTGTCAGTGCAGAGCCAGAGAGCCCGCTTCGGATCCTCTGTCCCCCTCTCTCTCTGCCCCTCCCCCTGCTCTCTCTCTCTCTCTCTCTCTCTCTTTCAAAAATAAGTAAAACATTAAAAGAAAGGAAGGAAGGGGGCGCCTGGGTGGCTCAGTCGGTTGAGCGTCCGACTTTGGCTCAGGTCATGATCTCACGGTCTGTGAGTTCGAGCCCCGCGTCGGGCTCTGTGCTGACAGCTCAGAGCCTGGAGCCTGCTTCTGCTTCTGTGTCTCCCCCTCTCTCTGCCCCTCCCCTGCTCATGCTCTCTCTTTGTCTCAAAAATAAATAAAAACATTAAAAAAATAAATAAAAAAAAAAAAGAAAGGAAGGAAAGGAAAGGAAAGGAAAGGAAAGGAAAGGAAAGGAAAGGAAAGGAAGGAAGGAAGGAAGGAGGGGTGTTTCTAGAGAGGCAACATGTTTTCCAACATGACTGATGCAAGTTCATTTGGAACAATGTCTTCAGGGGTGTATGCCCACAGTAATAAACACAGCCTATCCTGTGAGCTCACGGCCAGAGCCATCAAAGCAGAAGGCGGACAGACATCCAATCAGGACATGACAGTGGTCTTCGATTAAAACTTTGCTTTAGCCATATGGGCTTCTTTTAAAATGCAAATATGCCTGGAATTGAGGTTTGGGGCTTATTTATTTACACTTTTACAGAAATTAGTGTGAAATTGGACTGTTTCTTAAAAAATTAAGAGTTTTCTTCCAAAGATGTAGATAAAAACCTTGCAGGAGAACGAAAGGAATTCCGATGATGGGGTGGGGGTTCACATCTCTGGGGAGATTTAGGCAAAAACCGAAAAGGAAACACAGGTGAGCCAGAATACACTGGTGGCCACAGCACCGCAGGCCCCTCCAGCGCCACGGTGTCTCGGGCTCCCAGAACCCAGACCAGCAGCACCAGCAGCACAGAGAAGCCAGATGAGGGGTGGCTCCTGCGGGCTGGCTTGAGAAAAGACAGTAAGCCACCCTTTAGAACTCTCATTCAATGAAATTGCTTTCCAATTCCAAGATTCTGACATACAAAGCATCTCCTGGAACACAGCCCATCAGTGAACTGGGGGACCACTACACCTAGAGTCGGCGCCACAGCGGAGTTCACGTCAAGGAGGCGCAGGCAGGAGTTCTCTACTGGCTGCGGAGCGCCGCACCACTCGTCTCGCCAGAGCCTAGCGCCGCCTGCCTGTGCCCTGGGCGTGATAGCGTCCTCTGGGGTCAGCCCTAAGCACATGCTTAACAATAAGGGTTTGGTTAAATTAAGATTTGTCTTCAGGACTGGATAAAATTACAAATACCACAGAGGACTCTTTAGCGTAAACTGGAAAAAGGCTGTTGAACTGAAAAGTAGGAGGTACAGGGTGATCTATTTTTATAAAAAACCACCACACACGACCTAATGTACAAATAAAAAGACGGGAAGGAAACAGACTAAAACACTAACAATGGGAGTAGTAGGGTTACAGATAATTCTAGTTTTAAGCTTTTCTGCCTCTTCCAATTTTTGGACAATAAGCAGGAAATCAGGGGAGAAACAAATTAGTAGACTCAGTAGCAAACAGAAGCGAGGGGGAAAGTGATTTTTTCATCTCTCATATATCATTAATTAGATCTATGTTGTAAAAGAAATACTTACTCGGCCATGAGTTTGGCTATGCGGTGACAGTCATTCTTATCGTAAAACCAGATGCTGTATATCGACACTTGAAAAACAAAGGAGAAAAAAAGATAATGGGAAATGTGGTTTCAACATTTGAGTATACGTAAATACTATATTATTACCACGGAATGTCAGAGAATTTACCACCAACAGAATTTACCATCAAACCCTCAAATTGTTAAGAATTCCTCTAAAGAAAAAAAAGCCTCTCCCTTAAACTGCTTAATAAAATTATTAATAAAATTAAGATAGGTAAAATATTCAGATGAAAATTGCGAAAGAAAGTTTTCAGACATGATTTCCAGATCTCATTGAGCCTAAGGTGCCACTAAGTGTAAGAGGTACCATTATTTTCTGTGTTACTAAGAAAGGAAAGTGCTGTTAAACTAAGAATCAACATTGTGAGATGCATTTCAAATTGACAGTGAAATGTGAAAAAAAGTGTCTTAATTATCGAAAACCAAGTTCACCCACCAGCAGAACCAAACAACAGAACCTCCATCAATCTTTCGAAGCTTGAAATATGGAATCAGTAATTACAATAAAAACAAACACCAGCTCCAGATCCAGCCTATGATCAACATCGTTCACGCAGGAAATGGAAATGCTGGGGCTGAGCTCAGTCTATCACACTTCTTTTCCTTTTTCATTCCCAGCACGTGTGGTGTGATCAACACTAAGAAAACCTTCAAAAACTATTTGGTGAATAGATAAATGAACTTTATAATTAAAGGTTAACAATACATAAAAACCACTGTAAACACTTTCTGGATAAGGTGGGACAGAAATACTGAATTGTAAGTCAAAACAAACATATGAATAGCTATGGCTCATTGCTACCACGTGTGCCCACCATGATACTCACAGCTTGGCCCAGGCTGCACCTTCCTTCATACTTAAAATGACTGGTACAGGCAGTGCAGATATCATTATGTCTTTTTTTAAAAATTAAACTTTTTTTTTTAAGACAGGAAGTAGAATTTATTGGTGGGCATGAATAAGGAGGGAGCAGTGCTGAGGTTCTCATGAGTGCAGAGCCTGTCGTTTGTCTAAGAGGCCATGAGTAGGGATGTATTTGACCCCACAGCCAACTGGGATGAGCTGCTTTTCAGCCATCATGTCTCCAAATTTGTCCACATTAAACTTAGCCCTATTTCTTGGAAATGAAGATCTTCTGGTGGCCAGAGGACCTGAACTTGGCCCTGCGTAGGGCCTCAATCACATGCTTCTGGAAGGACATGATGACATGGCCACTGTGGACCCTAACCATGTGCCCTGGGGTTTTCCAAAGGCACTCCACATACCTGTCTGGAGCCCGTCAACCCCAGCACAGGACAACATCTTGTTGATACAGATGATGGGGATGGGGTGGAGTTGCACTTGGATATGAAAACCATCTTTGCCATAGCTTTTCACCATGTACTTGCTGGCAAAAATACAGGCAGTCTCCAGGGCTTCAGAGGAGAGCTGCTCATATTCATCTGACGTCATGTGGCCACATAGTGGGAACCCATTCACATTTGCCTTCTTCTGCCCCAGGTCAAAGATGTGGATATTGGCATCAGGGACACTTCTGCCGAAGTGAGACTTTGGGTATGTTCTTACAATACCGGTTCTTACATACCGGTAACACCATGGCGACACCAGGATTTTCAGTGGTGCTCCAAAGGAAAAGGGCTAAATTAAACTTTTAATTTTGAAATAATTGTAGCTTCACACACACTTGGAAAAAATAAACAGAGACTGTATGTGCCCTTTGTTTCTTCCATTGGTAACGTTTGGTAAAACTATAGTATGATTTCACAGCCAGGCTTCTGACATTGATACAGTCAAGTTACAGAACATTGCTGTGGCCACAAAGATCCCTGGTGGACTTTTATAGCCACACCCTCTTCCCTTGGTCCCTCTCCATCTCTGACTCCTGGCAGACACACTAATCTGTTCTGTTTCTTTAATGTTGTCATTTCAAGAATGTTACAGAATATAAAGGGAATCATGAAACATGCAACTTTTTGAGATTGAGTTTTCTAACCCAACATAATTCTCTGGATATTCATCCAAGTTGTTGCTTGCACCAATTGTTCATCCCCACCCCCACTCTTTTTCGGCTGTGTAGTATTTCATGGTGTGGCCATACCTGTTCAAATGTTCATCCACTGATGGACACGTGGTGTGTTTCCAGTTTTGAGCTATTAACAAATAAGCAGCTATGAAAGTTCATGCACAGATTTTCGTGTGAATGTAAGTCTTCATCTCTGGGTTAAATGCCCCAAAGCACAGTTACTGAGTCACAGAAGTTGCATGTCCAGTTTAAAGAAGAAACTCTGTTCTCTAGAGTGTTGGTACTATTTTATATTCCTACCAGCAACATATGAGCAATCCAGTTTCTCTGCATCCTTGCCAGCATCTGTTCTTCTATTTTTAACTTCATCCATTCTGACAGGTATATAGTGGCATCTCACTGTGGTTTTAGTTTACATCTCCCTAGAAGCTAATGATGCTGAACATCTTTTCATGTGCTTCTCTGTCATCCATATTTTGTTTAGTCAAATGTCTGTTCATGTCTTTTGCCCCTTCTAATTGGACGTTTTTTACTGTTGAATTTTATGAGTTCTTTAGATATTCAAGATACTAGGCCTTTTTTGGATATGTGGTTTGAAGGTATTTTCTATCTGAAGCTTGTTTTTCATTCTTAGTAAGGTCCTGCCAGAGCAAAGATTTTTAATTTTGACAAGGTCCAACTTACCAATTTTTCCTTTTATGGATCATGCTTTTGGTGTCAAGGATTCTTTCCTGATGGACCCGCAGTAACAAAATTTTCTATGATTTTTCCTAAAAGGTTTATAGTTTTACATTTCAATAGGTAATCAATTTTTTAAAATGTTTTATTTATTCTTGAGAAAGATTTGGGGGGGGGGAGGGTCAGGAGCAGAGAGAAAGAGAGACACAGAATCTGAAGCAGGTTCCAGGCTCTAAGCTGTCAGCACAGAGCCTGATGCGGGCTTGTACCCAAGAACCATGACATCATAGCCTGAGCCGAAGTCAGATGCTTAACCAACTGAGCCACCCAGGCGCTCCATCAGTTGGTAATTGATTTTCAGTTAATTTTTGCATAAAAAGGTTTAGGTTAAGGTTTTCTTTTGGTCTAAATGTTCTATCCAGCATTATTTGTTGAAATGCTCTCCTCTCTTTATTGAGGAGTATTTTGTACCTTTGTCAAATATCAGTTGGGTATATTTGTGTGGGTCTATTTCCAGATTTATTTTATCCTATTTATGTGTTTATTCCTCCACCAGTACCACACTGTCTTGATTCTTGTGCTATATAGTAGGCCTTAATAATTCCCCCCCACTTTATGCTTTTCCAAATTGTTTTATCTTCTACGGCCTGTGCTTTTCCATAGAAGTTTTAGAATAAGTTTGTTTATGCCTACAAAAAACATTGTTGGGATTTTGATAGAAGAAAGTGCTTTAAACCTACGGAGCAATTTGGGAATAGGTGAATTTGTACTATGTGGAGTACTTCAATGCACAAGTACAGTCTATCTCTCCATTTATTTAGATCTTCTTTGATTTCTTTCATCAGTAATTTTCAGCACAGAGATCCTGTACATGTTTTGTTAAATTTATGCCTAAGTACGTAACTTTGTAAGGGCTATAAATGGTGGCTTGTTTTTAAGGTTATCTTTTTAAGTAATCTCTACACCCACTGTGGGACTCTAACTCATGACCCCGAGATCAAGAGTCGCATGCTCTGCCGACCGAGCCAGCCAGCGCCCCTAAATGGTAGTTTTTAATTGTGACTGAGTTTTGAATGTTGATCTTGTATTCTCATATCTTACCAAGCTCACTAATTAGTTTTAGGAATTTGTACTTAGTCTGTTATCTGCGAATAACATTTTTATTATTTTTCTCCCCTTTCTCTTCCAGTATGTAGGCCTATTTTTCTTTCTTGCCTTATTGCAGTGGTTAGAACTTTCAGTGCTACGTTGCACAGCAGTGTTGACAGTGGACATCCTTGCCTTGTTCTCAATCTTAAAGGGAAAACATTCAGCCTTTCACTGTAAGTATAATGCTGGCTGTAAGGCTGTTGCAGATGCTCTTTATCAAGATCACATAATTTACTTCTATTCTCAACTTAAGAGTTTTTATCATGCATGGACATGGGTTTTTTCCCTGCATCAAAAACACTAAATATGATCATGTGATATTTCTATTTCATCTTTAGTCTTTTGATATGGTGGATTAAACTGATGTTCAATGTATTTTTTTAAAATGTTTATTTTTGAGAGAGTGGGCATGTGTGTGCGCACAAGTGGAGAAGGGGCAGAGAAAGAGGGAGAGAGAGAATCCCAAGCAGACTCTACACTTGGTGCAGAGCCTGACAAGAGGCTCGATCTCATGACTGTGAGATCATGACCTGGGCTGAAACCAAGAGTCAGGTGCTAAACTGATGGAGCCACCCAGGCGCCCCTTATTTTCAATACTGAACCAGCTTTGCAGATCTGGAATAAAACCCTTTTCTCTATATTGTTGGGTTTGCTAATATTTGGCTGAGGATTTTTTTTAACTTACTTCTCTAAAAATTTTTTTGTTTTTTAATGTTTATTTATTTTTGAGAGAGACACAGAGTGCAAGCAGGGAAGGGGCAGAGGGAGAGGGAAACACAGAATCTGAAGCAGGCTCCAGGCTCTGAGATGTCGACACAGAGCCCAACACAGGGCTTGAACTCACAAACTGTGAGATCATGACCTGAGCCAAAGTTACATGCTCAACGAACTGAGCCACCCAGGTGCCCCCTTTTTAACCTACTTCTTGAGAGATACTGGTTTGTGGTTTTCTTTTATTGTACTGTCTGCCTAGTTTGGGTATCAGAGTAATACTGGCTTTATAAAATCAGTTGAAAATTGTTCCCTCCTTGTCTGTTTTCTGGAAGAAACTATGTAAAATTAGTGTTAATTCCTCTTTGAATTCTCCAGTAAAACCATCTAGGCCTGGAGATTTTTTTCTTTTGAATTATGAATTCAATTTCTTCAATGGCTATAGGACTATTCATGTTATCTATTTTGTCTTGGTTGAATTTTGTAGTTTGGGTTTTCAAGGAACTGGTCCATTTCTTCCAAGTTATCAAGTTTATGACTATAAAACTGTTCACAGGGGGTGCCTGGGTGGCTCAGTCGGTTGAGCGTCTGACTTTGGCTCAGGTCATGATCTCACAGTTTGTGAGTTCAAGCCCCGTGTTGGGCTCTGTGCTGACAGCTTGGAGCCTGGAGCCTGCTTCGGATTCTGTGTCTCTGTCTCTCTCTGCCCCTCCCCCACTTGTGCTATCAAAAATAAATTTTAAAAAATGTAAAAAAAAATTAAAGAAAAATAAAGTACTTAAATGTTCACAGCATTAGCTTATTACCCTTTTAATGTCTGGAGAATCTATAGTGATACCTACTATTCCATTCCTGATTCTGGTACATTGTGTTTTATTTTTCTTAGTATTGCTAAAAAGGTTTGTGAATTTTATTGATCTTTTTTTAATTTGTGGTGCCTGGGTGGCTCAGTCAGTTAAATGTCCAGCTCTTGGTTTCGGCTCAAGTCATGATCTTATTGCTTCGTGGGTTTGAGCCCCACACGGAGCTCTGTAATGACAGTGAGGAGCCTGCTTGAGATTTTCTCTCTCCCTCCCTCTCTTTGCCCCTCCCCCACTTGTGTTGTCTCTGTCTCTCTCAAAATAAACTTAAAAGTTTTCTAAAAACCCAGCTTAGTGTTTCACTAATTTTTCTCTTTTCATATTTTCAATGCCATTGATTTCTTCTGCTCTTATCTTCATTCTTTCCTTACTTCTGTATGCTTTGAGCTTAATTTCCTCTTCTTTTTATAATTTCTTGAAGTAAGAATTTAGTCGGCTCTCAGCCAAGTATCTTGAAGGTGTGGGAGGAGTTCCCCATGGCTAGGCCACCTGGTGTGCCTGTCCTGGAAGAGAGCCTCTGACTTTCACAGATGAAGACTGCTTCCCAGACTAGGCCAGTGATGGGACTCCTCCTCCACCCCTCCCTCCCCTTCGTGGGAGGGAGGGAAAGCACTCCCCCTGGTGGCCACTCATTGTCAGCAGGGCTCCTCTAATCCTTTCTGCCAGTTTTCTGGGCTCACCTGATATTGTTGGCAGGACTACCACTTGATCCAGGAGGGGAATGAGCCTACCTGACCTGTCCTGTGTTGCTAGGTTGGAGGTCAGCAAATACCAGGCCTGGGTCCCCATCTTCTGTTGGGTGAGAGGGTTGTAAGACCCTGTTGCTGTGCTGTTTTGCCAGTTGTGAGTCTTCCCCTTTCCACCTTTCAGAGTTCTACTGATTGTCTCTTGTGTTATTTCTGGGTTTTATAGTTGTACTTAACAGGGAGAAGCAAGGAGAGACAAGTAAGTCTAGGCCATCTTGTTTGGATCAGAAGTCTCACTGTGCACTTTTATGGATGGAAACTGAGGTTCATGGAAAGGCTAAATAGCTTATTACAAATCAGAAGAAAACAGTCTTGGCACTGTGGCTAGAACTCAGGTACTCTCACTCTTAGGCCAGTGGTCTCGACACCACACAGCCATTGCCTCATTACATGAAAGAACACATTTTTTTATAAAACAAAAACTTAATGAGCTTTAATTATGCTTATAGACTAAACTAACACATAAAAGAGTATAAATAAGTTAAAAAACATACAATAAAAGGATGACAGAATATAGAATTATAGTCACCATGCTGTATATTACATCCCCATAACTTACTCATTTCGTAACTGGAAATTTGTACCTTTTGATCTCCCCTCCCCCCACCTCAGGCAACCATCAATCTGTTCTTTATATCCATGAGCTTTTAAGTTTATTTATTTTGAAAGAGAGAGAGAGACAGAGTGAGCACAGACAGGCAGAGAGACAGAGGGAGAGGAAGAATCCCAAGCAGGCTCTGCGCTATCAGCACAGAACCTGATGAGGGGCTCGAACTCACAAACTGTGAGATCATTACCTGAGCCGAAATTAAGAGTTGGACACTTAACCATCTAAGCCACCCAGGCATCCTGTTTTTTTTTTTTCTTCCTTAAAGATTCCACACATTAGTGAGATCATATAATATTTATCTTTTTCTATCTGATCTACTTCATTTTAGCATGATGTCCTCAAGGTCCATCTATATTGTTGCAAAACGTAAGGTTTCAATTTTTTAATGGCTGCATAATATTCCATTGTGTATATATACATTTTCTTCTTCCATTCATCCATTGATGGACTCCTAGGTTATATCCACATTCTGGCCATTGTAAATAACGCTACAATAAACACAGAAGTGCACATATCTTTTCAAATTAGTGTTTTCATTTTTTTCGGATAAATACCCAGAAGTGGAATTGCCAGATCATATATGGTAGTTTCATTTTTAATTTTTTGAGAAATCTCCATACTGTTTTCCATAATAGATGCACCAATTTACAGTCCTAGCAACAGTGCATGAAGGTTTGCTTTTCTCCACATCCTCTCCAACACCTGTTGTTTCTTATATATTTTTTTAAAGTTTTATTTATTTATTTTGAGAGAGAGAGAGAGTTTGAGCATGGAAGGGGCAGAGAGAGAAGACAGAGAATCCCAAGCAGGGTCTGTGCTGTCAGTGCACGGCCAGATGCCGGGCTTGATATCACGAACCATGATATCATGATCTGAGCTGAAATCAACAGTCAGATGCTCAACTGACTCAGCCACCCAGGTGTCCCTGTTATTTCTTGTATTTTTGACAAGAGCCATTCTAACACGTGTGGAGTAACCTCACTGTGGTTTTAATTTGCATTTCCCTGATATTAGTGATGTGGAGCATCTTTTCATGCACCTGTTGGCCATGTGTATGTCTTCTTTGGAAAAATGTCTGTTCAAATCTTCTGCCCACTTTTTAATCAGATTGTTCTTTTGCTATTGAGATGCATGAGTCCTTTATATAATTTGGGTATTAGCCCCATATCAGATATATGACTTGCAAACATTTTTCTCTTGTTTGGTAGGATGCCTTTTATTTTGTTGAAGGTTTCCTCTGCTCCGCAAAAGCTTTTAGTCTGATATAGTCTCACTTGTTTATTTTTGCTTTTTCTGCCTTTGCTTTTGGTGTCAAATCCAAAAAAATCATTGCCAAAACTGATGTCTAGGAGCTTACCACCTATGTTTTCCTCTAGGGGTTTCACAGTATCAGGTCTTACATTCAAGTTTTTAATCTATTTTGAATTTATTTCTTGTGTATGGTGTAAGATAAGATAGTAGCAGGTAGCTGTCCACTTTCCCCAACACCATTTACTGAACAGACTGTCTTTTCCCCATGGTATATTCTTGGTTCCCTTGTTGGAAATTAGCTCGACCATATATGTGTGGGTTTATTGCTGGGTACTCTCTTCTGTTTCGCTGATCTATGTGTCTATTTTTGTGCTAGTACCATACTGTTTTGCATACTACAGCTCTGTAGTTTATCTTGAAATCTGGGTCTGTGATACCTCTGGATTTTTTCTTCATCCTCAAGTTTGGCTATCTGGGGTCTTTTGTGGTTCCATACAAATTTTAGGATCGTTTATTCTATTTCTGTGAAAAACGTCACGGCAATTTTGATACGAAATACACTCAATCTGTAGATTGCTTAAGGCAGTTTAGACATTTTAACAATATTACTCCTTCTAATCCAGGAGCATGAAATATTTTCCCAATTCTTTGTGTTTTCTTCGACTTCCTTCATTAATGTCTTATAGTTTTCAGTGTACAAAAGCTTTTTAACGGCAAATTTTTGTTTCATGCTGAATTAACGTCATTATATTCTACAAAAACATTCACGGCCAATCACAACTTTAAAGTTCCTTTTTTGACAGAAATAAAAGTTTAATTGGATTTTTTTCAGTTGTCCTTGCAAAGAGAGTGAAAACATTGATACAGTGAGTGAATGGCTTCATTTTATGAATGAAATCATCAACGTGAATTTTTTTCCTAACCTGTTCTCTGGTAGAGAAACCCTTCAATTTCACTAAAACCGTCCTTGACTGTTGGGCTCCACGTCTGGCTATGTGTCCTGCAGGTGACTGTGCACACTAACTACCACACTACCAGGTTGGCTTTTGTTTTCTGAGCCTTCATGCAGCCTGATGTGAAGAGTTTTCCATGTTTGGAATCCAGGTTCACAGCCCCTCTTCTGTTCACAGAACTATAAAACACCACCAACGCTTCAAGCAGAATCAATGTCTAATGAATAACAAGTAATCTTGGAATATTTTACATGTAAGTAAACAGATTAAATTTAGCTTTGACATCCCTCTGACAAGGAACACAGAGGAAGCTCTGTTACAGACAAGATATAAGCAGTATCTTTGGTTATGTTCCTATTCCTCGCGGCTAAGGATTGCTCCTACATAGAGTAATCAGATTGGGCTTTGAAAAGACTCCATATATGGCAAGTACACGCAACCATCTTTCTTTAAATATGCCTCTTCCAACCTTGGCTAAAGAACACACAAAACACAAGAGTCCAAATACAAGATTCCAGTTTCCCTCTGATGGACACACCCATGTAACTTAGACTGATCAGAAAGTTTGTGACATGCAATACATTAGGCTCAGAACATTCTTTGGGCTGAACAGGGGCATTTAATAATGTTTTCATAGGGGGTTGAAAGCCCAACTCTTAAGAAAGAATTCCATATGGATAATCAAAATAAACCCAGCAGAACTATCAACTTACGTTGACAAAACTTTACTTATATCCTCTCTTCTTCCCTTGAAGAAATACTCTAGAATTTAGAAATAAGACACACGCCTTCCACTCTTGTACATTATCAAGTAAACTGCCAAAAGAGACCCAAACACTTTCAAAGGCATATTTGCAGAAGAAATAAAGATAAGGAAGCCATAACGATAGCTTAATGGGTACGGGATAAGAGTCACACTCGATTCTGCCAAAAGTGGACCTGTAGAGGTTCAGACACGCATCCAAGAATCAGCTCTGTCTGCCAACATATCAAATGCACAGTGCATGCAACTGGCAAGAAAGCCCTGAGAGCTGCCCCTGAGCCTGTCACTGTCACCGGTGAGGAAAGACAGACAAGTTACCAGATAGCTCAGATCACG
Organism: Lynx canadensis; assembly: GCF_007474595.2. Lineage (NCBI taxonomy): Eukaryota > Metazoa > Chordata > Mammalia > Carnivora > Felidae > Lynx > Lynx canadensis. Next base: position 21,658,158 of record NC_044304.2, read on the forward strand.
GAGGACCTGTCTCCAAGCCAAAGCCAAGTATTCTTCCCTCAAGAGAACTTCCACTCCAAGGCCCAACACATACCGTGAACAATTCATTTGCTGAAACATCCCGACATAATTTTCCTTGATTAACTACAGCAATTTAAGGATTTGACAATATAGTATTATTTTGCTGTGGCAAATAATGATGGCATCCTGATTTATAAGTGGCTTTTCTCAAGACAAAAGCAAACTATCTACCTATTGGACCCCCCACCATATTTGCAGCTGTTAACGGCTGTCCCAAGTAAGTCATGCAGTACAAGCAAGTCACCAAAGAGTTAGGGAGTGTGGTAGGATATTTAATCACTTTTAAGTTGTACTTCCATGAAAAACATCAAAATGCAGAAAAGAATATCGAAAATTAAGTGTTTCCTTTGCTTTTTAAATGACAGCATCTTTCTTTTAAAATCGTGCAAAACAAGACTGTCAAAAGATTAAAGCCATTAGATTACTTAATACTGAGAAATTTTAAAGATTTTTTTTAATGTTTATTTTTGAGAGACAGAGAGCGAGCGAGTAGGGGCGGGGCAGAGAGAGAGGAAGACACAGAATCCGAAGCAGGCTCCAGGCTCTGAGCTGTCAGCACAGAGCCCGATGCGGGGCTCGAACTCACGAACCGCGGGATCATGACCTGAGCTGAAGTCAGATGCTTAATCGACTGAACCACCAGGTGCCCCAATATTGAGAAATCTGAAAAAGCTGAGGAGCAAGAGTTTTCCATTTTCCCAGAGAGCGCAGTTTGCAGATCCAGCAGCCCGTTATGATTTGATGTTACATCTCATTCTGCTTCTCATCTGGAATGGTATACGGCATGTATAAGATCAAGAGAATCCAAATTAATTTGGAGGCTTTGTAAAATCCCTTGAGACTTCTTGAGATGCTGTGAAATGTCACAAGAACAGAGCTGGGAATCACTCTCATGCACATGCTGTCTTTTTGATTCATTTATTATTTAGATCTGACCTACTTTCTAAAAGGATCTGAGGAGGTTGGAGATTTTCTCAGTATGGTGCCAAACACAAAAGGGGTTTGATAAAAGCTTTTTGGCAATGGTGTTAAGAGTTATAAAATTTCTAAAGATGATACTGACAAAGATCCTCTACACAGGAAGGAAGAACAAGAAAATGTGTTTTGAATATGGCCAAAAACATTTACTCTAAACATAAGGAAGATCCTTCTGATTATAAAAGTAATGTAAGAATGGAATAGATTATGTAAACAGTAGCCTGCCCCGGCTAGTGAAACAGCAAATGCCCCTGCCTTGAAAGATCATTTCCTTTAGGACAATAAGCCTAGCCTGGTGGCTCCACATCGACATTAAAGGAAAGAGAGAAGAGAAAGGCTCCGAGGTGGAAAGTAGAACACAGGAAAAAGGGTGTGGGGCCGCAGCCTGGCTGGCCTAGGATTTTGACAGGAACTGTGGTAGGTGGCAAACAGGCACGCAGGAAAATGCTATGAATCCATACATGCAGCTGGTAAATGGGATTCAGTTACCTCAGCAGCTTACCTGTTATGGCCAAAGAACACACATCTTAAAACACCAATGAACACAAACATAGAAGAGAGAGTGTACTTTCTAAAATTTAAATTGCAGGGGTGCCTAGGTGGCTCGGTTGAGTGTTGGACTTTGGCTCAGGTGGGATCTTGTGGTTCGTGAGTTTGAGCCCCATGCGGGCTCTGTGCTGACAGCTCAGAGCCTGGAGCCTGCTTCGGATTCTGTGTCTTTGGATTCCGTGTCTCCCTCTCTCTCTCTGCCCCTCCTCTGTCCATGTGCGCCCTCTCTCTCTCTCTCTCTCTCTCAGAAATAAATGAATACACTTTTTAAAAATTAAAAAAAAAATTAAATTGCAGTGTCTAGGGGCACCTAGGTGGCTCAGTTGGTTAAGTGTCTTGACTTCGGCTCAGGTCATAATCTCGCGGTCCGGGAGTTCGAGCCCCACGTCGGGCTCTGTGCTGACAGCTCAGAGCCTGGAGCCTGCTTCAGATCTGTGTCTCCCTCTCTCTCTCTCTGCTCCTCCCCTGCTCACGCTCTGTCTCTATCTCTCAAAAATAAATAAATGATAAAAAAAAAAAATTGCAGTGTCTCTTTAGTGAACACTGATTAAAGACATAGGTCAGGAAATTTTAAAATGTTATTCTGCACACTCTTTGGTTTAGTATTTTCACATTTAGTGCCCCTCTCTAAATTAAATCAAGCCTGAAACCATTTACTGGCAATATCACTTCCATAGTCCCTTTAAACACTGTAATCTTAGTATGGGATTCAGATACATGAAATGACCACTAACTTTTTTGGGAAATTAAGAAAATAAACCCAAAGAATATTACATCTGATCATTTCCAGTTACAGACTTCCTATTCTTAAATAATGGCAGCTCTAAGTAAATAAAACAAAATGCGGAGTCACACCAGGGCTTGATGCCTGCTGTTAGAGTTTCCTGCCACACAGTACTTGCTGCTCCCAAGGCAGAGCTTCCCCTGGGGGTGGGGGTGGGTCGCTGCAAGTGATTATGGGTATGCCAAATGTTGGACCTGTCCGACCCCTAGTGGTCTATTCACCCCAGTGTCCCACACAGAAATGATCACTTTTATGTATCAGAAGGGACAACAAAGGTTGGGAAGCATGGTCCCTGGCCTCCAAGGAGCTGAGTTCCTGTTTTCTGTGCTCCCAAAAATCCACATTTAGGGCTTTGGGAAACAGTTCAAATAGTAGGTGAGAAAAGAGGGAACTTCTTTTCTCTCCTTTCCCTAACTTCTCTGCTATATATGTATTTTTCTGCCGATTTACTAACAGATCGTCCAAACCAGGGTTGTAAGGCAAATGCCCATGATAGTCTAAGAGACACAGGGTGTGGTGGGATCCGTGAGGCTGTGGTGGGATCAGTGAGGCTGTGGGGGGCATGCCCTACCCAGAGTTCCTGACTATCAGTGCTTACAGGGATGCAGGTGCTGTATGGCTATACAGCCACTTTGTCATAAGAAGGAAAGGTAGAAATCCAGGTGTCTGTGTAAAATGTCATTTTTAAATGGTAGCAAATGCTTATCCCATGCCTTTCTGTTTAAAAAAAAAAAAAAAAAAATGCCGAGCATCCCTGGAAGTAGTGACTTTGTAAGTAGCTCAGATCTGCCTGGACCCTCCAGGGGACTAAACCTCATGAGGTCTTGAGGTTTATTCTGCCTACTCCAGAGTGGCTTCAAATTTTCTAGTGGTTACTCTGCTTCAAAAATTTTTTTTTTAACTTTTGAGAGAGAGAGAGAGAGAGAGAGAGATGGAGGGAGGGAGAGAGAGAGAGAAAGAAAGACAGCACGACCGGGGGAGGGGCAGAGAGCGAGGGAGCCACAGAATTCAAAGCTCCAGGCTCTGAGCTGTCAGCAGAGAGCCCAACGCAGGGCTAGAACTCACGAGCTGTGAGATCATGACCCGACCCGACCTGAAGTCAGACGCCCAACCGACTGAGCCACCCAGGCACCCCTGTTTCAATTTTTACCTCCACAATGAACTTCACTTTGTAAACAAGAGGTGAAAACCTGTATACATACATATAAAGAACACATTTCTGCCACTTAGCTATAAGTAATTGTTGCTTTTCTTTGAGAGTTCTCAGAAGAGAAACTATTAATTATCTAAAAGAGATAAATGGTGCATGCATGGTTAACTTTTAAAATATTTATAATTATGGTAATACCACAATAAAAAACAAAGATAAAATTGCATTTTACCTGACAACTCTACTTTAGGGGGGAAAAAGCCAGTACTTAGTGAGATACACTAAATGAATCTGCTTTGGAAATTCTGAAATGTTCACGGACTTACAAAGTTAACCAGAAGGTACTTGGCAGAGGCCCTACTAGAGACTCCACTGGAACACTACAGGCTCTATTAGAACACCAAACAGTGGCTGCAACAGAGAGAGCAACAGAGACATTTGAAATGTCTGACCTGACAGCGTCACCAGGTCAGCCTTGGGGTCTCAGTTACACTCTATGTTTTCATGGTGTTTCTACCTCCTCGATCTACTAACGTGGCAACAGCAAGGCTCTTTCCTTATCTTTGTCCAGAAGGCCAGATTAATGCACTTGCCACAGGTCCTTTCTCCTCCACTGATTACGGAATCACACCAACCACAGCACTGCCGCTGCAGATGGCGAACACCGCCTGCCTTTCTTCAGGCTGCTGGAGAAGCACTGTGCTGCATTCAAAGATCACAGGGAATGGACTGTGGAGCTTTTAGAATTGTTTATAAATTCCTCCTTCAGTCTGGAGGTAGAAGTCACATTTTTTGACCTGACAAATTGTAAACTTCTCTTGCAAGGACATTTCCTGCACTGTGCTTGGAGTCTGAAGATCTGTGCAAATGCCAGGAGCCACCTACCATCTCTACTGTTCTGAGTCTTGCCCTTGAACTGAGAAAGGGCAAGCAGAGACAAAAAAAAAAAAAAAAAAAAAAAAAAAGTACACATTACAGTGTTTCTTCTACTAAAACTTTCCATTTGGCAGCTGTATTTTCAACACTATGGAAATGAATCTCCCTGCCTTTTCTAGTGATCTAATTTTAATTAAAAATGCTCTCTATCAAGAGACTGATGCCCGATATAAAGGAAAAGTTGTAAGTGAAGCGGAAACAAAGAGGTACTTCTCACAGACTTTTGGAGGTAAGTTCTTAAAAATATTCAATAGCAATAACGTTTTTATTTTCACTTGCTTGTTACAGTGATTTGTTGTCGTTACGCAGGTTACAGGGCAACATACTTTGCTCATTTTTCCAAAAGTGCTTTTGGATTATAGAAAACATTTAAAAAAATGAAAAGTGTCATTCAGTGGGAGATCCATGCCCTGAGGTGTTGGATGCAGGAAACGTGAATAACTGTCCTTGTTATCTTTCAGTAAAAAAAAAAAATGCAAAGTCTAACATACACATAAAGTAAAATAATCTTTTTTTTTTTTTTTTTTGGCTAAAACCACCATCATACATTGGTCTAAGGAAGGAATACAGTTAGGTCTGAGAAGACAAAATCTAGACTGTGTATTTCTTCTAATTAATGGATCAGTGTTGCTGCTAAAAATGACCAGGAAAAAACCCTAAACATGTAAATTCCTCCACAGTCTCTGGTGGATCAGATTTTCACTAGTACTAGCCTAATCATTAAAATTTATAGCTGATATTTCTAATCACAGATTTTAAATCATTAAGTTTTACCATTAATTAACAGAGCTGTTTTAGGAGTAATAGTCATAGCACTGGGATTGATATAGTAACATATTTCATTAAGAATCCTGACCCTTTCAGAAAGGTAGAGTTCTAACACAATTTAATGACTTCTTGCTTATAATTTTTCTAAGAAAATGCAACAGAACCTAAGGATTAAAAAAAATAACTAAAATTCTTTAAAAGTACCTCATAGGTTTAACCGAAATGGTATATATAGCGCTTGGTAAAGTGCTTGGTAAATGACAGATGTTCATTAAGTATCACTGTATTAAAGTGTACGTCTGAGTTAAATAATCAGCTTGTTTGTTTAAAAACAGAGTAAAAGACAATACCGAAATAGTTTTTGCAAAAGGAAATCACTGAATGCCAGAATTGACTTTATAGAGCTTATTGGGACCACAAACCTTTACTTTAATGTTTTCAATGAACCAAGTTACGATGGAGACTGTCTTGCTGTAACAAAGAGAAAAACCAATTTTGCTTACTTTTACTTTTTTGTTGATTCATATAATACCAAATTTTGGATTAAAAAAAAATTGCTCAGAACCCTGTTTACAGAAAATAGTCTTGGGGCATTCCAAAATTAAATTTCCACGGAAGTGGAAATCAAAGGACTCCTGACACTGGTCTTAGGGAAAGCGTTTTCTAGAAGAAACAGAGTAGTAAGCTAAGTTGCGTGTAGCAGAGGCTTGCCAAATGCTTGCTGAAGGAATAGTGGGTAATAGAATCATGATCTCCTCACTGTAGAACAGTGGACTGTCGAGATAAGTGTCCTGTGAGAAGATCAGAAATGTACAGATCCTATATCTGCTTTTCAGAGGCCAGTCTCTAAATGGGAGAGTAATTGTCCTCGTACCACTTACTGAATACAACATTCTTCTTAGCATTTTATTTAGATGTGATGGGAAAGATTTTAAACTACTGACCCAACATTTTATTGTTTCTGAGTGTATTCAGATCTCTTTATTCCTGAATAAGTTTTGTTATACTATGCTTCTTCTAAGAAACCATACAATCTAAGTCTTAAACATATAGGCAGAAAGTTTTTCATAGCGATTTCTTGTTTTTAAAAAAACGTGTTCCCTACATTTAGTTGCAATATGTAAAAAATATATTGATTATTCCTAATATTGCCCGATCTGTCCCCATCCCCACTCTTTTTGTTGTTGGATCAATCAGGTTATGGGGGAGAGTTTTTGCTGTTGATTTCGTTCTATCCTTCTAGTGAAATTTCTTTGTTCTGCAGTTAATTGCTACTCATCTGTATTTTCCTCCAACTTAACCCAGATTTCTCTTTTTTCTTAACTTCTTGGGCTGGGTGGCCTACATATGGTTATTTTAATAAAATTCTAATATGTATTTGAAAAAAATGCAAATTCTCGAATTGCTGGAAGCAGGCAGGGTTCTTTATATGCCCGGTAGATCAAGTTTAACTGTACTGTTTCAGTAACTCACAACCATCTGCTTTATCTGTCAATTACTGAGGTGGCCTGTTAAAATCTCCCCCTATGATTATGGATTTTTAACATTTGATATGTATTTCTGGCATATACTAGGTATACGTATGGGATATGGGATATCCCATATGGGGTAGTTTTATCTTCTAGGTAATTCATTCCTCTTCTCATTATGTGGCAACTTTAGCCCCTGATGTTTTTCACCTGAAGTCTATCAGGTATGATTAGCACAGCTGCAGCAGCTCTGTTCGGTTAACAGTTGCCTGATAGATTGCATTCCATCCCCTTACTTTCAATCTTTCCAGGTGAGTTTTAAGTTTTTTGAAAACAGCCTTACTCACAAATTCTGTATCTTCATCCTGTCCTACAATCTTTTTGAACTGGCAAGTTTAGTTCACTTAACATTTTGTTCTATTTACTGATTTATTTATGTCATTTTATGTTGGGCTTTCTATTTCCCGTGGTGTTCATTCACTTCTTTCCCCATCCTGGTTTGCACTGGTTTAAAAGACATCCTGTTTGTTTTGCAGTGGTTACCCTGAATCATTTGAACATAAACAGCTTGATTTAAGTCTATGGTTAATCAATTTATCTATTCTTACTTGAGTCGTGGGATGCTTTAGGTTTGAAGAGCTTTTACCTTAAGCTATTAGTGTCTAGTATTTTTGCTTCACCTTTTTAAAAAATATTTATTTATTTTGAGAGAGAGAGAGAGAGAGAGAGAGAGAGAGAGAGAGAGAGAGAGAAAACACGCAAGCAGGGGAGGGACAGAATGAGACAGAGGAGAGAATCCCAAGTAGGCTTCCTGCTGTCTGCGCAGAGCCCAAGGTGGGCTTGATCTCATGACTGCAAGATCATGACCTGAGCCAAAAGTTAAGAGTCGGGTATTAACCGACTGAGCCTCCCCAGCATCCTGCTTCACCTGTTTAGCACCTCTGCTCACGTCAGTCATTTCACTGTTTTATACAGTCCATGCTTACTTTGACTCACCTCCTTTTCTTTGCTCATTATAGTTTGTAAACTTCATTTCTTACTTCTGTACTCAATTTTATTTCTGAACCAAATTAAATACAATTCAGAATTCAGTTGCACTAGGAGCATTTCAAGCGCTCAACAGCCATGTGCGGCTAGTGGCTATTGTACCAGGCAGCACTGCTTTAGAAGCACCTTCAGAAAGGGGCTGCTGGAGGCAAAAGTTCCGTTTTTGTTGAAAAATGTCTTTATTTTGTTCTCCTGAACTACTGAAGTGTGGGTTGTTTTTTCCTCAGTACTCTGAAAACATTATTCCTTTGTCTTCCGAACTCAGGAGCTGCAACTAAATATGCTGTCAGTCTAACTGGTGCTCTTTGTAAGTAATTAGTCTCAAGTAGCCTTTGGTTGCTTCTTTTTGTGATTTCTACTTACTATGCTTGGTGCCTTATTTTACTGCCTAAATCTGAGGTTCATGTCTTTCAAGGATTCTAGAAAATTCTTAGTTGTAATCTCTTCAGATAGTGTCTCTCTTAAACCTATTTTATATTCTGAAATTCTTCTCTGTTACATGCTAGACTTTCCAAGCCTATGCTCTTGGTCCCATTTTCCATTTCTTTTCATTTTTTGGATGAATTCTGGAGAATTCCCTCAGATGTCCTTTTCTATTCTTCAATTCTCTTTTCTGTTGTTACAAATTAACTGCTGAGTCCAGGCAGAGTTTATTTCAATAATTAAAATTTTAAGTTCTAGGAATTGGACTTGGTTATTTTTCAAAGCTACCTGTCACTTTATTTTATACATGTGACATTTACATCCATTAACGTCTCTGATCATTTCATTAACTAAAAAGTTCCTGGGAAGGTTTGGCTAATCCTGTTTGTTGTGTTCTACCTTTCACTGATTGTGAATTATCTCCCTGTAGATAATTCACACTCCTTGTGAATTATCTCCTTGTAGATAATTACTCCTTGTTAGTAATTTTAGACCAGGAGGCTTATCAATGAGCTCCCCGGGCAATCTGGTTGTCCCTCTAGAAGAATTTTGCATTTGCTTTTACCAGGTGTCCTAGGGTACTCACCAGCTGAGGATCAATTTTTATGTTAGTTTTTGGCCTGGGTAAGAAATTATACCAAATGAATGGTATAACCTGAACCCCAAATCCTGTATGAGAGAAGGCTCATGGCCACAATTTTCAGGGGGAGACATTTTCCCTCTAACCACCGCCCATACTGAGATAGATAAACTTGCCTTGTCCTCCTCTTTGGTTGGTGGGCTATCTTTCTGATTCATTAATATGTAGCGCATTAGGGGACCTGGCTGTATGTATATAAAGGTGTCTCAGCTCCACCTCTCCACCTGTGAGAGTTCATGGCCTTGTCTCCTGGCCCCGTGTCACTGTAATGGGGTCCTTACTGAAGGAGAGCTCCATACATAAGAAGCTCTAACAGCTGGCAGCCAGTGTCAGTTTATAAGCTCCTCCCTTCAGCCCTCAGCTCTCACTCTGATGCTGGCCACTGAAATGTCCCCTATTCTCTTTTTGCCTAAGCTATGCACTTAATATTTTATACAGCAATTCTAAATGTTTGTAGGAGGAAGGTTTTCTGTCATGATACTGCTGGACAGGAGTTGAAGGAGATTTACTTTGATGTGCCTCTGCCATGGAACTCCTGGAAGTTCAGAGTCTCCCAAAGAATGGTTTTATAATACAGTTGGTAACATGGATTCTCTTTACAAATGAGAACAGAAGATCAGCAGATCAGTAGAAACGCATATTTACACAGCAAAAAAACTATGTTTCTTCAACCAATCAAAAATAAAATTAAAACTATCATCAATGTTTTGGGGGCATCTGGGTGGCTCAGTCGGTTAAGCGTCTGACTTCGGTTCAGGTCATGATCTTACACTTTGTGAGTTCAAGCCCCGCGTCGGGCTCTGTGCTGACAGCTCAGAGCCTGGAGCTTGCTTTGGATTCTGTGTCTCTCTCTTTGTCCCTCCCCTGCTCACGCTCTGTCATTCTCTTTCTCAAAAATATATAAACATTAAAAAAAACTAAAAAAACAAAACAAAACTATCATTAGTGTTTTTTAGGAAGAGGTGTCCACAAATAAAACACCTACCTCAATCCCAAGTTTTAGACAGGAGGGTGCTTTGCGTTCCAGTATACTGATCAAAATGAACACTGTGACCCACTGACCAGAACTGCTTCTGTTGAGAGCTTTAAAAAATTTGTACGTTCTAATATTTCTCATTTTTAACATGTATAGATTTTCAACTTATCACACCTCAGGCTGTCTGGTAATGGCCCCTATAACATCCGAAAATAATATCTGTAAAGACAAACAGAGTCTCCAGCTTGTGCTGGTGCTAGTTAGAAGGGATGTGAAGAAGGACACTACGGGCCTGGGTTATAAGAGAACCTGGATAATATTAAAATCCCTACAACTCTTCCACTTTTTAAAAAGATCACTTGGCTTGGGTCCAAGATGGAGACACAGTCTATAATATTTTATATTTATAAGTGCCTGACAAAATACCTTCATGTATATGATGCTCTTTTAAGATAAGCAGGTCAGATCAGTGGTTTACATGATTTATTCAAGGTTACAGCCCGAAAATGGCAAAGCCTAGAATAGAATTCTTTTCCGAAAATTAAATTTCATGCCAAAAGAGTGTTACCATGGCAAAGCTACCCTCAGGGATATCTTCTGCAGCCTTTGTATCTAGGAATCACTTATAAATTTTAAAAAAGAATGACTAAATGAGAGGCATAAAAATCTAATCCAAATTCAGATATGGCACAACAAAAGGGTGTGTTTGGAGCATGGGTTCATGCTTTACATCTCTTCTGTCCATTATGGTAGCCGCTAGCCACATATGATTACTTACATGCAAATTGGTTAAATTAAATAAACTAAAAAGGAAAAGAAAATGTCTTGGTAGCACCAGCCACACTTTGAATGCTCAACAGTAGTCACAGGTAGCTGGTGGCTGCTCTATGGGATAGGACCGATACAGAAAATTTCCATTATTCCCATTATTAGAGTTCTAGTTGACAGCCTTGCTCTAGAATGTGGATTGATGAAGTTAAGTAATTTTATTGTTGCAGCCATCCAGAAAGAACACGGGCTTTGATGATCTGAATTCTGCCTATGTCACTTACAAACTTGCGACTCTTGAGCAAGTTTCTTAACTTCTCTGGGACTCTTGTCTCCTCACTATAAGTCAGAAATAAGGTGTTAGGAACTACACCTTTGCTTAATCAATTACAGAATCTGCAGTCTTCCCAACCCTCGCCACAGCCTCACAGGGGTCTCATGACTGCCAAAAGGCCCTTTGATGAGTATAGAATATACTACTTCCAGAATATTCAACAGAATCACCAACCTAAGCCCTTGGCTAGTGTAGGCATTTTCTCTGCAAGATTTTACCTTTTCCTTGTGGGGGTGGGGGTGGGGTGTTGTATAAATCAAAACTAAAAAATAAAATAAAACAACACAATTTATTTAGAACTGGGAAAAATGAGAGCTCAGTTTTCTAGTAACTCCAAAAACTGACATGAGTGAAAGAAGCTGGATCTGAAGGTATAACGAGCGAAACGGGTCAGTGTTTTAGTGATATTTCCCACAAGACAATGACAGAAGAGCAGCCACAGAATCAGGTATAATTACCTGTATACACAATCAGACACTAATTAACTTTTTGTTTAAAGAACAAATCCCTTAACAACTCAATAGCTTGCAGCCTTGACAAGACTATTTTCCACATTTGAGACTAGGTAGACAAAACATAGACCCAAGAGAGGCCATCACACTCCCAGAATCACTTCACCCTGCCTTGTCACTTCTCCCTGATACAGCTGTTCCTTTAAATACCTTCCCCGAGCTCCTCTTGTAGACTGTTTCTAATACACCCACAGTGTTGTACTTGACCTTTTCAGGCCTTTCTCTAGTCTGAAAACAAGCTGATGTGCTCTTGCATTTCTAATTAGCAATACCAGAAACCATACAGCCCTTAGAAAATAATTCAGTGCCTCAACTAACTGGGGAATTGGACAACTTCGGTTAAGTGAGTTTTCTGTTCAACTAAGGAAACCTTTGTTTCAACTTCTTGTTGAAAATCTTTCTAGAATAAAATGTATTAGTGTACCTTTCTGCTTGAGAATATTCTAATTAACGTAATAAACACTCCTGACGATTTAAATTCTTACCATCACAACAAATTAATCTAGGATACTATAGTGGGGTTAAAGTTACAGCACATTTTTATGGTGACGTCAGGTTGTACTCCAGGTATCTGCTAGATGTGCACAAAAAAAGTCTGATCTACCTTTCCAGATAACCGAGGCTCTGATTAGTGAAATTCTGGTTAATCGTGATTTAATTCTATTTGTGCTATGTTGCACTTTCAACTCCACAGGAACCTTTGCTTGTGAAAGAAATACTATGATTCACATTAGGCTTATGCTAAATAGTTATGAAATCCATGGGTCTCTGATAATTTTCCAGACTACTTTCAAACTTTTGTTAGAAGCAATAGCTAGATTAAGTTTCCAGGTAGTAAGGAACAGAATTAAGCCAATTTCCCTTAAAAAACAAACAAACAAACTGGATCTGTGTTTCGCTGCAGAATCTTCCCTTTAATAGAAAGTTCAGCACAAAGAAAGCTGCCATCTGAAGTAATTCTGCTGTTAACATTAGTTCCAGTATGTCCCCAGAAATTAAATCTCAGAGAGGAACTTTCTGGACAAATAGTTCACTGCAAAATCAAGAGACTCTATTTCACTCAGATACATAAAGTGAGCTGTGGAGAAGAGTTTGGGGCTTCTGTCTCTGAAACAACATCCTTTCTCACTCAGGGAATTAAAAGCAGCCTAATTTCCAGAGCTACTTCTATTTTACACTGAAGACATTCCTTCAATACTAGTTACCGCCCAGTCAAGTGAAATCCAAAGAGTAACTTGTCCTTTTTAAGTGAGAAGTAACATCTCTCCGGCAATCTCCTTGGATGATAGTGACAGTCGCTCTGCTACACAACCAGGTCTGATCTACCTACACTCAGTGCCAAACAAACTGCCTTTCTTCTGCCCTCAAACACTCATATCTTCAACACCCATACTGAAATACAGGAATTGAGGTTACTTTTTAGTATCTTACTTCTTGAAAGAGCTTTGTGGACTGTATACAACCATTCTGAGGAGTCTGTAAAATGCCTGAAAGGTCTCTAGAAGTCGCTCTACAACTGAGTAGCTGCCACTTGCATCTGAGTCACAGCTGACTTAACTGCTTTCCTGCCGTACGTAGGTTACTGTATCATTAACAGTGAGTACAACAGCTCCTGGCCCAGAATTTGGACCCAGCAGACACTCAATAAACAGACTGAAAAATAACACTCCCAGGGCAAAAGATAGTACTTGCTTTAGGGACAGAAATATCAGTATTGGTCCCCATCCTGTATCTCTCAAACTAAGTTCTATTTCTGTTGTTCAGGGGCATGGACAGCCAATAATTGAATGTCACAACCAAAACAAAGGGTGAAACTTACTTTCATAAAACAAACAATAGGAATATAATGTAATGCTATTATATGGAATAGTTTATTTAACTAAAACAATATAAATGTTACTGTATACAAAAGTGTATACTGTTTCAATTTTAGAAGTTCAATTTAAAAGGCTTGATCTTACTAAGAGACTCATTTATAACCATAAGAGCATAGATTATGTTTTTTATTATTAACTTGCAAATCCAAAAATAGTGTGATAGAAACTAAAGTCACTCAATTTTAATTGTAAACATATGAACCATAATAAGACAGATATACTTACAGCTTGCATTTCTATACAGAAGAAATGGTTCATGGAGCTGAAATTCCAAATCTTTATTCACTGGTTCAACCAGATTGTGCATATTCAGTCGATTCACAATGGTAAAACCATGGTAAGGTGAGGCTGACCTTAGATTTGACAAAAAAAAAACAACAACAACAAAAAAAACCAAACAACCCTGTAGTCACTGTTTAATTCACAGAAATGTTATCTACTTCTTTATTTCCATTTCAAAGAATAACTACATTATTGCATTACACAACATTGTTAGCACTTAAAATTGTAAAAAAAAAAATTTAAGACAGATCATATCCCTCCTCTTCTCAGAAGTTTCCAAGGGCTTAGTCCCTCAGACTGAAGGCCGATGGCCTTGCTAAGGCCACCAGGGCCTTGGCTGGTAGGTGTCCTCCTTGCCTTCCTCTCCTCTGCCTCTTCCCTTGTTCTCTTGCTCCAGCCACACTGAGCTCTTCAGTTTCCCTACAGGAGAGTACTTCTAGCTAAAAACCCTTGCCTGGAACACTCGTCCCGAATCTAGTTATCTCACCCCCTGCAAGCTTCTCCTCCAATATCACTTTCTCAGTGACACTTACCTAAGAACTACTCTTTCTCAGGTTCCCAGCCTGCTCCCAAGTTCAATACCTCCAGCCCACCTCTTTTTTCCCATACCACTTATTATTTTTTATATTTACTGTCTTTCTCCACTAGAATGTAAACTCCACACAAATAGGGTTCTTGTCTTGTTTTTTTGCAGTTGTATCCCAAGATAGATAGCCAGTAGATGTTTAATAAACATTTGCTCAACAAAAATATCACTTATTTTAAATACGGTACAGACTTGGTTTTAGTATAGACTGTCAACCATAACAATCATGATTGTTTCCTACACCAAACAGGTCTTTCCACAGTTCTCCTGAGTTAGACAGAAAATGCCTCGAATCCTATAATAACAAATGTCCTTGGTTCTCCTATCAGGGTGAGTCAGTACATGACCCTTTAGACACTCCTCACATGTATACAACATTTCACAGTTTCTCATTCATTTCTCTGTGTACATGGGAGAGATTTTAGAATACTACTCTACAGATTAGGAAATAAACTCAGAATGATTAAGGCTTTTGTCCAAAGTCACACAAATAATGTGACTAGAATTCAGCTTTAGGTTTTCTGACTCCAAATCCAGGCTTCTTCTAGACTAAGGTCTCTGCAAAGTGATATTCTGACACTGTGGCATACCTTAATCCAAGGCACATAAAATATTCTCACATTTCCCAAATAGTTTCATTGGTTTCCTTTTGTTAGGATCAACACTGTGTAAGCCTCTATGAATATTATTAAACCAAACTATTTATTATACTAAACTTCATATTTTCTACAAACAGTAGATCTGTACTATTCTGTAACAGTAAGGCCAGGAAAGTACTTTCCAAATATCATAGATACCGAGGCTCTAACTACAATGAGTTTCTAGAGATTTACATAGGTAATAAAGAATAATGAAGTAGGTGAAGGATAAAGGCCTTTTTTTTTTTTTTTTTTTAAAGGAGAAAGATGAACGGCAGGGAACAAAGTGGCAAAGACTAAAGAGCTGCTATAGTTAATATGTAATATCAAAGCACTTACATACAAAGGAAAAAAAAAAGCAGTGTATTTGGACAAGATCTCAAAGCCACACACCAGAATTTAGAGAATATTTGACAAATTCTTGTTAATTACCATCAGTGGAGAAAGGCAATCCTTAAAAGATAACTCCTAATACAAAAAGGTGGGGAGGACCAGATGTCAGTAATAATTCCTGCTGAATCCCTCTGCTTTAGAAACCATGGGAAGGAACCTGCCCCAGTCAGAGCAAGACCTAAGGGAGATCCAGAAAAATAAGGACTCATGACTATCCTTTCCTGTCAGTTACAGTTAGGACACAAAAGTTGCCTAATAAAACAAAAGCTGTAGTTTGTAAACCAATCCTATTTTACATAATGACCTCTCAGAAAAGTTGAAAATATAAAGTGTGCAACTGAGTAATCCAGGCTTTCTAAATGACTCTCAAGCTAAAATTACACATTACTAGCTCTGAATCATAGGAAGGCTCAAAGAACGGACATAACTTGGTTAGAATCTCACAGCTACAAATGGATGAATAGGGACAAGCAGGAAGGTTCCAAAGACAAACGTACAACAACGCTGAACTTTATAGGACACTATTCACCATTAGATTAAAAATAGACATGTATCATTTTTTTAAAAAGCTTACCTTCGATACACAAATAAGGTCCCTTCTATATCAGTCTTCTCCTATAATAGATAATGAGTCAATTAGTTTTTTCCCCCATACTTCAACCCCAAATGGTCCTAATAGAGAAGAAATAATTCATGTTTAAAATGAGCTTATTTATTTTAAAATTACTCACTTTGGAACAGGTCAAGTAACTCTTTTACTCCACAAACTACTGTTACCAGTTTCTTTCTTATCCTTTCTATGCTATTAATGCATACTAATGTATACACAATGTTCAATACAGCAACATGTCTATTATCTGCAACATTTTTTTTTAAATTAAAAAAAAATTTTTAATGTTTATTTATTTTTGAGAGAGAGAGAGAGAGAGAGCAAGCAAATGGGGGAGAAGCAGAGAGAGAGGGAGACACAGAATCGGAAGCAGGCTCCAGGCTCTGAGCTGTCAGTACAGAGCCTGACTCGGGGCTCAAACTCATAGACCACGAGATCATGACCTGAACTGAAACCATTGGACGCTTAACAGGTGCCCCAAAACATTGATGATAGTTTTAATTTTATCTTTGGTTCATTGAAGCAACATAGTTTGTGAGAAGTTACAACTCATTGTAAAATAACAAAGAAAAAGTTTTGCTTATGTTCTACGTGCCATTATCCAAATGAATGAATAACGGCAGCTTATTTTTCAATTCAGATTATGGCTTGCATTTCATATGTAAAGCAGGACTCCACAATTAAAATTCCACAACACTGAAAATCCGTGAAAAACTAGAAATAAAAGCTTGTTAGTCATAAGTTCCTGCCCCCAAGTCTTCACCATTTGTCTGCAATTCACAGCTCACAAATTTATATGCAGACCAAATAAAGTAAAATGATTCAGAACAATTCAAACTAAGGCAATGTCTAGAACAGCTACACTAAAAAAAAAAAAAAAATTCTATAATTTTGTTCTTTTCGACTTTCCATATCTCCTTCTCTTCCAGGAGGTAAAGAAGATAAAGTAAAGCAAGAGGATTCTGAACACTTTCTTCATCTGAATTAAGTGTTTATAAATGTCAAATCATTCTTACAAAATTACTGATTAAATATAACCTATGTTTCTGTTTTATAACTCAAAGAATATATTACAATAATATTTCAGAGCTTTGTTAGTATAAGCATTTCATTTCTTACTGAAATGTGAACATTAGTCATTTATGAACTCAATCCAACAAACATTTACAGATTATTTGACAAATGGAAAGCCTAAAGCTGAATGAGCAAATTACTGAGGGTCAATTACTAGAAAACTGGAAATTATATTACTTTTAAACAGGAGTTCACAAGTCAGAGAACAGATTGAATGTAACTTTTCAGACCCCCTCCCGTGCAAAAAAAGCCAAAAAGTACTTAGTCTGAAGGGAGCATTCAGAGGTGACATCACCAGCAACACAGCTGGAACGAAACACATTTACAGGGTCTCTTTTCCAAAGGTTTCAAGGGAATCCCATTAACATGGAAGCCCTTTTCCTAAGTGCCTTGAAATCTTTTCCAAAACTCTGGAAACAGAGTGCAGTTAGATAAAAGCCGGATTTATCCCCACCACCTCCCTTCCAAGAATTGAAACTAATTGGATTTCAAGCTTTAAATCCAAATGACCTCTATGAAGGGGGCTCTTATTTACGTGCTTGTTAGGGGAGAGCACGGGTGTTTATAGATTATGTATATGTACTTTACCTAATAACCCTCACAGCTTCAAACGCAATCTTTCAGGTATCTTTCTGACCCCACCGTTCTCATCCTCCAACACATCTGCAAAGAAGGCAGATCGCCCATGTCCCCGGACCCGACCCCATGGGACTGATCCTCCTGCAATCCTCCCCTCTATCGGCTTTTCCCTCGGGACGTCTTGGGCCTACTTCTCTCGCTCCTCTCTCCCAATCCTCGAAGCCCCTGACACCTTTCAGGGACCGGCCTGTCTCTTCTCCAGTCCCTGGCCTCTCCTCTGCCGCCCTGGCCTCCGGAATCTTCCCCAACCCAGGACAGTCCGCGCGGTCCCTTTAAGAGGCGGTGGCCGGGCGGGCGACCTCAGCGGCCTGGCCGCACTCACCCACTGGTTGGCCTTGGGGCAGAAGGTGTACAGAGCGACCTGGCCCGTGAGGTCTGCGATGCTGGTGATGTAGGGGTCGTGCTGCTTCAGGGCCGCAAGGCTCATCTCCTGCCCAGCTCGGCTCAGCGACTCCATCTTGAATTCCGGAGCCGAGCCCCTCCAGCGGGGGCGGAGTCGCGGGCAGGATGGTGCCATCCAGGCAAGGTTCCCCCAGCTGCGTCAGCACCCTCAACTTCCGCTTCTCCTCCGGGCCTCGCGGCGGGGCGGTACAACAGCTATTATGCTCCGCTGCGTCCACGGCCCGGGCGCCGGGTTCCGGGACCGTCGGGCTCCTAGGGTCCGGCGTGGCTTTGGCGGCCGAGCTTGCCGGCGGGGGCGCAGGCGCATCCTGTACTCGGGTTAAAATGTCCTGTCGGCGGGATCGAGGCTGCCCTCGAGCTTTCTTCGGGCTCCTGCCGGACGAGGCAGCAGGCCGACGCGGGGGCAGCCTGCGCTTGAGGACGCGCAGGCTGGGCCGCGGAACGAAAAGCCGGCTGTGCCTGTGCGGCACTCAACAGGTCGTGGGGGGAAAGCACCGAGAAGCTGGGAGCAGGGAGGGCGGTACCCTGAAAGTCGCCCCAGGTCTCGGATCTCACTGGATCACTATCGCCAGCAATTTGGTGTTTTTCTGTAGGAAAATTTTCAGAAAAGCCAAACTAAGCCTCCTGTAACTACACAGGAATGTCTTGTGCAATTCACTTTTGCTCATTTTCCTCGTCTTGGTCTCATGTAACTCCTTCCATCCGGTCTTGGGAGGAGAGCACGAAGGCCTGGGTTTGTCCTATATCGATTAAAGCTTTAAAAAGATAAAGATAATACATTATTTTAGCAAACATCTGTTGGGCATTTTAACACATTTTGAAGAGCCATGTACTAGCTAAAGAGTAAAACAACGGAGACTATACGGAGCTCTGTTCACACCACTCAACTTGTTTAAAAATTTTTTTTTCTTACATTGAACAGATACCCCAATGGAATTGAATTTTTGAAAGGAAAAACAACAACAACAACAAAACCCCGGGGTGCATGGGTGGCTCAGTTAAGCCTCGACTCTTGATTTCAGCTCAGGTCATGATCTCATGTTTCCTGAAACGGCGGTGGGGCCCTGGGCTGACAGCATGGAGCCTGCTTGGGACGCGCTGTCTCTCTCTCCTCCCTCTCTCCTGTCTCTCCCTCTCTCTCCTGTCTCTCCCTCTCTCCCTTCCCTCTCTCCTCTCTCCTCTCTCCTCTCTTTCTCTTCTCGCTCTCGTTCTCCCCCCCGTTCCCCACTCACACTCGTACTCAAAATAAATAAACTTAAAAAAAAAGCCCTGTAATATTTGTATTTATGATTTTACATTTGTGAATGGGAAGAGACTTCATGTCTTACATTCTTTGCAGTATCACGTGAGAAGCGTGTACAAAGGCAGACAGGAAGCGTGTCAGTCATTCACTGTTCCTTAAGTATCTGGAACTTTTAGGTGTGAGCTGGTGTCACAGGAGGGTCGGAGAGACGCTGGTCTTTGTCTCACGGAGTCGAATGAATCTTGTGGAAACAGCGAAGCGATAGTTTGAGGGAAAGTATAACGCTCTAAAGAGTGAGATGTGTCCCGGCTGGGTAGCTGCTGAAGAATTTTGTCCCTGACTTCTTATTGGGACCTTATCAGAAAGTTTGTGAGACTGCATGCATGGCACCTAGCCCAGGAAAGTCTGGAATACCTTCATCCTTTTTTTTTTTTTCTTCCAAACCTGGCCTTTTCTTCAGCCTCCCACTTGTAGCTGCAGTCTGCCTCCCTGAAGGTCCTTTATCTCTCTCTGCCTAATGTTAACCCTTTCCCTTTTCACTGGTAGCCCCTTGGGAGCTTTAAAGACTGTTTAAGACAACTTCCTGGCTCCGGGAGAAACAAGTTGGACAATGTAAGGAAACTGGGACCAGGCTAGAGATGTTGCTCTTGAAACCCAGAGGATTTTACTCCATCTGGTCAGGAAAGTCTAGGAAGGCTTCATGGAGGAGATGATGTTTGCATTAGTGCTCCAGGGTGAGTAGGAGTTCACCAGAGAAGAAAGGCAAGGGCTTCCTTTCATTTTACAGTCTAATGGTGAGCTAGGGAAGGTGTGATCATCCTCATTTGACAGGTGATTTAATTGAAGCTGGATGGAGAAATCACTGGCTCAGTTCCACACTAGTCTGGGGGCATCTGGTATTAGAATCCAGAGACTCCTGCCTTC
This sequence comes from Lynx canadensis, assembly GCF_007474595.2. Lineage (NCBI taxonomy): Eukaryota > Metazoa > Chordata > Mammalia > Carnivora > Felidae > Lynx > Lynx canadensis. The sequence goes on from NC_044304.2 coordinate 21,678,220, forward strand.
CCTCAGGGCTCCCTTCCTATACACCATGGCTACCTTTCTTCATCATTGAGAATGAGTCTTACTCCCACCTACTTTCAATAAAATAATTAAAAATCTGTGCCCTAATTTAAAAAATATATGTATTTTTTGAATAGATAATGCAAGCCCTTGGAATAAAATTCAAAGACACACCTGAAACTTAAATGATTTTTTCTCTTAAAAAATTAATTACTTTATTGAGGTATAGTTGACACATAGCATTGTATTAGTTTCAAGTGTATGGTATACTAATTTGATATTTGTATACATTGCAAAATGATTACCACAATAGTCCAGCTAACATCTGTCACCATGACTAGTTACAAATTTTTTTTTTCTTGTGGTAAGAACTTTCAAGATCCCCTCTCCTAGCTACTTTCAAATATGTAACATAGTATTATTAACTATAATCATCATGCTGTACATTACATCCCCATGACTTATTCATTAATTTTTTTCTTACATAGATTTACCAATATTCAGATGGAAAATTGCTTCAAAAATGTATGTTTGCATGGCCCAAAACGTGTTAATGTTGACTGTAATGCTCTGTACAGTTCTCAAGATATATTAAGGACAATGTGAATACTTTGGAATTGAAACTCTTCCCCCTTTGCTTTGATGCATGGTTTTGCCTTGTGTTTGTGAACCAAACCTTAAGATCTTTCTTGTGTCTTAGACTACAGGCTAAGGGCAGCGAGTGCATCTTTGTTGGGTCTCTAGTATTTAGTATTTATGCCCCTGGCATAGAGTAGATTCTCCATAAATATTCATGAGTGAATGCCATCTTGAAACCCAACGCCTATAAGGCCATGGAGGAGACTACTTGGAGAAGGGAGAGGTGGCTGGGCAGGTCAGAGATGGGAAAGTGTCTTCCTCTTCCCTGGAAGACCTGTCACTTTTGTGCTTCATGCATGTCAATTATTTTTTTTTTATTTTTTTGTAATTTTTATAATTTACATCCAAATTAGTTAGCATATAGTGCAACAATGATTTCAGGAGTGGATTCCTTAGTGCCCCTTACCCATTTAGCCCATCCCCCCCCCACAACCCCTCCAGCAACCCTCAGTTTGTTCTCCATATTTATGAGTCTCTTCTGTTTTGTCCCCCTCCCTGTTTTCATATTATTTTTGTTTCCCTTCCCTTATGTTCATCTGTTTTGTCTCTTCAAGTCCTCATATGAGTGAAGTCATATGATTTTTGTCTTTCTCTAATTTCACTTAGCATAATGCCCTCCAGTTCCATCCACGTAGTTGCAAATGGCAAGATTTCATTCTTTTTGATTGCTGAGTAATACTCCATTGTGTATACATACCACATCTTCTTTATCCATTCATCCATTGAGGGACATTTGGTCTCTTTCCATACTTTGGCTATTGTTGATAGGGCTGCTATAAACATGGGGGTGCACGTGTCCCTTCGAAACAGCACACCTGTATCCCGTGGATAAATGCCTAGTAGTGCCATTGCTGGGTCGTAGGGTAGTTCTATTTTTAGTTTTTTGAGGAAACTCCATACTGTTTTCCAGAGTGGCTGCACCAGCTTGCATTCCCAAGTATTGACATTTGAACAATATTTGTTCTTCCTACCCAGGTGCATGGAATATTTTTCCATTTTTTGTGTCTTCTTCAATTTCTTTCATAAGCTTTCTATAGTTTTCAGTGTATAGATTTTTTCACCTGTTTGGTTAGATTTAATCCTAGGTATTTTATGGTTTTTGCTATAATTGTAAATGGGATCGATTCCTTGATTTCTCTTTCTGTTGCTTCATTGTTGGTATATGGGAATGCAGCCGATTTCTCTGCATTGATTTTATATCCTGCGACTTTGCTGAATTCATGAATCAGTTCTAGCAGTTTTTTGGTGGAATCTTTTGGGTTTCCCATAGCTTTATGAAAGTATCCTAAAAGGTACTAGATGCTTTCTAGAATTGCATTTCTGATATGTGAACTAGTTTAGTCTGTCAGTTCTGGAGCAGACATACTAATGCTTTCAACCAGGGAGAAAGAAATCTCCATATGGGGTAATGTAACTGGAATAAAAGCACATGGGATTAGCATGCCATTTAGTTAATCTGTTTATTGTGTTTAACATGGTGTTCTTGACAATGTTCTTTGGGAGAAAGTTCTACATCCTTTGTCGTTACTTAACCCAATGGAACGTTTCAAATTAACCATAGCATAGCAGTGGTATAAACACTAGCAGTATATTCAAAACTGATACATACTGCTTCTCCATGGAACAGCAAAGGGCTTCATAGGTATACTCACTCACAAACTCTCAAGATTGGTATACGGATGTAGATAATTGTTACGCATTTGTAAATGAAGGCATCCAAAGGTACAAGATGAGCTGATTTCCCTGAGGCAGAGATTGTACACTATTCACCAGCAGTCATTTTTATCCTTTTCTGTTGCCTTCCCCACACAGATAGGTTTCATTTCCCAAACTCTTTTAGCTTAGGTACAGCTCTCTGATCCAATGCTGGCCAGTGGAATGTTGGCAGAAGTGATGTGTGGCTTCTCCAGGCCACAGCTTTAAGGAAGCATGTTCCCCCTTGACTTGCTTTTCCCCTTTCTGTTGTCTGGGTGCAGGCAACTGTGGGGCCATGAAGAATGACAGAGACCTAAGATGAAAGGGGTTGGGACCCTGAATCACCACAAAGAGGAGAGCTGCTTGCTGTCCAGGGTATCCTTCTCAGACTGTTAGATGATTGAGTAGACTGTGTTGGGTTTGGGAGATTATGTACTTTGGGAGATTATGTACTTTTTTGTTACCTCGGTCTAGCCTATCCCAACTAATTGTACTGCTCCAGATTGTTCAGAAAGTCAGCAATAAAACTTCAGGCTTCTGAAGTGGAATTAAAATTAAGCATATGATTTACCAGAAGATTGCTTAGTGCTTTGACAATAAGTCAAGACTTTAAGAGAACTCCAGCCAGAGCTCTGCATTAGCAATCAGTTATAAGCACAAATCTGCGGAGTCACAAAGTGGCTAAAGACCAAAAATATTCTTGCCTATACCATTAGGCAATTGATTTTGCAATTGCATCATGAAATAACCTACTAAAGCCAAATTGGGAGGCTGGCGTTTAAAATGTACTTCTGCATGACAGTTGCCACAGATGCTCTCAGACTTCTTTTAATTCTGTCTTTCTTTCTCCCTTGGGCGTATTAAAATGCAAGTACCGTTGACACTTGAATAACATGAGTTTGAACTGTGTGGGTCCACATATGGTAAGGTTTTTTTTTTTTTTTTGATAAATATAGTAACAGTACTATAAATATATTTTCTTGGGGCACCTGGGTAGCTTGGTAAGTTGAGCATCTGACTTTGGCTCAGGTCATGATATCCTGATTCATGAATTCGAGCCCCGTGTTGGGCTCTATTCTGACAGCCCAGAGACTGGAGCCTGCTCCACATTCTGTGTCTCTCTCTCTGTCCCTCCCCCACTCACACTCTGTCTTTCTTTCTCTCTCTCTCTCAAAAATAAACAAACATTAAAAAATTGAAAAAGTATGTCTTCTCTTCCTTATGATTTTCTTAATGACATTTTCTTTTTTCTAGCGTACTTTACTGTAAGAATATAGCATATAATACATATAACATACAAAAACTGTTCATGTTACTGGTAAAGCTTTGTCAACAGTAGCAGTTAAGTTTTTGGGGAGTCGAAAGTTTTACCTGGGTTTTCAACTGTGTGGGGGTTTGCCGCTCCAACTTATGTGTTGTTCAAGAATCAACTGTATTTCTTTTTCCCCCCACTTCTAAAGCACCTTTATCTTCTTGTATTATTATTTTCTTATTGAAGTGTAGTTGACACCCAATGTTACATTTGTTTCAGCATACAACATAGTGACTTGACAAGTGTATCCGCTATGCCGTGCTCCCCATCGCATAGCTGCCATCTGTCACCACACAACACTGTTACTATGCTGTATTCTCTATGCTGTACCTTTTACTCCTGTGATTTATTCATTCCGTAGCTGGAAGCCTGTATCTCCCACTCCCCTTCACCCATTTTGCCCATCCTTTCACTCCCTTCCCTCTGGCAACCATCCATCTTCTTCTCTGTAGTTAAGGGTCTGTTTCTGCTTTTTGTTCATTTATTCATTTGTGTTATTTTTTTAGGTTTCACATATAAGTGAAATCATATAGTATTTGTCTTTCTCTCTCTCTGACTTCTTTCACTTAGCAAAATACTCTCTTGGTCCGTCCATGTTGTTGCAAATGGCGATATCTCATTCTTTTTTCATGGCTGAATCATATATATATATATATGATTCATATATATATATTCAATCAGTTATATTGAACTGATATATATGAATATATATTCATATATATATATGATATGTGTGATATGTGATATATATCTATATCTATCTATCTCACATCTTCTTTTATTTGTTCATCTAAAGGATCAACTGTATTTCTTAAGCCAACACAATAAGAAAGAGTTTAAAGGCATCAATCTGCTGTGTTAACTCTGTAACCTGAAATCTTCCTTGTTGACTCTACAGATTAATACAAAATGTACTAAGTATGGACAACAGAACTTAGAGACTTTTTTTGTTCACGAGTTCTTTTCTATATCTTTCCAGTTTTAGTTCTGGTTTGCTTCTAGTCTTATATAACCATTATTCATTTACTAATATTTATTTATCTGGTGAAATTGCCATCATAATCACTTCTACATATGCATTTAATTCATTTAATGAGTCTTAGCTCCCTTCAACACAAAATTTGTTCAGTGGCTAAAGCATATTAATAAATTGTTGAACTCTTATGGATTGAATGTGCACAGAGATACACTTAAGAATGAATATGTATTGGGGTGCCTGGGTGGCTCAGTCAGTTAAGTGCCCAAATTCATCTCAGGTCATGGTCTCGAGGTTTGTGACTTTGAGCCCCATCTCGGGCTCTGTGCTGACAGCTCGGAGCTTGGAGCTTAGAGCCTGCTTCGGATTCTGTGTCTCCCTCTCTCTGCCCCTCCCCCCCAATAAATAAACATTAAAAAAACCCACAATGAATATGTATCTTCACTGTACCCTCCCACTTTGAGGTAAAATCACAGTATTACATTTTTTTTTAATGTTTATTTATTTTTGAGAGAGAGAGAGACTGCGACAGAGCACTAGTGGGGGAAAGGCAGAGAGAGAGAGAGAGAGAGAGAGAATCCGAAGCAGGCTCCAGGCTCTGAGCTGTCAGCACAGAGCCTGATGAGGGGCTCGAACCCACTGACTGACCCACCCAGGAACCCCACACAGTATTACATTCTTAAAGGGTTCAATGCTTTGTTTTTTCTGCTTACATATTGTCTTAATTTGGGTATCCAATATGTGATCCAACATGTGAGCTTGAGGCACAACTGACACAAGATTCATGGGAGGATTTCTTGTGTAAATCAATTATTACATGATTTGTGGAATAACAAATATGGTCCAGATATAGTTTATGTTATTTTGGTAAACTTGATTACATTTATCCTGAAGGCACAAATATTAGTTAATCCTATCTTTCCCCACTCAATTGCACTCATAACATAAAATAATGTTAAACATAAAATAATGTAAACTAAAAAGCACTCTGAATTATGGAAATGCTTTAATTTAATGGAGATTAGCTGTCACAATATGAAAAACCATTCACTCATTTGTATGTTGCCTGCAGCCTTGAATTTAAGGACTATTCCCTGTTCTGGACCTTGAAGGAGATATCAATATTCATTATCTGAGGAGAAGAGCATAAATTACCCTTAGCTATCCAATAAACATTAACCCAAAAGATAATAGAAAAACCCATTTCTCTTGTGCAATAAAATTGTTGCCACTACTGTGATAAAGGAGGTTGAACTAGGTCAGGAGCAGTCCTTTTTACATTGCTCAAGAACACTAGAAGGATTAAAAATTTATGGATTACCTCCTAGAAACAATGATCTGGTACAGAAATGTAATAAAACACCCACTCTCCTGTGTCTTCCTAAGCTGCTCCGTGCCGTTTCATTTTCTGATTGTATTAGCACGACAACTTTCCAAAGCTCTAGAAACTGTCTTTTGGCAAAGATGAAGATTTTCAAACTAAAAGAATTTTTATTGAAAATCCCGAGGCAGATGGTGTGAAAAGGTAATGTTAAAATGTGAACCAAATAGAATCATTTTGTGTATATTTGGAATATTTGTAATTTTGTTTTACTTAGGTCGCTGATAAGTACAAGCAAAAGAACAAAAGTGAAGTAAAAGGATATGGCATTAAAATATTATACTATATTAATGGTCCTTTGGATAAAATTGTGTGAAAAACACGATATAGTTATTTTTATGTGAAATCTTCCTGTACCAAAAGCTGGCAAAATTATTTCTTTAAAGAGCTATAGTTTTGAAAAATTATTCATTAATGTTTCTTTAATCTTTCAGACTCCTCTAAGTCTTTGTGCTTTTTAAGAGCATTTTTAGAGCACACATATTTGTATATTTAATGCTGGAAAATAATCTAGGTGGGACTATTTGGATATAAATGTACTTAGTTTTAAGGGATTTGGGGAGATGGGGCTTTTTATTTGTAAATGTCTAAAAGTCATGCATTTCCTAAGTATTGATGGATGCTTTCATATAGGAGGGTTTTTGTTTTCTTTTCCAGTGACTCCTTTCCTATCTTCGCTTTCCACTCATGGCCTTTTATTCTTCAATAATGAAACATAGGAAAACATACACAGTTCCAAACTTTCCATTTATCTGTTTTTGAGCTAAATTGCCTTGAGGTTAAGTAAAGGTAATGGAAATATGATTACTCAGGTGAAACATTACCATATGGGCATTTTCTGCTCTTTACAGATGCCTGCATTTAAAGTAATCTACTAGAAACTGAGGCTTGGGAGGGAAAAATTCCCACCCATAGCTTATACTAATAGCATATATGCGAATAAAACTCTCGAACTCGTTAGTCCACGAGTCCCTGAGGATTGGAGTACATCATCTGTAGGGAAGCAGCCAAGAGATCTGTTGAAAGGCACATCATACCAAAGAAATGAACCATGTAACTTGCAATTGCTAGAAATACATCAGCTGAACCAAACTGACAGGTAATCTTAATGTCATATTTTGGTGTGTCTTCTCAGAATAAGCCAGGAGTCTTTTCTTGGCCCTACAAAGAAGTTGACTGATCTTTAAAGTTTTAATAGCATAGATCTTTCTGATGTGAGCTAGAAAGTTCTTTTTAAAAAGTAACAGGGGCTGGGGGCGCCTGGGTGGCTCAGTTGGTTAAGCATACGACTTCGGCTCAGGTCATGATCTCTCGGTTTGTGAGTTAGAGCCCCATGTCGGTATCTGTGCTGACAGCTCAGAGCCTGGAGCCTGCTTCAGATTCTGTGTCTCGCTCTCTCTCTGCCCCTCCCCTGCTAACGGTCTGTCTCTCTCTATCAATAATAAATAATAAATGTTAAAAAAAAAGTAATAGGGGCTATAAAAAAGGAGCAGTCTTTGGATTTTGTCCTTCAAACTAGAGACTGGTAGTGCAAAATAGGTTTCAGAGGCAAAGTCAATGAGTTTATGTCATTCTTATTCAGTCTGGCAGAGGGTAAATGCTTTAACATTGTGAAACAAAAAAGAACTGACCTTTTATGAAAATGTAGGTTAGGCCCACATCTACCAGACCCACGCATTTCATAGAACTGAGCTGAGCAAAATGAGCTGCTGATTGCACAATCTCATAGTGTGGCCGTGCCTTAGGGTCACCTGTCCTCCAAGATGCAGATGGGGAGAAAAGGGCATTTTAAAAGCTGAGAGAAAAACACAGACATGGCTTTCTTTTGATCTTCTACCCAGCTTTTGAATCTACTTTTATTTAAAACCATCATCATCACTTATATGTATATTAAATACTTTATTTTTTTAAGTTTGTTTTTGAGAGAGAGAGAGAGAGAGCACCAGCCCATGTGCATGCGTGTGGGGGAGGGGCAGAGAGAGAGGGGGACAGAGGATCCAAAGCAGGCTCTATGCTGACAGCAGTGAGCCCGATGCAGGGCTCAAACTCAAGAACCATGAGATCATGACCTGAGCCGGACACACTCAGGCACCCCAAAATGCTTTACTTTTAACTCTAAACCAAAATCATAGCAACAAACCTTTGAGGACTCAGTAGCATCTTTTTCAATAAATATTAGGCAGTTCAATTTTGCATAGAATTAATTGACCAAACAATCTTGACCTAACAGTTCCAAGATAAGAAAATTGGTCAATTACGTCTGAACTCTGCCATGATGACAAAGCACCACTCTTCCGGTACTTTGATCTTTTAATACGCTCCCTGCTGTAGGGGAGGAAAAGCTTTCCTCAACCATACTAGGGTCCTTAATAGGCTGAGTCTGAAGTTCAAACTGACAAAGATAGCAGGAGAGGAACATACACATTGATTTAATTCAAGTTTTACGTGACCCAAGACTTCCTTCATCATGAGGAAATGAAAATCCAAAGAAATGGTTAAGCTTGAGTGTTTTTTTTTTAAAGTTTATTTATTTATTTTGAAAGCTACAGAGACAGAGCAAGTGGGGGAGGGGGAGAGAGAGAGAAGGAGAGAGAGAATCCCAAGCAGGCTCTGCACTGCCAGCACAGAGCCCTATGTGGGGCTTGAACTCATGAACCGTGGGATCATGACTTGAGCCGAAACCAAGAGTTGGACACCCAATTGACTAAGCCACCAGGGCACCCCAAGCCTCAGTGTTTTTATGCTGGGTTTGCTAATAACGGGAAGTTGCAGAAAGACATGATAGGGCAAAGAGTATGAGCTAAGTGTAAACTGAGGGGAATTCAGCAAGGTCTGTTTGTTTAAATTCCTTTCTGTGTCCCTGTGTCTTCTGAAATAAGAAAGCTTCTTTCCTCTGGGTCTAAGGAGGGCATCTCTCATGTGAGGGTCTTATGACCTGCTTCAGGGGAAGGTCAGAGAGTCCTTACTGCTTTCTCAAGTTCCTGGAGCCTGAAATATTCAATGTGCCAAGATGCCATATTTTGGGGTAATGTGTCCTGAACCCCATCACTGCTGTGGAAATATTTATCGCTTTCATTGAACATGCGTACCTATTACCTCTTTTAATCCTCAACACAAGACAGGGCAAGGACGTTTATCCTTGTTTTATTTTGGGGAGAATGGGTGTTCCGGTAAACTAAGTGACGGAGCCAGTACCCACAACCACGGGGCCCATCCCACAAGGTTGCTCTGCCTCGCTGTCCATGGACTCATCTGGGTTCTCGGCTCCTTGGCATCCAAGAACATCAGGTAGCAAAACTGATAAACAAATGCTAATGTACCAACGGTGGTCTAGTGGACCACTGCCAGGTAATGTGCATTTCGCCTGAGCTATCCTGCTAGAGCTTTTCTGGTGGCTGTTTCAGAAAATATTAAAGATGGTTTTATGCTAGAAGGATAATGGAACTGGGCTGTGAAACAAGACAGGAGAAACACATAAAAATTCTAGCGTCCATAAAATCTTGTTAGATAGCATAAAAACTTTGGGAACTATTTTTGGAAGGCACTCATGGTGGACTTAACTCTTAATTTTTCTGTCTTGAAGCAGGGCACAGGCTTGCTTCCTTGTCTGTTGCTCCTTCATTGCTGAACAGCTCAGTACATTCACTCTGACAGGACGGGATGTTGGGGCATCTGTCCCTGGCTTCCCTTCCTTCTCTGCAGGTGGGATACCATGATGTTACGGTGCTCCTGCTGTAATAGAGTCAACTCTGGGTCTCAGGGGCTGATGATCCGACCTGTGGAATGTCCAGGGTATTCACTTTTTAAAACCTTTTTAAAAATTGAGATATAATTGGCATATAGCATCCTATTAGTTGCAGATTACAGCATAAGGATTTGATATTTGTATGCGTTGTGAAATGATTACCACCGTCACCACACAGTTATAAACATTTTTGTCTTGTGGTAAGAGCTCTTCAGATCACGGGCGCCTGGGTAGCTCAGTCAACTGAGTGTCTGACATCAGCTGAGGCCATATCTTGTCGTTCTTGAGTTTGATCTCTGTGTCGGGCTCTGTGCTGACAGCTCAGAGCCTGGAGCCTGCTTTGGATTCTGTGTCTCCCTCTCTCTCTCTGGCCCTCCCCCACTTGTGTTCTGTCTCTTTGTCTCTCAAAAATAAATAAACGTTAAAAAATTAAAAAGAAACAGGGGCACCTGGGTGGCTCAGTTGGTTGAGCGTCCGACTTCGGCTCAGGTCATGATTTCACAGTCCATGAGTTCAAGCCCCACGTCGGGCTCTGTGCTGACAGCTCGGAGCCTGGAGCCTGCTTTGGATTCTGTGTTTCCCTCTCTCTCTGCCCCTCCCCTGCTCATGCTCTGTCTCTCCCTCTGTCTCAAAAATAAATAAAAACATTACAAAATTAAAAAAAATTAAAATGAAATAAAAAAAGACCTCTTCAGATCGACTCTCTTAGCAACTTCAAAACACCCAATACAGTATTATTAACTAGAGTTACCATGCTGTACTTTACATCCCCATGACTTATGTATTTATTTTTTTAAAATGTTTGTTTGTTTTGAGAGAGAGAGAGAGCAAGCCAAAGCATGAGTTGGGGAGAAGAGAGAGAAAGAGAGAGAGAGAGAGAGAGAGAGAGAGAGAGAATCCCAGGCAGGTTCCATGCTGTCATCTTGGAGCCCGAAATGAGGCCCCGACTCACAATCCATGAGGTCATGACCTGAGACGAAACCAGAGTCAGATGCTTAAGTGAATGAGCCACTCAGGTGCCCCTGACTTATTTATTTTATAATCGGAGATTTGTACCTTTTGACCACCTTCACTCATTTCACTCACCCTTTGTCCCCTGCCTCAGGCAACCAGCAATCTGTTCTCTGTATCTGTGAGGCTTTTTGTTTTGTTTTTTAAGATTTTATTTTATTATTATTTTTTTCAACGTTTATTTATTTTTGGGACAGAGAGAGACAGAGCATGAACGGGGGAGGGGCACAGAGAGAGGGAGACACAGAATCGGAAACAGGCTCCAGGCTCTGAGCCATCAGCCCAGAGCCTGACGTGGGGCTCGAACTCACGGACCGCGAGATCGTGACCTGGCTGAAGTCGGACGCTTAACCGACTGCGCCACCCAGGCGCCCCATTGTTTTTTAAGATTTTAAGATTTTGTTTTTAAGATGTAAGAGGTCATAGAGTATTTCTCTTTCTCAGTCTGACTTCCCTCACTTAGCATAATGCCCTTAAGGTCCATCCACGTTGTCACCAATGGCAGGATTTCCTTCTTTTTTTGTGTGGCTGATTAATATTCCATTGTATGTATATACCACATCTTCTTTGTCCATTCATCCATTAATAAATACTTAGGTTGCTTCCTTTTCTCTTTTCTTAGCATTTCTCTGCTTATCAGAATTTCCATCAGGTAATTAGGAGCTAAGAAGGGAAGTTAGGGGAGGGAGGGAAATGAGCAACACAGAGCAGTATATGGTTAAGTGCCAAGAAAATAGTACTGACAGCCAGGGCTGAGTCCCAGATGAAGGACGTGCAGAGAAGCCATCATGTTCCACAGAACTGGAATTGAACCTTGGTGATGGGTAAAATTAGGATAGGCTGAGAGGAGAGAAGACACCAATGTTCTCCCCCCCCCCTTTTGTTTTGTTACAGAGAAAACCATATGGATTCTCTTTGGGATTACATTCTTGAGTAATATTTCTTGGAACATTCTTGGAAAGAATGTTCTCCATGTCTCCTATTTGCTGTGATGTGCTGAGGCAGTATCTCACCAATGGCTTTAAGACACCGATGTCTGAGCATTCTAAAGCAGAAAGTCAAAAAAGAACCCCAGTCTTGGCTCCGCCACCTGATGGCTGGCTCCTCAGGAGAAGTCATTTGACTTCTCTGGATCTGTTTTCTCATCTAAGAAAAAAAAAAGGGGGGAGAGGCACCTGGGTGGCTTGGTCAGTTGAACATCAGAGTTCTGCTCAGGTCATGACCTCACAGCCTGTGAGTTTGAGCCCCTCGTGGGGCTCTGTGCTGACAGCTGGGGGCTCTGTGCTGACAGCTCAGAGCCTGGAGCCTACTTTGGATTCTGTGTCTCTGGCTCTCTCTGCCCCTCCCCCGCCCACGCTTTGTCTGTTTCTCTCTCTCTCAAAAATAAAATGAACATTAAAAAAATTTAAAAAAATAGGGTTAATAATACCTACCTCCTAGGCTTGTAGAAATTTGCCTGTATCGAGAAAACGTGGGCAAATTAACTGACATGGTACTTTCCACATGGTAAGGGCTCAATCAATCACAATGTTCTTTTCTTTTCTCACAGTCCATAAATTAGCTTTGTCATTTTATAAGTAGGGGACAATCAGCATAGCCCCTGGCAGCATGTGAAGAATGTGGTACTTCTGCTGAAATGCGTGTCTCTGGAATGTGGGTCAACCTTCTTGGAAACCCAAGCCTGCCCTCTCACTGGTGGCCACCCAAAGACCCTCATCCCTGTCTGGGAAATGGATGGTGGCACCACGGTTCACACTTCCTGGTACATTGCCATCCACAACTCTAAAGAGTCTTGGAACACACACTAGCTGTCAAGAGGATTGAAGTACAGCAGAGTTTAGGACCGAAAAGTGCTGAGGCCAGGCATATATGTTAAAAAGTGAGGACATTCGTTAGCCAAGGACAAGTGCATACTGCTAGGTAATCAGGAGTTTCTCAGTGAGCTAGTCCGGCACAGAGCTACAGTAATTTTTCTTACATATATTTTCCTGGTGGCCGTCCAAAATCCTATAGTAGTATAATCAGATGGAGCAGACATACTGGTTAAACCTGCTCTTTATCAGCAGAAAGAGAGGGAGAAATAGCCTATGTGCTCTGTTTAACTGATTGAAACTTCTTACTGGAAAAGCAGCCACTGTGAGGGGGAGAATCTGGTTTTGGTGCCTCTTGTAAGACTAGGAATTAAAGAAAGGGGGAGGTTGCATTATCACAGCCCTCGGTCCTCCCGGCAAGCTGAATAATATCCCTTTAAAAGCCAAACATAATTTCAGAATGAATCAGGTACACACCTATGAGTCTTGTGTCCTGATGCTCCAAGGTTTCTGTTGAATTAACAATAGTAAAAGCAACAACACAAACGGCAAAGTTTTCCATTCAGAGAAATGGATCTAAGGCAAAAACTCCCCCGAGCCCCACAAAGTACAATCACCTGTTTTAACCTGTGCTACAACCACAGGGAGGGAGGGGCTTCCATGGCTCTGTGGGATTGCTTCTGCTGGGCACCCAGTCTGCAGCACAGCAAGGTCACCACCTTCTCGTCTGCAGGGGCCTCTGTTCCCTCTTACCTGCTCAGACACCCAGCAAGTCTGTAGAGGAGGGTTGGATTTGTCTTGAAGAAAGTGTTTTTTCTCTGGGAGATGAGGTGTTAGGAACAGGGCATCAGGAGAAGCTCTTAGAGGTAAGAAAATGTTATTTTTTTAAAAAAGATTTTTATTTTTTTAAAGTACTCTCTACATCCAACATGGGGCTTGAACTCACAACCCCAAGATGGAGCATTCCATGCTCCACCGATTGAACCAGCCAAGTGCCTCGAAAATGATGATATTATTACTACCCTCTTTTCCTCGCCTTATCATTAAACAGTGAAAAAAGGGATCACTTTTAAAAATATTTGAAAATAGGCTTCTAATGTTTTAGGCAGATGACCAAACTCTTGTTCAGAATGGCTTTTGGACCAGAGAGTTGGATAGTCACCTGGTAGAAAAGAGAGATTAAAGGTAGTTTTAACAATGTGAAGAAAAAAATCAATACAATCTTTTATTGTTATTTAATGACAGTGCTATATGCAGACTCCATTTCGATGGGGATCACAGTCAGTGGGGAGCCCAGTGTGGGGCTCGATCCCACGACTCTGGCGATCATGAGCCAAAATCAAGAGTTGGATGCTCAACCGACTGAGCCACCCAGGTGCCCCTGAATAGAGGATTTGAAAGGTCGTAGAAGAAAGAATTTTCTTTAGGGAGCGTTTTTGCCATTCAAAAGACAAATTTCTCTACCCCTGAGCTTCCTTATATTTCTGAAGTTAATAATTAATTGCCGTTATGAGGAATCGTCTATCCTGTGTACCCCTCTGCTCCATATTCAAAGCCTAGAGTTTGATTTGGTTTGGTTTTGTCCTCAGTGTATTTAAAGACCGAACATCAACGCATCACTGTGTAATCTGGACCAAATCTTAATTTGAATATCTTATTAGTTGAAAACCTTTTTCAGTGGTAATTGAAATTTAATTCTGTCCTTTTTAAAACATTTGAAACAAAATATTTCAGGGTTTTCAGGTTGCCTGTGATAGTTGAGTTTGTACTGAGATATCCCTAAACAAGCAGTCAGGCTGAGAAGATGTGCACATATGCTAAACGTTAGAATGAATTAAAAGCACGTAGTGGCATTGATGAAAATGTTATAGATAGACCTGGGTGTAGCAAAACTGGGAGGTGGTTTTTATCCAGGGGCCTGTGGATGGCCCTTCGAAGTTCTGTGAATGTCCTGGGATTAAAAGCAAGATTTTGTGTGTGCTTTTGTCTCAGGAGAGGATTGATGGCTTTCCTGAAATTCTCCAAAAGTGCCATGTCCCCCAACCTCCCCAGAAGGTTAGGAACCACAAACATTTGAAAATGCTCAGTACATTGGACTCAATTTAAAGCACTGATAAAAAGGAACTTCTTTTTCTACTTGAAAGTCTTGGAATGTTAGGCATAGGATCCTACAACTTAACATTTTTTTAAGAATTTCAAACCCCAATGCCATGGTTATAGAAATTATTTCACCAAAAGATAAACCAGATCTTAAAAAGGGACAGCTGTCTTCAGATGTGATACAGTCTTAACAATTCAAATGAAAAATTTCCTGAGAACTGGTGAATCCGTCAGGAGGCTGGAAGCCGGGTGCCCTGGGCGGAAAATGTCTCCTGAGCGCCACTGGGGGGCGCTGTGGCACAGGGAGAGAAAGGAACCCCTGGCCTACTAGTGTTCAGCTTCCAACTCCCGTGAGACCTTGGAGAGGTCATTTAATTTCTCTCCGGGTCTGTTTTGTTATCTGAAGAATGCCATCTGGTCTCTATGTTTCAACGAGACTAAGGTATGACAGACAACAAAGCGCTTTTTAAAAAGTGCACTACAGCCATTAAAAGAAATACATTGGTAAAGGTTGCCAAGATATATTACTAAAAAGTTGAGACACAACTCACACGCCATATTATTCATTCTATTAAAAAGTATACAACGCAGTGGTTTTCAGTTTATTCCCAAAGATGTGCGGTCACCAGCACTATTTAATCCCATAACATTTTCATCACCCCGCAAAAGGAAGCTCACATCCGTTAGTGGTTACTCTCCTCCCCCACCTTCTGGTAACTACTAATCTACCTTCTGAATCTATGGATTTGCCTGCTCTGGACATTTTTGGCATTCCATATATAATATCCATATTCTGGACATCCCATAAATGGAATCCTATAATATGTGGCCTTTGGTGACTGGCTTCTTTTACTTACAATGTTTTAAAAGTTTCCTCCATGGTGCGATCCTCATACTGATTTATCAGGAGCACTTGACATGATGACCATTTTTCTTTTTCTTTTGACTTCTGGAGCAACTTCCTTCTTATGTTCCTTCGGCCACATCTTTCAGCCTCCTTAAATGCTTCTTCCTCCTTATCTTTCAGTCTCTCTTAACGTGGGTAAGCCCCAGGGCTCAGGCATCAGACCTCTTCTCTTCTTTATGCCTCCTCCCCAGGGCCTTCATCCAGTCTCGTGGGTTTACGTCCCATACATGCCATCAACTCCTAAGCTGGTATCCCAGCCTGGACTTTCCTCTGAATTCCAGCGCTGTATCCTCATCTCTCCCTGGGTCTCTAGCATACATCGCAAAAGCAATGTGTCACCACACCGCCTGCCTTCCAATGTGTTCCTCCCACTGCCTTCACTCTGGTTGCTCAGACCCAAAATTTGATAGGCCTGTGCTTGACTTTATTTTTCTCAC
The DNA here is from genome assembly GCF_007474595.2 of Lynx canadensis. NCBI lineage: Eukaryota > Metazoa > Chordata > Mammalia > Carnivora > Felidae > Lynx > Lynx canadensis. Next base: position 21,694,231 of record NC_044304.2, read on the forward strand.
CTCCACACTGCATCTATGAGCAAATCCTGCTGGCCTTTCCTTCAAAACTCATCCAGAATCCAGCTCCTTCTCATGACCTTCATAGCTAAGCCCTCCTGGTCCAAGCCCTCTTGGCCTCCTGTTGGATAATTGCAGTAAACTCCTGACTGGTGTCCCTGCTACCTCCCTCATAGTATATTATTAGAAGCTCAAGGGATCGTTTTATTTTATTTTTTTAAAGCTTTTTTCTTAATGTTTTGTTTATTTTTGTGAGAGCGAGCAAACATGCACGCGTGAGCGGGGGAGGGGCACAGAGAGAGGGAGACACAGAATCCGAAGCAGCTCCAGGCTCTGAGCTGTCAGCACACAGCCTGATGCGGGGCTCGAACTCACCAGCCATGAGATCATGACCTGAGTCAAAGTCGGACGATTAACCGACTGAGTCACCCAGGCGCCCCACCAGGGATCATTTTAAAGCACAAGTCAGATCATATGTCTCGTCTGTTCAAAATTGTTCAGTGGATCTCTATGTTAATTAGAATAAAAGCCAAATGTTTTACAGTGTCTTACAAGCCCTACATGATGAGCCCTCCCCTTACCCCATCACACTAACCACCTGCTATTCTCCACCTTGATTTCTTGGATTCAGCTGCACTGGATTCCTCGCCATTCTTCATATACAACAAAATGTTTTCATCTCAAGGCTTCTGCACTTTCTGTTTTCTGCCTAGAATGCTCTTCCTCCAGATGTCTCAGTTCCTCATCTGTTAGTTCTGTGTTTACATGTCACCTAATGAATGAAGCCCACTCTGACCACACTATTTAAAATAGCAACTTGCACCCAACTCTCTCTCCACATTCCCTATGCCAATTTCTCTGCTTTTCTTTTTTTCTAAAACACTTGCCTACTGGCACATACATATACATGTAAGCATTTGCAGCCACTCATGCACACATTTTCCACCTATGTACATGTATAGCACACACATGCACACATTTTTGCACATGTGCATACGTGTATGCATACACATACACCTAATTGTTTACGTGTTCGTTTGCCTATCTTCCCCATCAGAATGTAAGCTTTGTGGATACAGCAACTTAATTTTCTTCCTTTCTTTTTTTATATTAAATATAATTTATTGTCAAATTGGTTTCCATACAACACCCAGTGCTCATTCCAACAGGTGCCCTCCTCCATGCCCATCACCCACTTTTCCCTCTCCCCCACCCCCTATCAACCCTCAGTTTGTTCTCAGTATTTAAGAGTCTCTTATGGTTTGCCTCCCTTCTTCTCTACCTTTTTTCCCCCTCTTCCCCTCCCCCATGGTCTTCTGTTAAGTTTCTCAGGATCCACATATGAGTGAAAACATATGGTATCTGTCTTTCTCTGCCTGACTTATTTCACTTAGCATAATACCCTCCAGTTCCATCCATGTTGCTACAAAAGGCCATATTTCATTCTTTCTCATTGCCAAGTAGTATTCCATTGTATATACAAACCACAACTTCGTTATCCATTCATCAGTTGATGGACATTTAGGCTCTTTCCATAATTTGGCTACTGTTACAGCAACTTAATTTTATTCCTTGTTGTACTCCCAGTGCCTAGAATAGTGCTTGGCATATTGTAGGCTCTCAAAATATTTTCATTGAGCAGAATGAATAAACTGTCTATATACTTCATCTTCCTCGCAGAGACATGTGGCAAAAACAGAAACTTCAAAGCATGATTTTGGTTGCCTTCTGCTTGATGTGAAGTGGTAGGGGTCCTCTGTTTCTTTGCCAAACTTAGGCTGGTCAGGGATGACAGAGTCCTTCTGAGCTCTGGGCCAACAGTGATTCCTACTGGACCTTCAAGTAGCACATATCCCCCTGTTGATCTCCTGCAGTCCTTGGGGAGTCAATATTTATGCCCATCCATGAGCCTGGCAGGGAGCCTTCCTGCCCTCAAGATGTGCGATGCTTGACTTTTGGGTAGAGATGCCAAACAAAGACAGGTAGATTAGTTTTTGGGCTAGGGATTTCTTCCAAAAGCCTAATGTGATAGAAGTGCCATCACAAAGGCTAACACACATAAAGAGCTTGAAAACTGGTTTGAACAATTCTGCTGGCTACAAGTAGAGATGATAAGAAATTCTAAATGTAGTCTCAAACAATTAGACTTTCAGAATTAGAAGGGCATTTCTGGTCCTCACTCCTTCACTCCTTTCCCTCCTGTCCCTCCCTCCCTCCCTCCCTTCCTTCCTTCCTTCCTTCCTTCCTTCCTTCCTTCCTTCCTTCCTTCCTTCCTTCCTTCCTTTCTTCCTCAAATGGAACACCAAGGGCTAAAGAAATGAAACAAATACCCAGGGTCACACAGTTAATGGCAGAGTCAGAGCCAAATTCAGGTTTCATGATTCTCAATCTTTGGAATACATAATGCTGCCTTCCCAGTAAACAAAGAAATAGTCAGGAAAATGGTCAATTAAATTATCTTGGAGAAGGTGAACCTTAGCTCTCAAGAAGCTCAGTGCCAGTAGACAAGTAGCTGAAGTATCACCCAAGAGATGGAGAAATGAGCATTTCTTGGTCTATAACCACTCTAAGGTTTCCAGCTTATCTCTCTAATTTTGTAAATTTCTTCCCAGGCAATTTAACTTTAGCTCAAATCATTATTTAGTCATTTGCTTGCATAGAGCATATATTTTTCTATGGGCAAGAGGGAACAGAGAGGGTCCCAAGGAAAATGCATTATTTAAAAAATTACTACAAAAAATGTAATGTACATAACACAATAAAAATAATAACAGCCAACATTTGTTAAGCATATTATGTATAACAGATGGTATTATTCCTCTTCATACATTATCACATCTAATCTTCATAACCTATGAGGTAGGTATACCATCATCTCCATATTACAGAGGCAACCGTTGAGTCTAGAAGAGGTTAGGTAACTGGGATTGAGTTTTTCAGTCTTAAAATATACCATTAATATTGTATCAATGGGCAGTTCTTTTGCCATTCACATACCCTTTGCCTCTCTATGGCTTAGAGGTGTGGGAGTATATCAGTCTATACAAAGTTTCTGTTTTGCTTTTTTTCCCCACATTAGTGGTTTCTGGTAGTAGGACAATATATTGTAGTTATGTAGATTTGGACATACAAATAATTATAGATAATACATGGAATATATATATATATATATATATATATATATATACACACACACACATATATAATTTGGAACACTCATTCTCAATCAGGGCACACAGATTCTCCAAAAGAGCTCCTTTGAATCTAGAATTGGACTCTGGTAACTACATTCTAAACCGTTATGCTATAGAAGATAAAACTAGAATATACTTTGTGTGTTTTCTTTATGTTTTTATAACACTTATAGTAGAAGAGCTTTGGCATGACAGTTGTCTTACCTAAATCAAAATCTCATTTAGTTTTATTTATTTATTTTTAAAAATTTATTTGGAGATAAAGGTAGAGAGTGTGAGTAGGGGAAGGGCAGAGAGAGAGGGAGAGAGAGAGAATCCCAACAGGCTCTGCACTGGCATTGTGGAGCCTGACATGGGGCTCAAATCCATGAACTGCGAGATCATGACCAGAGCTGAAGTCAAATGCTTAACTGACTGAGCCACCCAGGTGCCCCAAAATATCATATAATAAAATGATATTTTACAAAGCTATAAAACTCATAGCAGGAAACATAGTTGTAAACCTATGATGGTGGAACAGGCAATGGTTTCTTTTCTTTTCTTTTTTCTTTCTTAATTTATTTATTGTTTAAATTACATACAAGTTAGTTAGCATATAGTGCAACAATGATTTCAGGACTAGATTGCTTAATGCCCCTTACCCATTTAGACCATCCCTCCTCCCACAACCCCTCCAGCAACCCTCTGTTTGTTCTCTATATTTAAGAGTCTTTTATGTTTTGTCTCCCTCCCTGTTTTTATATTATTTTTGCTTCTCTTCTCTTATATTCATCTGTTTTGTATCTTAAAGTCCTCATATGAGTGAAGTCATATGACACTTCTCTTTCTCTGACTGACTAATTTCACTTAGCATAACACCCTCCAGTTCCATCCATGTAGCTACAAATGGCAAGATTTCCTTCTTTTTGATTGCTGAGTAATACTTCATTGTATATATATCCCACGTCTTCTTTATCCATTCATCTGTCGATGGACATTTGGGCTCTTTCCATACTTTGGCTATTATCAATAGTGCTGCTATAAACATTGGGGTGTATGTGCCCCTTTGAAACAGAACACCTTGGATAAATTCCTAGTAGTGAAATTGCTGGGTCATAGGGTCGTTCTATTTTTAATTTTCTGAGGGACGTCCATACTGTTTTCCAGCATGGCTGCACCAGTTTGCATTCCCACCAGCAGTGCAAAAGAGATCTCTTTCTCTGCATCCTTGCCAGCATCTGTTGTTGCCTGAGTTGTTAATGTTAGCCATTCTGACAGGTGTGAGGTGGTATCTCATTGTGGTTTTGATTTATATTTCCCTGATGATGAGTGATGTGGAGCATTTTTTCATGTGTCGGTTGGCCATCTGGATGTCTTCTTTGGAGAAGTGTCTACTAATGTCTTTTGCCCATTTCTTCACTGGATTATTTGTTTTTTGGGTGTTGAGTTTGATAAATTCTTTATAGATTTTGTATCCTAACCTTTTATCTGATATGTCATTTGCAAATATCTTCTCCCATTCTGTCAGTTGCCTTTTAGTTTTGCTGATTGTTTCCTTCACTGTGATGAGGTCCCAATAATTCATTTTTGCTTTCATTTCCCTTGCCTTCCCTTGTGTTGAGTAAGAAGTTGCTGCAGCCAAGCCGCTCTGGAAAACAGTGTGGAGGTTCCTCAAAAAATTAAAAATAGATCTACCCTATGACCCAGCAATAGCACTGTTAATAATTTACCCAAGGGATACAGGAATGCTGATGCATAGGGGCACTTGGACCCCAATGTTTATAGCAGCACTTTCAACAATAGCCAAATTATGGAAAGAGCCTAAATGTCCATCAACTGATGAATGGATAACAAAGTTGTGGTTTATATATACAATGGAATACTACTTGGCAATGAGAAAGAATGAAATATGGCCTTTTGTAGCAATGTGGTTGGAACTGGAGAGTGTTATGCTAAGTGAAATAAGTCATACAGATAAAGACAGATACCATATGTTTTCACTCTTACGTGGATCCTGAGAAACTTAACAGAAGACCATGGGGGAGGGGAAGGGGAAAAAAAGTTACAGAGAGGGAAGGAGGTAAACCATAAGAGACTCTTAAAAACTGAGAATAAACTGAGGGTTGATGGGGGGTGGGAGGGAGGGGAAAGTGGGTGATGGGCATTGAGGAGGGCACCTGTTGGGGTGAGCACTGGGTGTTGTATGAAAACCAATGTGACAATAAATTTCATATTAAAAAAAAAAGAAGTTGCTGTAGCCAAGTTCAAAGAGGCTTTTGCCTGCTTTCTCCTCGAGGACTTTAATGGTTTCCTATCTTACATCTCGGTCTTTCATCCATTTTGAGTTTGTTTTTCTTGTGGTGTAAGAAAGTGGTCCAGATTCATTCTTCTGCATGTCGCTGTCCAGTTTTCCCAGCACCAGTTGCTAAAGAGGCTGTCCTTATTCCATTGGATATTCTTTCTTGCTTTGTCAAAGATTAGTTGACCATATGTTTGTGGGTCCATTTCTGGGTTTTCTATTCTGTTCCATTGATCTGAGTGTCTGTTTTTGTGCCAGTACCATACTGTCTTGATGATTACAGCTTTGCAACATGTCTTGAAGTCCGGGAGTGTGATGCCTCCGGCTTTGATTGCTTTGGCTATTTGGGGTCTTTTCTGGTTCCATACAAATTTTAGGATTGTTTGTTCTAGCTCTGTGAAGAATGCTGATGTTATTTTGATAAGGGATTGGGACAATGGTTTCTTAAATATGATACCCAAAGTATAAGTAACCAAAGAAAAATAGATTAAATGAATTTAAAATAAAATTTTATTTATTTATTTATTTATTTATTTATTTAGAAAGAGAGAGAGAGAGAGAGAGAGAGGGAGAGAGAGAATCCCAGGCAGACTTGGCACCATCAGCACAGAGTCTATGTGGGGCTCAAAGTCACAGTGAGATCATGACCTGAGCAGAAACCAAGAGTTGGACGCTTAACCAACTGAGCCACTCAGGCGCCCCCGATAAAATGAACTTTTTAAAAATTAAAAACTTCTATGCATCTAAGGACACTACTGATAAAGTAAGAAGACAATCCACAGAATGAGAGAAAACATTTGCAAATCTTGTATCTGATAAGGGTCTAGTATCTAAGATCTTACAACTCAATAATAAAAAATAATCCAATTTATTTATTTATTCATTTTTAAATGTTTATTTATTTTGGGAGAGAGAGAGCATGAGCAGAGGAGGAGCAGAGAGAGAGGGTGAGAGAATCCCAAGCAGGCTTTGCACTGTCAGCACAGAGCCTGAAGCGAGGCTTGATCCCACGAACGTGGCCTGAGCCGAAATCAAAAGTTGGACGCCTAATTGAGTGAGCCATCCGGTGCCCCCAAATAATCCAATTTGAAAATAAGCAAAGGTTCAGGGACGCTTGTTCTGTCCCTGTCAGCACAGAGCCTGCTTGGGATTCCCTCTCCCTCTTTCTCTGTCTCTCCCCTGCCCTCTCTCTCTCTCTCTCTCTCTCTCTCTCAAAATAAATAAACATTAAAAAAATAAGCAAAGGATCAGAATAGACATTTCTCCAAAGTAGATATACAAATAGCTAATGAAAGCAGGAAAAGATGCTCACCATCTTTACCATGAAGAAAATAAGTCAAAAACACAATGAGATACCACTTCATACCCACCAGGATGACTATAGTAGTAACAACAACAGAACAATGGAAAATGACAAGTGCCTGGTGAGGACATGGAGAAATTGGAACCTTTACCCCCTGCTGGTGGGAACGTAAGATCAGGCAGCCACTTTGGGAAACACACACTGGGAGCTTCTCAAAATGAGAGCTACCACTTGACCCAGCAATTCTGTTCCTAGGTGCATGCCAAAGAGAGCTGAAAACACATGTTTTCATACGAAAACAATCACACGAGTGAACTTGTACATGAATGCTCATAGCCGCATTATTAATAGCCAAAGGGAGGAAACAACCCAAATGTCCATCAACTGATCAGTGGATAAACAAAGTGTGGTGAATGCACATGACATATTATTCAGCCAAAGAAGGAATGACACACATGTGGCAAATTGATGAGCCTGGACAACATGATGCTAAATGAGAGAAGCCAGACGCTGAGGGCCACATAGCGTCTGAGTCCACTTACATGAATTGTCCGGAATAGGCAAATCCGTAGAGACTGGCAGTAGGTTGGTGGTTGGCAGGAGCTGGGAGGAAGGGGGAGTCGGGAATAACTGCTAACAGATAAGGGGTTTCTTTTTTGCGTAACGGAAAAGCTAGCCGGTTGCATCACGATGATGGATGTACAACTTTGTGAGTATATCACTGAAGCACACATTGTAAAATGATTACAATGGTGGATTTTAGGTTGTGTGAATTTTATCTCAATAAGAAATGACATTTTGCAGGCTTTAAGTGATACGTGTATTTGAATCATCTTATTTAAATTAGGTTTCTGTGCTCTTTCTTGCAAGCAAACTTTGCTTTTTAAAATATTCCGTCGGGTTGATTTTGAGGCCCTGCCAAGTTGGGGTGAGGGCATGGGCTTTTTGAGTTGTATCAGGACCTGTATTATGGTTGTTTTGCCTCCACTCCCCCCCAGTTCATTTTACAGTAGCACTTTCAGAAGTGGGGTGGGGGAGACATACTCATCACTCAAGCTGGGTCTACCTAATGGCAAAACATTTGATGAACAGAATCTAAGAATCAAGCTGGAGAAAGCGGAAGTCAGGATTGCAGTAGCCTTTGGTGGGGAGAGGGGATAATTATGACTCGGAAGGAAACATGAGGGAGGTTTCTGCAGTTCTGGGGATGTTCACGTTTTTGATCGGGACGCCGTTTACACGAGTGTGTTCAATCTGTGAAAATTCATCCGGCGGTGTGCTTCTGATGTGAGCACCATTCTGTGTATGTGTTATATTTAAATAACGAGTAAGCAATTCAGTTCGACCTCCAGATATGTGTGTATGACATCAACAAACTGGTGTGGTTAAATGGGGACCGCAGCTCACTGAAGTGGCCTGCTGCTTTGGAGATGACTCCCAGCCACGGCCATTTCATAAGGTCTGTTTCCACGGGCTGGATCTGGTAGGTACCTTCTGAGGTCTGCATCAGGGCCCTGTGTCCAAGGCAGTGAGTGTGTCCTCATCATCTCCTAACGATTGCTTTCAAGAGCAAGGTCATGGCTAACCTGTGGCTCCTTGCACTGGGGCCTGCTGGACCAGGTGCTGCTCTGAGTCAGGCAGGCACGGCCCCCTCCCTGCTAGGTCATCCATGTCAGACACCCAGAAGCTACCTACCATGTCCTTGCTCTTTCCATGTGGACCCAGAAATTTCCTTGTGGGTGCCACTACAAACTGATCTGACAGGCCTTCTAGGGGGCTCAGGCCCACAATCCCATATCCAAACTACTTGGTGCCAGACGTCTTTCAGCATCTGGATTTTAAAACGGCGATACGTTGCATGTACCGTATATTATATAATATGGCCAGCACAGCCTGAGGCAGCTCTCTGTAATCAGACAATGATGAATATTTACAATGAAGTATGATAAAGATTACAAATGGTCTCATGTCAGTTCAGGCCAGGGCGTGCCGTCAAATGAGTTTGCATCAAACTTCAAAAAGTTTTTTTGGTTTTCAGAGTTCCGGGATTTGGAATTGCTCAGGAGAGACCATGGATCTGTATCAGTCAATTTTACTTTGGAGTGAATGAGTCTCAGTTCTTTCTTGACAGAGGTTTTCATGGGCTGAGGTGCTATGAGGGAAAGGTAGGGGGGAAGTGTGATGGGTGGGGAGGAATTTCACGGTGTGCCTGGGCTGTGCCTCTGGGTCAGTAAATGCAGGTGGAAAAGCAACCAGCAGATAACCTTGGTGAGGTGGGGCAGGGACGCATGGCACAATCCTGTTTGGGATTCTACTCTCCTCCATGACACCTGCTAAACTGTCAATGCTTGTTAACATTTCATTGATTCCCGCAGCACAGTGGGGCCTTCCTGGGGCGCTCAACCAGAACCACAAGTATAACAAAATTTCTGGAGACTAATATTTATCTAAATGAAGTTAATTATAGGCATGATAAAGCTCACTTAGACATGTGTTTTGAAGAGATTAGAATTGAATTCCCTGAACGAGAAGCAGGGGAAGCCTTTCCGGGAAAATTGATTTGCCATCATTTCTGCTAGTCATTCAACAGGATATAAGTTCACTGTGGAAATGACTTCTAAATGTCTCTTTTTAGGACTGTTTATGGGGGCAGGAAGGGAAAAACAGACAAATCTCACCTCACATTGGGAAGGTGTCTCCCACGACCCCAGACATGTTGATCTTGGTGTGAACTGTTGAAAAGGAGCATTGAAGAGAGCGATGGTGAGGGATTGTTCATATGTGTCTACAGGCTGGAAGATGGTAGCCAATGGTGAGGGTGGTTTGTAAGCTGATTCTAATTGTGATACATTTCACTAAAATGTAACATTTTTAGGGTTATAGGACAACTTTAGAGATCTCTTCCTGTCACTCTCTTACCACCTCTGTCATCTGCCTATCAGTATATTTCATTTTGATCCATTTAATAGACATTTGTCTAATAAGTGCTTTTTGTGGTCCTGGAGATGCCACAAGTGTGTAGTAGGTGCTAGGAAAATAAAGCTGTTAGGACCTGGTCTTTGCCCTCTAAAGCCTATTGCCTGGCAAGGCAGACAAATACATTCGATAGTCGTGTATATGCAGTGGGGTAAGTTGAGTCCCGTGATAGAAGCATTTGTAGAGTGTCACGTGGCCCTGAGGAGGGGGATCTAAATCAACCTGTGCTAGTGGTGCTCAGAGAAAACTTCTTCTAGGAAAGGAAACTTTGCACGAACCTTTTCCTTGATGCTTACCAGTAGAAAAAGGTTAAGTAAAATGCACAGATTGTGAATAGTTCACTGAATTTTCACAGATGCATGCATCCATGTAACTACCACCCAATTAAGATACAAGTCATTTTCCTCACCATAGAAATTTTCTTTGTGCTTCCTTCCAGCCTGTACCCCACCCCCATCCACCTCTGCAGAGGCAATCAGATGAATTGTCTTTGGTCTAGGCATTGACAATAAAAAGGGGAGGAGGAAGGGGAATTCTATGGGGGGGGAGGAAACAGTGTGCAAAGGCATGGACATGTGAGGAATTGTGACATATGGAAGGGACCTTCAGTCCTCTGGCATTGTATCAGCTGGGTGAGGGCATGTCGTCTCTGTTGGGTGGAAGTTTGACAGAGATGAAGCTAGGAGCCAGTTCATCAAGGGATGGGGAGCGAAGCAGTGTGATTTTCATCTTATTAAACAAAGGGGCATGGAAGGGTTTGGGGCAGGGTAGTGGTAGTGGTACTAAGACCAGTGTACTTTTTTTCCCCTAATTACAAAAGTAATTTTTTTCCTTTTTTTTTTTTTTTTTGAGACAGTGCATGAACAGGGGCAGGGGTGGGGCAGAGGGAGAGGGAGAGAAAATCCTAAACAGGCTTCACACTCAGATCAGAGCCCAGCTCGGGGCTCAATCCCACAACTGTGAGATTATGACCTGAGCCAAATCAAGAGTTGGACGCTTAATGGACTGAGCCATCTAGGCGACCCACCAATTTTTTTTATTGTGGTAAAATCAATACAACATAAAATTTACCATCTTAACCATTTTTAAGTGTACCATTCAGTGGTATTAAATACATTTATATTATTGTGCAACTTCACCACCATCCATTTCCAGAACTCTTTTTATATTGTAAAGCTGAAACTCTACCCATTAAAAAATAACTCCCCATTTCTCTCTACCCTCAGTCCCTGGAAACTATCATCCTACTTTCCACCTATGAATTCGATTATTTATTTATTTATTTATTTATTTATTTATTTATTATTAATTATTATTTTTTACTTTATTTTTAAAATATAACTTATTGTCAAATTAGTTTCTATACAATACCCAGTGCTCATCCCAACAAATGCCCTCCTCCATGCCCATCACCCACTTTCCCCTCTCCCCCACCCCCCATCAGCCCTCAGTTTGTTCTCAGTCCTTAAGAGTCTCTTATGGTTTGCCTCCCTCCCTCTCCGTAGCTTTTGTTTTTTTCCTTCCCCTCCGCCATGGTCTTCTGTTAAGTTTCTCAAGATCCACATGTGAGTGAAAACAGATGGTATCTGTCTTTCTCTGCCTGACTTATTTCACTCAGCATAATACCCTCCAGTTCCATCCATGTTGCTGCAAATGGCCCGATTTCATTTTTTCTCATTGCTAAGTAGTATTCCATTGTATGTATAAACCACATCTTCTTTTTTTTTTTTTTTTAATTTTTTTTTCAATGTTTTTTATTTATTTTTGGGACAGAGAGAGACAGAGCATGAACGGGGGAGGGGCAGAGAGAGAGGGAGACACAGAATCGGAAACAGGCTCCAGGCTCTGAGCCATCAGCCCAGAGCCCGACGCGGGGCTCGAACTCACGGACCGCGAGATCGTGACCTGGCTGAAGTCGGACGCGTAACCGACTGCGCCACCCAGGCGCCCCAAACCACATCTTCTTTATCCATTCATCAGTTGATTGATTATTAATTATTATTATTTTTTTTAAATGTTTATTTTTAAGAGAAAGAGAGAGACAGAGCATGAGTGGGGGAGTGGCAGAAAGAGAGAGAGACACACAGAATCCAAAGCAGGCTCCAGGCTCTGAGCTATTAGCACAGAGCCCAATGTGGGGCTCAAACTCACAAACTATGAGGCCATGACCAGAGCTGAAGTTGGATGGTTAACCAAGTGAGCCACCTGGGTGTCCTACTTTATTTATTTTTTAATGTTTATTTATTTATTTTGAGAGAGAGAGAGACGGTGAAAGCATGTGAAAGCAGGGGAGGGGCAGAGAGAGTGGGAGAGAGAGAATACCAAGCAGGCTCTGCACTGTCAGCACAGAGCCCCACAACATGGGGCTTGAACTCATGAATCATGAGCTGAAATCAAGAATTGGACACATAATAGACTGAGCCACCCAGGTGTCCTCCCCCTTTTTTTATGGTAGTCATCCTACTGGGTATGAGGTGATATCTCATTGTAGTCTTGATTTGTATTTCCCTGATAATTGAGACCTTAATTTTATTTTTAATTTTATTTTAATTTTATTTACTTATTTTTGAGAGAGAGAGAGAGAGAGAGCCAGCACAAGTGGGGGAGGGACAGAGAGAAAGAGGGAGAGAGAGAGAATTGCAAGCAGGCTTCGTGCTACCAGCACAGAGCCTGATGCAGGGCTCAAACCCACGAAACCATGAGATCCTGACCTGAGCTGAAACCAAGAGTTGGATGCTTAGCCAACTGAGCCACCTAGGCACCTTAAGACCTTAATTTTAAAGAGATCACTCTGGCAGCAGTGAGGTTGGAAGAATGGATGAAAAATATAGTGGAGGAAGAGAGACCCTGATAAACATGGCTATCCAGAAGTAATGGAGGCCTGAGTCAGGATGGTGCGTGGTGAAAATGGAGAAAAGGAAGTGGGATGGGAGGGGAATTGAGGAGATGAACTCCCCATGACTTGGTGATTAGATGGAGGTTGAAGGAAAGAGAAGGATTTACAAACCAAGGTGCCTACAAAGCAGAACTGGCATGATGTACCCCTCCCCCAATATTTCAAGATTTTGCATATTCAAAGTTACCAGCTAGCTGGTGGAGAACACCTAGAACTCAGAACCCAGGCTGCCAGATCGGGTGGGGAGGTGTTTTTTCTACCATATTTTGAGGGCCCCTTAAATGTCTCAGAAATGGGCCAATTGTTATGCTTACGCGAATCAGTCTTGGGCTCCTTTCCTCAAGGAGTGACTAGTATTTTCAGTTTATGACTTTTTAAAAACAGCTTTATAAAGGTATGATTCACACGCTCTGTAATTCATCCCTTTTAAGTGTGTAATTCAGTGGTTTTAGTATATTCATAGGTTGTGCAAGTACCACCATAGTCAATATTAGAATATTTTTATCACCCAAAAAAGAAACCCAGTACTCATTAGCATTACTACCCAATACTGCGCTCCCCCCCTCCCCCCAACACTAGGCAACCACTAATCTGTTTCTACAGATTTGCCTATTCTGGACCATTTACAGGAGTGGAATTATACAATATGTAGTCTTTTATAATAGGCTTCTTTCTTTTAGTGTGTTTTCAAGGTTTCTCCATGCTGTAGAATGTATTAGTACCTTACTTCTTTTTATTATTGAATAATATTCCCTCATATGGATATGTCAGATTTTGTTTATCCATTCATCAGTTGATGGACATTGGGGTTGTTTCCACTTTTTGGCTAGTAGGGGCAATGCTGCCACAAACAGCCAGGTACAAATCAATCTATGATTTTAAATGGGAATAGCTACCTCATTGGATTATTGCAAAAATAAAGTGAGACAGGGCATGCCTAGCACCAAGTACAGTGCTTGATATACAAGTGCAAGATAAATGGTGGTTCCATGTGATGAGGATGGTGATAATGAAGACAGATAATGAAGATCTCCTAAATCTCTTTTAGGAGAGAGAGGTGTTTTTTAAAATTGAAATATAATTGGCATATAACATTATATTAGTTTCAGGTGTACAGCATAATGATTTGATATTTGTATACATTATGAAATGGTCACCACAATAAGTTTAATTGGCATCCATCACCACACAGAGTTACGAACCAGTTTTTTCTTGTGATGACAACTTTTAAGACCTACTCTTTTAGCAGGGTTTGACCATGTAATACAGTGTTCTTAACTGTAGTTACCATGCTGGACATTCCTAGAGGTGATTATTGATGGATGCCAAGCATTTCTTTCTTTCCTTTTGTCCTATTCCCCAGCTTATGTCCATCTTTCCCTTTTAAGTTTCTCCTTTAAAAAATTTTTTTTTGGGGCGCCTGGGTGGCGCAGTCGGTTAAGCGTCCGACTTCAGCCAGGTCACGATCTCGCGGTCCGTGAGTTCGAGCCCCGCGTCAGGCTCTGGGCTGATGGCTCAGAGCCTGGAGCCTGTTTCCGATTCTGTGTCTCCCTCTCTCTCTGCCCCTCCCCCGTTCATGCTCTGTCTCTCTCTCTCTGTCCCAAAAATAAATAAATGTTGAAAAAAAAAAATTTAAAAAAAAAAATTTTTTTTTAATGTTTATTTATTTTTTGAGAGACAGCAAGAGTGAGCAGGGGAGGGGCAGAGAGGAAGGAAGACACAGACTCTGAAGCAGGCTTCAGGCTCTGAGTTGTCAGCACAGAGCTCAATGTGGGGCTTGAACCCGTTAACCGTGAGATCATGGCCTGAGCTGAGGTCGGATGCTTAGCCGACTGAGCCACCCAGGCGCCCCTTAAGTTTCTCCTTCTTTTCTTTTGTTGTTCTTTCTTCTTCCTCTTCAAGTTATAGTTTAACATTACTGACGATTTCCTTATGTATTGCTTAGTACCTGGTAGTCTGAGCACAGGGCTGTGGGCTTTGTAACACTTTGGGAATGACCTTGACCAAGTCTTGGGTGCAAGTAGGGCAATGCATGGGAAATTATTGCTGTGAAAGTCTAAAGGGATTTTTATGGACCTGAGAGGCTCTATTTAGGTGGCCAGACCTACTGCAAGGTTTTCAGAATTATCCAAGTTTTATAATTCCTTTTTTATATGCAAAAGCTTGGAGATTTTTGTCCTCAATTGAAGGAGTGCTTGGGTGTTTCTATACTTCCTATGCCAGGTACTTATTTTTCATAGGAATTTACCTTAATATTAAATAGATTATTTTTATCAATCCAAAGAAAATGGCAAATTACCATGGAAACAACCTGCATTTCAAAGTTCAAGTGGTTGAAACATTTTGAGGGCAAAGTTCTATTTTGTTGATAGATTGTTAAATTCATTCCTCTGTAAAATATAGTACTCTGTCCTTTTATGTGAAGAGAGACAAATATCTAATTAAATAAATATTACTTGGCATCAAACAATTGATCAAATATTTCAGCGAAGACAGTTTTAGGCTCAGCGTTGGTGGTGGACGGTGTCTGCATTTCAAACTCCCTTTCATATTAATGCAATATGTCATTGATCTCTCTCTTTGCTACATACAGAGGAACAGAGATGATTCTTTTCTGTAGGACCTCAAAGGCAGAAGCTGAACTGACATGGCAGAGGAAAGGAACTCGGATTCATTAGGCTTTTTTGAAAGCATGTCATGTGGGTATACTTTTTCTGACTAAATTGATGGTTTATTTGCTTTTGAAGTATGAAAGAGACCAACAGTTACCTGAAAGAAACCCCAACCCCGGGAGCAAGGCTGGCCTGCCTTTGGGAGTTCTTAGTACTTTGTGGACTGCTTGGTTTTGTGAACTGCTTCTCCAAAGAAAACACTGAATGCAAATTTGTTTTAAAAATTAAGTTGTTTTGGGGAGCGTGGGTGGCTCAGTCAGTTAAACATCTGACTTTGGCTCAGGTTATCAGCTCACAGTTTCTGGGTTCGAGCCCCACATTGGGCTCTGTCAGCTCTCTGTGCTGACAGCTCAGAGCCTAGAGCCTGCTTCAGATTCTATGTCTCCCTCTCTCTCTGCCACTCCCTGGCTTATGCTCTCTCTCTCTCTCTCAGAAGTAAATAAACATTAAAAAAATTAAAAATTAAGTTGTTTTTCATGCTCTAAGAAGTGAACTTGTATGAGTAAACACTCTGGAACTACTGTCATTGTGTCAACATCAGGAATGGAGCAGTAGACGACGAAAGCATGCCTTTCAGGTCCTTCTGACCTTCTGGAAAAGATCTAGATGAGTAATATACTATCTCAGAAGAGCTAAAAGGCAATAAGAAAATGATAAAAGATTAAAACCACAGAATTCAAAAAAGGACTAGAATTCAAAGGAGAAAAATAATTTTAGAAAAGGAGGCCAAACCAGGAGGAATGCTACAGCAGACATAATAGAAGGTTTAAAGAATTATAATTTAAAAACCAAAAAGAAAAGAAGAAAGAAAAAAGACTTGAGAGAAGTGACAAATGCATATGGTAAATAAGGTCTGAAATATGGATAATAGGAGCCACTGGAGAAGAGCCAAGAAATGGAATGGAACATGTGTTAGAACTGAAAATCAAGATAAGTTTCCTGAAATATTTTCTGGAATGTTTTGTACTACAGATTGGAAGAGCACACCATGTGCTGAAGAATACTGACCCAGATCTACCAATAGCAGCACTTACTCTAGAACAATCGCTGGACTTTAAAGAACAATAAAATTCTTCTTGGGGCAGTTAGGCACAAGTAGCATGTGACTCATGAAGGAAAGAAAATCAGATTATTACCAGAGTTTTGACAGCAAACCTTTATTCCAGAAGAAAATGGAATAATATATTTAAGATACTCGAGGAAAGAAAATGTGAGTGAAGGGGTTCTGAAAATTACATGTTTATTTATTTATTTTGAGAGCGAGAAAGAGAGAGAAAGAGAGAGTCAGAGGGAGAATTCCAAGCAGGATCCTCACTGTCAGCGCAGAGCCTGATGCAAGGCTCAATCCCATGAACCGTGAGATCATGACCCGAGCTGAAATCAAGAGCCAGCTGCCTAACTGAGTCACCCAGGACCCCGGAATGAAAGGTTTTATATCCAGTAAGATTGACACAAACTTGATCAACAAGCAGGAACTCGGGGAATACTGTTTTCATGCGCCCTCATTAGAGTATCTGCTGGTGATCAAGTCCACTGCATAGGTTAGGGAGACACTGACACAAGACTGATGGTGAGATACACGTTTACTTGTAGAGCTAAGGCTTAATGAGGGTTAAAAGAGGGAGATTATAATATGTAAAGGTAATATGATCTATCAACATAGATCTAGTAAAACATTGAAAAAGAGGAGAGAATGAGGTCTAAGAAAAATTTTTTAAACTATTTTCTCTAATCATAACTGGGAGTGACATTATTTTTATGATTCTGAGACTCTACAGTTATTATAGGCTAGAGTAAATAATGGGATATTCTGTTCAATCATCCTCTGGGTCCTTGAGAAGTAGGGTTCTTAGTATGGAAGAAAGGAAATACAATCCCCCAGGAGCAAGGAGCAGCTCTAGTACCCAGGGGATGGTCTTGAAATACTATGTTTCATTAAAAGAAACTAGGGCTTCTTGGAGAAATGGCTGATTCTAGGTCTGGAGTAGGAAATGTACAGATGAACCGGAGCATCTCGGCCTACCATGTGGCAGAGAGGCTTTCAAAGACTACCGAGTACGACAAAAGGCTCAGCAGCCATTTTGAAAGAGGCTTCCACAGGTCAAGGGTGAAACAATTTGAACCTCAATGAGGATAATGCTTAAATATGTGTAAACCCATTGATTCATAATAATATACAAAAAGAACACTAATTGGCCACCTTCTGAAGATGACAGATTACCAATTTATTGCGGTGAAAACTGTGAATAAAAACAAAGAATTGACCGTTTATCTGGCCTGTCCTTTATCAACTGTGCAACTAAGTAACCAAATGGTAGATGAGGGGAAACATCTTTTTGTAAAATCATTCCATCCCACCAATGAAAAAAAATGTGATAAAATTAAAATACCACCATCCCATCTATCTCAAATGAATAAGCAAACCTGGGCACTGAGCACAAACAGCTGCCAGCAGTAAAAAGAGAGAAAAGCAGACACTTTGTACCTCCTGCTGAAAGAACACACCACCGCTTCGTCTTGTCAAAAGGATGGACTCTGAACATCATCCATCCTCTGGGTCCAGAGGCCAATTTGCAGGGAATACAGAGGATAGAGGAATGCGCTGAACCGCACCACGAGTACGCGGCCATTGGCGTCCAGATTGAAGGAAACTCCACAGGTGAAACAGTGTAGGTCTTTCAACAGATATGGTGTAAGGAGGAGAATGGGACAGAGTGGGGTATACTGAGTTAAAAAGGGGAGCAGGAGTGCTCGGGTGGCTCAGTCGGTTAAGTGTCCAACTCTTGATTTTGGCTCTGGTCATGATCTTGCAGTTTGTGAGATAGAGCCCCTGCTTGGGATTCTCTCTTCCTCCTCTCTCTGCCCCTCCCCTGCTCACACACACACACACACACACACACACACACTCTCTCTCTCTCTCTCTCTCTCTCACTCAAAGTAAATAAATAAACTTAAAAAAAACTTAAAAAAATAAAAAAGGGAGCAAACTAAACTACTGTGCACACTTGGGTGATAAAACCATAATGTAGCACAAGAAGGTGATTAGAACTTTAGAGGCAGAGATGGAGGCTGTGATTAGGGGCACATGGAAGGTAGTTCACCAAGGGTTCTATTGTTAATACATTACTACACTGGCTTTATCGCATATGTGGCTGTCTATCCACCCCTCCTTCCATCCATCAGTCCATCTAATTTTCGGATGCATTTCAAAGCACATTTTAGACATTTGTAAACTTCTCTTTCAGTACTTCAGTACTTCCATATCCTTAACTAGAGTTCAATATTTACTTAGTGTTTTTTCGATGTAAAATTTACATAAAATGAAATTCACAAATTTGAGTTTTGACAAAGGCACCTACACCCCTGTAACTCAAACTCCCATCAAGATGTACATTTCATGGGGATCAAGATGTACAAAATTCTAGTTATAAAATAAGTAAGTCATGGGGATGCAAAGTACAGCATAAGTAAGATCATCGATGATATTGTAAAAATGTTGTATGGTGACAAATGGTAACTGTCCATTTATCACAGTACATTTATCACGGTGAGCACGGCATAATGTATGGAATTATTGAATCACTATATTGTGCACCTGAAACGAATATAACATTGTATGTCAGGTATGCTTCAATAATAAAAAAATTTTAAAGATATACCTTATCATCGTCCCCCAAAATTCCCCTCATGTTCCCTCCAGTTCTCTAAATATGAATGTATTCTCAAGTGATCAAATTCAAGAATGAAATTGATTTTCTTTAGAGGGAAATGAAAAAAAAATGGCATGTTTTACTTCCTCTCTCAATCCCCTGACATTGCCAATTTTTGTAGATCTACTCCAGGAACCTCACTTTGGATGGTTAGTAATCGTAGTACTGAAAGGTAGCATGGAATGGTGGTTAAGGTTCTGGAACCAGACTGCCTGAAATCCCAGCTCTTTCCCTTATAAGTGTGACATTGCTTACTTAACTTTTCTGCCTCAGTTTCTTCCTTTGACAGATGGGGATAGTAATATCTTCATCAAAGTCTGGTAGTGAAGATTAAGTGAGGTAATATACGTAAAGCACTTACAACAGTACCTGGCACATAGTAAACAAGATATAAGTGCTTGCTATTTATGTTATTAAATTACCATTTGCTTTGTGTGTTATTTCTTTCAAGAACTACTTGAGGATTGCTTTCAGATTTAAAATTACATTACCAAAAATTATATTAACGACAACTCTCCAGACTTAACTAGATTTGAAGGTCGATTGGAGACATCCAATGCCTTAACTCTGGGTCATCCATGTAATTTGGAACAATTTGCTCTAGAATCCTCTGGAGACCATCCGTCTTGTATGGATTCTATGTGGTTTTTGGGGAAGCCATGTACCTTCTCTCTTTAGTTTCCTCTTCTATGAGATGTAAGGAATATTATAGATTCACACAGGAGATTCATCAGACTCATCATAGGAACAGGTTGGTTATAAATTAGATTAGTCATGTGAAAACCTGTGGAAGTCTCAAGGAAATCAATACTCTACAAATGCCTCTGGTTGTTGGTATTTATCATTCTCCAAGTGAGCCAGTCCTTTTTATGACACAGGCTTACCACGGGGTCAGTCTGCAGAAGATCCATTATCAGTATCTCCTTTTTCTTTCTTCCTTGAGTCATCCTCTCCCCAAATGCCCCCCCGGCTCCACCACCACCTTCCAGCCACTTTTCCTGTACAACATGGTCAGCAGCCATGACGACAGCTCCAGCCTACCCAAGACTCTTACAGAGGCTGGATCTATCTTTTCTCTGTGAGAGAGTAGGAAGACTTGTATCATTTTTTTCCCCAAAATACTTAGCTTTGCAGCTATGGAATTTAGTGTAGTCATTTGGAATTCTCTTAGATTTTTACCTTGTGAATTTTTACTCCTATGTGATCAAAACCTCTGAGGTTTACTGACAGAATGTGCAGTAGATACTTCATTCCATCGTGATGGATTTTTTGGATGATGTTAAAAAACTCATTTTCTGCCTTTCAAGGCTCCTTAATTTTTCCTTTCTTTCAGTTAAGAAACACATCACACTGTCAATATCTATTGTCTTATTAATAAATCAGATTAAATTTTGACTTTTATTTTATATTTCATATGGTCTTTGCTTAGGGCATGTTAAAAATTTCAAAGATTCAGTAGAATCTTATATATCCTATTACATTAAAAAATTTAAATATCCAATATATGAATTAATGCCTAATAACAAAATATGAATTCATAGTAATTCTAACAAACTGGAAGGGAACATGCCATTAAAGAAGGGACTCTAAAAACACAGCTGGGATGGTCCTGAGTCTACAGAGGTTCAAGTATGTCATTTCTGCAGAACAGTTAGACTTTTCCCTTCCTTTCTGGTGTTCCTCTTCTAATAGTCTGTCTTATGTCTCTACTGTGTTCCTTATTACTATCTCTACCTATGAGTTACTCCAGCCTGTAGTCTCATGGCTGGCCACACTTATATGAGAGAAGAGCAGTTGGATTGTCAATTATGCCTCTTTATCTTCTGCTCACATGGGCTCCCACACCACAGATGCACATGTTTCTTGCAACTGAGAGTACCTTATCCTCAAAGATAGACAGAAAACTCATCTGACCCACACCCACTAGCTCTCATCTGGTCTGTGAATTCCTGGGCACTTATGTTCTCATGGTCACCTCTAGAATAACTTATTGTTCTTTGGAACTAAAGATTTCACTCAGGTCTCACTGTCGTTCAGATGTTCTTCTTTCTCTCCTTGACGCTTGCCTAGACATGGAACACAATGTTTTTCTTTGCGAATCCCAAAAATCCCTTCTGCATAAGGCACAGATTTATAACTGCATGGCAAAGAATTTAAAAAAGTAGTTATCAGAGACTCCTGTCCTTCATCAATGTATCTCCATGGGTGTCACCTCCCTGCTGTCCCACTGCTCTATCTTGTCTGCCACTTCTCTTTTCTTACATCTCCACTCAGGCTCATCACCAAGTTTCTCTTCATGTCTTGGGCAGAAGAGTTTAGTTATCTCTTGGTCTCCCAGTTTTCTTCTAAGTCATGACCAAGGCCTCACTATGGGGCACCTAAATCAATGTGTACTGGTACATAAAAGTCCAGGGCTCTGGACAGAATTATGCCACTTCCATTGGGTCAGAAGTGATTACAGTCAAAAGTAGTAATAGTGTTTGTTTTTTCCCTCTACCACTTACTATGTCACCTAGAAGTTGATTAAGATCATGTTGGAATTTTGCTAGGAATTAATCTGTTCTTAGCTGATTCTCTTTCTTCAATTCTAAAGTAAAGCACTACAGAAGGCCTTGATTCTAACTTATGGCAATCAGAATGGGTGAGATGAAAACACTAGATTGACTTCATGTAGTTATTGCTTTTTGTTATACAGTGTGTCTCTGTTGATATTCCTGCATATAACTTAATCACTTCTTTATATAATTGAGAGGTGATAGCTTGACTTGATAATACAAATTTATTAAAGTTGAGTTTGGTTGCTGGTTCTGGAACAAGATGGAGTGGATGCACTTTTCCCTGGTCCTTTTCCTTAAATACAACTACACACACTGTGAATTATTGAACAGACAGTGATAAAGGGACTCTGAAGGCTAGAAAGTAGAAGCACACTGGTAGAAAAATTTAGGATATGAGGAAGAACGTGGTGAGTTTTCTGAGTTCTCTTTTTTGTCTCTATCATACCCCTGGCCCAGTGCTAGAGAGGCCTGCAATCTGGAACCAGCAATATGGTGAAAGACTTAGACTCACCTATTCAAGAAGTGAGTGAACTCCAAATAAGACAAAAAAAGAAATCCACATCAACTTCTTTTTAAAAAAAAAATGTTTATTTATTTTTGACAGGGTTGGGGGAGGGGCAGATAGAAGGGGAGACAGAGGATCCAAAGTGGGCTCTGCACTGACAGCACAGAGCCTGATGCAGGGCTCAAAGTCATGAACTATGAGATCATGACCTGAGCTGAAGTGGGATGCCCAGCCAACTGACCCACCCAGGCACCCCTCTACACCAGCTTCTGAAATCTACCCACTTTTGAAAACTAGAAGAGAAAAAAGATCTTTATTTTTATTTATTTTTTTGTAGAGAGAGAGAAAGCATCAGTGGGAGAGGGGCAGAGAGAGAGAGAGAGAGAGAGAATCCTAAAGTAGGCTCCATGCTCAGTGTGGAGCCTGATGGTAGGCTTGATCCTACAACCCTGGGATCATGACCTGAGCTGAAATCAAGAGTTGGACGCTCAACCAACTGAGCCACCCGGGCTCTCCTAGAAAGATCTTTAAAGCAGCCAAAGAGAATTGACATAGTTATCTGTAAAAGAACACCAACTTAAATAACAGCAGATTTCTCCTCTGAAACCAAGGGGTCCAGGGGGAAGTGATGCAGCATTTCTCGAATGCTGAGAGAAAGGAATTGCCAGCCCCAAATCCTGTATTGAGACAGATTACCCTTAAAGAATGAAGGGGAAATAAAGACATTCTCAATCAAAGAAAAAGTAAGAGAATTTGTTGCTAGCAGACCTATCATTAAAGAACGGATAAAGAAAACTCTAGACGGACACACACATACACACACTAACAGAAGAAAGCTGGGACCTTCAGAAAGGATAGAAGAACAACAGAATAAGTAAAAACACATGTGAACATAATAGAATACACTGTAACACCATCTGAAGTGGTGCCCAACATATGTAGAGGAGATAATATTGTAAAATGGGGGTAGCAAAGCAACCTAAATGGAAACAAGTTTTCTACACTTCATTTTTCACTTGGAAATGTCAGCACAAGGAGGCTGTGATAAGTTCCACATATCTGTATGGCAACGCCTACGGTAACCAACACAAAACTATAAAACAGTATATTAGAAAATATCATAAAACAAATAAAAATGGAACTCTAAATAAATGTACCCAAAGAATTAAATATATATCCCAAAGAACTGAAAGCAAGGACTCAGATACTCACACACCAGTGCTCATAGCATCAGTCACAGTAGCCAAAAGGTGGGAACAGCCCAGATGTCCACCAATGGACCAGGTGTCCATTGTGTATACACACAATGGAACATTAATCACCCTTAAAAAGGAAGGAAATTCTGACACGTGCTACCAAATGGATGAACCACGAAGACATTATGCTGAGTGAAATAAGCCAGACACAAAAGAACAAATACTGTATGATTCACCTCCTAGGCGGTACTTAGAATGGTCAGATTCATAGAGAGGAGAACAAGTGCTTCCCAGCGGATGGCAGGCAGAGTCATTAGGAGTTGCAGCTTCATGGTTAGAGAGTTTTTGTTTGGTGTGAGGAAAGGGTTTTGGAAGTAGATAGTGGTAGTGGTTGCACAAGATTGTGAACGTACTTAATGGTCCTGAATCCTACACTTAAAATGATTAAAATGGCTAATTCTATGTTGTTTACACATTTTACTACAATGAAAGGAATGTGGTTAAGAACATGCAGCTCCTGGAACCCACCGGCAAGGACTGGTAAGAGGGAAGAGACAGGTGGCTTATCGCTATCCCCTAGGGGCCAGTACTAGAGAAGCTGTGCTCCAGCTAGGTCTGCTGAACAGCCCGTGTTTGGTGGAGTCTTAAGCTATGAAGACGAGGCATGGCAAGAAAAGCTACCTTCTGAACGGTGAGGATCTTTATGAAGAACCTTAGTTCTCAGCCACAAAGTCAGCTAAACTTGGTGTAAGCCGGTGAGTGGGGACAGATTTGCATCATGTATTTTCCCTCTGGTGTTTTTCACAATACACATCTGATGATCAGCTGTGGAATGTTAAAGTAGATGTGCTGATCTGGAGAAGAGAGAGAGAGAGCTCAGGGTTTTCAGCCAGGGTTACTGGAAACCCTCATGGTGACCTTGTCTGATTTCACTCCTTTTGTTCTCATTCATTCATTACATCTACGTCCCTGAGCCACCTGCCATCTCAGGAGAGTGAAATTCTTAGGCTTCACTGCACCGTAGGGTCAGTGTGTCGCAGTCTAAGTGACTGGGGATGCTGGAGAAGTGGGCTAACATGTGGAGCGAAAGTTCCTTCCCAACACCAAGATTCCCAGGGCCCCTTGGGTTGCACAAAGAAGCTTGTTTTGATGGGGTTTTGGCTGAGTTATCTCTGAAGTTTGGCTGTTGAAAGATTCATTTGGCCTTAGCCTAATAAAACAACCAAGAGAACATTAATATACTACAGGAAAGATAAATACCCTGTCTTTAAGAACAAGATCCTACATATAAGCATTTGGGGCACATTTTGCATATGGTTATGCCGACCTATTAAATGTACCAATTAAGTTCATTGACACTACTTTCTGTTTTAATATATTCAGGTGTGTTGAATCCCATGCAATTTATATCTGAGGAATCATCTGATACTGTGCATTGCTAGCTGGCAGATCATTTATTCGTTAAGCATTGAATCAATTAGTATGCATGAGGTCCTTTGCTGTATATATTTTTAAATTTTAATTAATTAATTAAAAATTGTTTAGTGGTTATTTATTTTTGAGAGAGAGAGAGAGACAGTGTGTGAGTGGGGGAGGGTCAGAGAGAGAGACACACACACAGAATACAAAGCAGGCTCTTGGCTCTGAGCTGTCAGCACAGAACCTGACATGGGGCTTCAACTCACAAACCCTGAGATCATGACCTGAGCCAAAGTTGGCCTCTTAACTGACTGAGCCACCCAGGAGCCCCTAATTTTTATTTTTTTTAATTTATTGTTTCCTCTGCTATATTTTGGATCTGGATGTAAAGCCCTCTCCCTATCATCCTCACTGCCATCAGTATGCCAGAAGCAGGGGACTAACTCCCGCAGCCATGGCAGGATGCCTTACACTGCACAAAGCTGCTGGGGTCTAGCAAAAGCTGGGGTTGCTCTGCTGACTTCTCAGGAATTTAGAGGACAAGGTGACCAAGTGTTGGTATTTGGTGTATGGTGTTCTTTTTCCTATTAATCGTTATCAATAAGGGGTTTGTTAATTTTGCATTTTCTCCTAAACATCCCTTGAGAGAAGATGGGCTTTACCTCCCCCCAGAAAGTGGAACCTGAGATACAGGCATGATTGGCCTGCTCAAATCATGTAGGGAGTCATTGCAGTATTGGGACCCCAGGTGTCAGGAACGGAAAGCGTCTCATCCACCCTCCCTGGTCCTCACTGTCTCCTCTCCTTTGAGAATTTCCTTCACCTCCTGGGTCAGTCCTGATCTCTCCCACCTCTTCCCTACAGAAGCCACTCTCCAGGCTGTTCTCTCTCACACCTTATATTGGGTTCCATTTCTACAATTAGACTGTAGGCTCCTGGAGCCCCTCAAGCAGAGTACAGCATGCAGGGGGCTTCTATGGTGATGCTTTTGCATCTTTCTGTCATCTCTACTAACCCTTCAAAAGGTATCTGTGTTTTCTGTGTCTCATCTTATACCAGAGAGTGACATTCCCAAAACACATTTGTCCATATTACAGTCACAATTGGCTGTTCTTGTGGCAAAGGCTCCTGTTTATGTTTCCTTATCTGAAGAGACAGTTCTCTTTTTGTGGGGTCTTAAAATACCTAAGGGAAAGACACAGAGTTAAGATATAGCTGGAGGGGGTGCCTGGGTGTTTCAGTCAGTTAAGTGTTCAACTTTGGCCCAGGTCATGATCTCATGGTTCATGGGTTAGAGTCCCGCATCGGGTTTTGCACTGACAGTGTGGAGCCTGCTTGGGATTCTCTCTCCCTCTCTCTCCCTCTCTCCCTGCCCCTCCCCCGCTCACTCACTCTCTCTTAAAATAAAGAAATAAACTTAAATATGTTATAAAAAAAGATATAACTGGAAAACACGGTTTCATTTCTTTTAAAATAATTATTACAAAAATTATGATGCATAACTAAATGTGTGTATATGTACACACACAAACATGTAAGTTATGAAGTTGAATAATAAAATAATACCAACGAGGCTGATACTCAATAAAACAAAACCAATACTTTTGAAACTACCTCTGAATTTCTTCTTAATTTCATTTCTCTGTTTCCCTATCCTCACCTCAGTGAACCACTAGCTGGAATTTGGTGTTTATCATTTTCTTACTTTTCTTTATAATCTTCATACGTGGCTATACACCACAAAACAATATATTGTTTACTTTTACATTTCTGGACTTCAGATAATTTCTATCATGCAGTATATTTTTTGGTATTTGATTTTTTTTTTTACGCCTAGCATATTTTTCAGATTTAAATGTTACTGTGTGTAGCTGTAGTTCATTGATTGTCCCTGCAGTGTAACATTCCATTGTGTGAATATTCTGCAGAGTTTTGACCATTCTTCTGTTGGTTGACTCTTTGGTCGTTTCCAGGTTTTTACTGAGAATGCTGCTGGAACATTCTGATCCATGTCTCTTGGTACAGATGTGCAAGAGTTTTTCTAAGATATCTGACAGTTCTGCTTTGATTTACTCTCAGATCTAATTCTTGACCTTCTGCTGTTCTGCTTTATCCTGCAGGAGGCTGACTCCTTATGTTTCAGACTTTGTGTCAGCTGGGTTGGGCAGATGGGAGGCACTGGGTGGTGGGGGAGATTGGAGGGCACAAGGAAGAGAGAAACCAGGTATTTCTCTTCTCTTTCTGTCTTGAGTGGTGTTTCTGGTGCAGTGGCTTGAGCTTCTGGACAGGCCACTGTGGTTCTAGCTTCTGTTAGGCAACTGTGGTCCACATGTTTCTATAACATTGCTTCCTCCCTTTGTCCCTCTTGCCTGGGACTCATCAAACTTTCCTATAAAGATAGTAAATATTTTAGCTTTGAAATCCATACAGTCTCTGTTGGAACTACTCAATTCTGTAAACGGGTATGGCTGTGTTCTAATAAACCTTTACTTCCAAAAACCGGACCACACATATACAGACTGATAATTGTTCTGTCAATTCCTGAGGCTCAGTTTACTTTTCTGGAATTTTATTCTTTCTTTTTTTTCTTTTTCTGGTTGTTGCTTTGTTTTGTTTTTCTGCATATCCCTTTGAAGGAGTTAATGTTTTCTGTTTATGTTACAAAATTAGCCTTGGGTAAATATCATCCATTCCCTGAATTTCTTTCTTTTTTCCTCATCTATTTTTTAAATTTTAACTCCAGTATATGAACACGCAGTGTTATATTAGTTTCAGGTGTACAATAGAGTGATTCAACAGTTCCGTATATTAGTTAGTGCTCATCAAGGTAATGCACTCTTAATCCCTTTCACTATTTCACCCATCTCCCCCACCCACCTCCCCTCTGGTAGCCATCTGTTTGTTCTCTATAGTTAAGAGTCTGTTTTTTTGGTTTCTCTTTCTCTTTTACTTTCTTTTCCCTTTGTTCATTTGTTTTGTTTCTTAAATTCCACATAAGAGTGAAATCATATGGTATTTTTCTTTCTCTGATTAACTTACTTCATTTAGCATTATACTCTTTAGCTCTATCCATGTTGTTGCTAATGGCAAGATTTCATTCTTTTTTAAGGGCTGAGTAATATTCCATTGTATAGATATACCACATCTTCTTTGTCCATTCATTCATCAATGGACGCGGGCTGCTTATGTAATTTGGTTATTGTAAATAATGCTGCAATAAACATAGGGTGCAGGTATCCCTCTGAATTACTGTTTTTGTATTTTTTGGGTGAATACCCAGTAGCACAATTACTGGATAATAGGGTAGTTCTATTTTTTTTTTTTAGGAACCTCCATATTTTCCACAGTGGCTGCACCAGTTTTCATTCCCACCAACAGTGCATGAGTGCTCCTTTCTCTCCACATCCTTGTCAATACTTGTTGTTTCTTGAATTTTTGATTTTAGCCATTCTGAGAGATGTGAGGTGAGATCTCATGGTGTTTTTGATCTGCATTTTCCTGATGATCAGTGACATTGAGCATCTCTTATTCTTTTCATTTTTAAGATTAGATAATTTTTATTGATCTGTCTTCAAGTTTGCTAACACTTTCTTCTATCAAGCCCATCTAGTGAAATTCAATTACTGTTCTTCTCAATTCTTGAATTTCCATTTAGTTTTAAAAATTGTTTTCTTGCTGACATTCTCTGTCCGCTCACTCAGTGGGACCATGTGTTCTGTTAACTCCTGGAACATACTTATAGCTGCTTAAAGTTGTCTGCTAAATCCAACATCTATGCTACTTCAGGGTCACATTTTCCTATTCCTTTGCATGTCTAATAGTTTTGAATTGTATACTGGAAATTGTTCCTGATATATTTTAGAGAACCTGGATTTTGTTATCTTTATCTGAAGGGTAATGATTTTTATTCTAGCAGGCAGTTCAACTACTTGCAGGTCACCTTGAATTTATGCAGAATTAGTTTTATGCTTTGTTAGGATGGATCTGTGCAAAGCCCATATCTGTGGCAAGCCCACCCACACCCCCTCAAACTTGGCATGACTCAAACTCCAAAACTATGTCTCCCCCGCAGACCTTGTCAAGGCTGCTGAGCGATCTTTTTCTTATTACTGTTTACATATTCTGGGTACAAATCCTTTGTTCCTCAGATGTGTTGCAGATACAGCCTCTCAGACTATGGCTTGCCTTTTCATTTCCTTTATGATATCTTGGTGGGTAGATTACCAATTAACTAGTTAAATTAGTTATTAATTTTAATGCAGTAAAAATGTTCAAATTTTTAAAAAATGTTAGCACTTTCCTCCTCTTCTTTAAAAAATCTTTTTCTATCCCAATGTCATAAAGATAATTATTTTCTGAAAATGTGTTTGCCCTTCCCAGTTAAGTCTTCAAGGAATTGATTTTTATACTTGGTGTAAAATAGAAATCCAATTTAATTTTTCTGTGTAGATAACCCATTGTCTTAGCACCATTATATCCCATTTTCCCCCTATGTGATCTACAATGTCACTTTTGAGATATAGTACATTTCTATACATGCATGTCAGGTTGTCCTTATTCTGTTCTACTGCTTACTTTGTCTATCTGTGTACCAATAAACATGACCTTAATTACTATAATTTTCCAAGTCTTGACACCTGGTGAGAAAGTCTTCTCATATTATTTTCTTTCAGGGGTGTTTGGCTATGTTTTGACCTTTGCATTTCTATATATATACTTTAGAATCAGCTTGTCGTATTCCTATTTGTTGGGGACCTATCATGTTTTCAACTAAAGAAAAGTGGCTTAAGAATATGTAATATGGCCTTCATTTATAACTAGCTTACATGCAAATTGCAGAGAGGATGAATATACATGAAATTGTGAATAGTGTAAGGCGGTACGGAAAGTGCAGGATTGCATGAAACGTATCAGTAGATAGGAGGAACCTTGAACAGAGTCAGATGACGAAGGTGGAAGAGATTAGAGACATCTCAGACGAAGTGATAGGCCTTGAAAGGAGAGATGAAGAGGAGAAGAAGAGGCATGTTCAGAGGTGATAGAAATAAAACTTACCTGAGTGTTAATGTATCCGTTTACAAAGTACTTTCACATATACATATAGTATCTCACTCGGTCCTCAAAGAATACTATCAGGCAGGACAGGTAATATTCTTATTTTAGGGGACATATGGGGAACGTGATTTGCCTGAGAATTCAGTTTGCAAATGCAAGGCCAGACTTCAAACCAGATCTTCTGCTTCTAGGCCAGAGTTCTCTCCATGTTGTATCCCCTTGTCACTCCATTTATAAGAATGGTTTCTCAAGAAAGCCAGGAGACCTGGAATTGGGGGTCTGTGTTATGCATGTGTCTTCTCCCTTACTTAGAACATGTCAGGAAGCAGGACATGTTTGATCTGAGACCCTGTGTAAGGCTTTTAGCCTACCTGGGGCCCTGCGGAGGAGACTGGGGGGAGGGAACACAGTAAGAGGGGCAGATAAGAATCACAGTCTCAAAAAGATCTTGCATACCTCTTAGGAAATTAAATTTAATATAGGATCAGTTACATTAACACAGTGGCTCTATTATAACAGGCTTGTTGTTTTTCCTTAAAAAGAATGTCACAAAGTAATTACATATTTTTATCAGGCAAAATTTGGGGTTACTATAATTTGCTCTGAGCTTACATCTGGCACCATATCATTTTGAATGCAGAAGTTTCCAATGCAAAATTGCTGAAGCTGGCAAGGTTTCTACAGATGTCCCCCAGTTTTTGAAAGTTCACATTATGTCATTTCACTCTTATGAAAGACATACATCAGTACCTGTTTTCACCAACCAAAGAAACCAAAGAGGATTTTTGCTTTTATGAAAAAAGGCAGAAAGCAAAAATAGCGTTCAGCGTTGGGTTGCAGCAAGCCCTTAGAAAGGCAATGTGCACCCGTGCAGTGAGCGGCCCGCCGAGCTCCTCCTTCTCAGGGAACCACACTCAGCATCTCAGCATCAGGCTACCGGAGCTTTGAACCGTGTCTGTGAGCATCTGTGCTTTATCTTGATTTATTTTGTGCATCTCTTAGCAAGATGTGTCCCAAGGTATCAGAAAAATCGAAGAGAGGTTATCTTTTTGGGTCTGGGAATGCTCAAAATTTTTCCATATAAATTAATAATCATTGCTTCTTTTTTTCCCCTGACATGTTGGCTTACAAGAGGTTTCATAAAAATGCTCTACTTTCAGATAGTGGGGGAAACATGTACTCATTTCCAGCAATTTCCCTTCATCTTTCCCCAAACCATCAATTTTCAAGTCCCATCTGGTATTCAGAGCCCTCTTGAAGACCCTCCTTCACTTCTAAGTCACACTAGTGCTCAAGAATGAATGTGAACTGATTCATGCTGGGTAAACTGGTTTATGATAAGTTATTTTGAGATCTTTCAGGAGCACCTTCATCTAGCTGAAGCAAAGCTATAAGCTGAAGAGATAAAGGTGTGCAGTGATGGGCTTTCTAGCAGTCACCACAGTTGGGAGAGCGGTGGGTGGCACAATCAGAGAGAAAATGTTTGTGTTAGTCCATTAGTTGTATCTGAAGTCACACCAAATTAGCAAGTATTTATTGAGTGCCTACGAAATGCAAATCAGCAGACTTTTACTGAATACTACAAAATGTCTCATTATGGGAAATGTGGCTTGATCTCAGGAGATTTAGGGTCTATTGGAGACGATGTAAATTGGGAATTCTTAATTTGGGGTTCAGATATTTCATGAGCTATCTGAAGTTTATGCAGTATTTTGTGCATATGTGTATATGTGTGCACTTATTTTGCACACTCACACACACATGCATTTTTAGGGACCATTCATCAGAATCACAAAAGGGGCCTATAGCTCCCCACAAATGGTTAAAAATAACCAGCATTGTTCTCTATTCTGTCCACATATGGATCCAGGACTATGGTAGGAGTCGACTCATTGCCTTCTCAAACAGGGGTGTCACAGTCAGGATTTGGAATGACAGTCCAAGGGGCCCTCCAGCTTTGCCATTGCTGCAGGTTAGGTCGGGAAGCTGCGGACTCTGTGACTGAGATTACCATTCAGGACATTTAATAGGGGGTGATTTGGGGATTAACACGTGTAAAAGGGAAGGGGAGAAAGCAGGACTGGGTAGAGGGAGAAGCTGAGCTTTGATGGTGGCTCAGAGGACACCGCAGGGGGTACATGGGGAGCTCTGAAGCTGGTGCCCTTCACTGGGGCTTAGCCTTTACCCCTTACTCTGATCAGCCATTGGCTGTGGACTTTGACAATAAGGAAGTATGGCCTGAGCTCATGCATGAGCAGGGGAAGGGGCAGAGAGAGGGAGAGAGAGAGAATCCCAAGCAGGCTCCATGCTGTCAGCAGGAGGCTGTCACGGGGCTTGATCTCACGAACCATGAGATCATGACCTGAGCCGAAATCAAGAGCCGGATGCTTAGCTGACTGAGCCACCCAGGCAACCCTGGAGAGCATGTGTCTTAACAAGTCCTCCAGCAGACTAGCCAATTGTCCCTCTGGTCCGGCTGGCATAATAGTCATCTCTGTAGAGAATCAGCATGGTATTCTGTGGGGTTTGCAGCCAGACCATCAGGTCTTTTCAGAGGGTGGGAGAGTTATGTAGCTCTGGGGCAAGGCTATGAATGTATGCTGTATACAAGTTCATACTTGTATACTATAAGTTCATACTATTGTTTGTTCTAAGTGAGTGTGAGCTGTTTTTGACTTTCTTTTCTGAGACAGCTAGAAAAGAATGCAGTGTCCAAGTTGGACCACATACCCGAGGCCCTTTTCATCTGCTCTACCAAAGATAGCACATCTGGCCCAATAGTGGGGATACTACTTGGTTGAATTTGCAATAGTCTACTTCCATCCTCCAGGATTTGTGTGATTTTTTTGAAGGAGCCAGTCAGGTGGATTAAATGAAGACATGATGGGGACCACCCTTTCTGCATCCTGTAGCCCTTTAAGGGTGGCATCCATTTTTGCCATTTCCCCTGGATATAATTTATTTGGATTTACTATCTTGGCTTGTTTGTAAGCCAAGGGTTGGGAATCAGTTTTGGACGTTTAAATCCCCGCCCCCCCCCCCAACTGTGACAGCTCTTACCCCGCTGATGTGGATCAGAGAACTGATTGCTATGTGGATTGCAGACACAGAGGGCTTTCTGTGAATGGGGCCAGGGCCAGAACTCCAGTTGTTACCTAAGTCCATTAGGACCCCACTGTAATGGGGAGCCTTGGTGTTTTTGGTCTCTGGAAATTAATGTAAAAAATTTGGCCCTTGTGTCCACCAGTCCTTTTGGGTGGTCCCCTTTTCCTCAGTATATGAGTAATGGCTTCAGGACTATTTGGGAAGGAAATGGAGGGAAACATTTCCAGGAATACTTACTGTGGTCTTACAGGATCCTTCCATTTGAGGGTCTGGCTTCTTCTTCAGGGAATTATTCCTGTGTCTAGAAACTGGCTTAGCAGCATCATTTACTATTGTCAAATTATGGAAGCATCCCAAGTGTCCATTGACTCATTAATGGATAAAGAAGAAGTGGTATATATTTACAATGGAATATTACTCAGCCATCAAAAAGAACAAAATCTTGCCATTTGCAATGATGTGGATGGAGCCAGAGAGTATTATGCTAAGTGGAATAAGTCAGGCAGAGAAAGAAAATATCATATAATTTCACTCATATGTGAAATTTAAGAAACAAAACTAATGCACAAAGGGGAAAAAAAGAGAGAGAGAGTGGGAAACCAAGAAACACTCTTAACTGTAGAGAACAAACTGATGGTTACAAGATGAGAGGTGGGTGGGGGGATGGGTTAAGTAGGTGATGGGGATTAAGGAGTGCACTCGTGATGAGCACTGACCAGTGCTTGTATGGAAGTGTTGAATCACTATATTGTACACCAGATATTAATATTACACTGTATGTTAACTAACTGGAATTTAAATAAAAACTTAAATAAAATAACACAAAATTAAAAAAAAAACTGGCTTAGGTTCAGAAACTAGGCAAGGGACCTTAACATTTTTGGGGAACAATGGCCCTCAACCTCCTCATTGTGTAGACTTGATTTCTTTTGATTTTACAGTCTGAGCAATACTCTTGTTGGCATCCCATTTATTTGTCCCCAGGGAATCTTGTGTTCTAGAATCACCTCCACAACTCGGTGTCCTGGGCCTGTGGGCTGCCCTCACAACCCCACCACTCACTGTATGCTTGTGTCCACCTGCCTTCTGGCAGGTAAACATTGCCGCCCAGCCTTTTTTTTGCAGCAGCAAGGTGGGGTTCCAGGGTTGGGTCCCATGATCCTCATCCTCACTGCTATCAGTAAATTCAGTATTGCAATGACATCTCTACTGTGGTCCCTGTGCCAAGAAGGCAGCCACAGTTGAACTTCTTTGCTCTGGTAAGTGGTATGTCCTCTGGTGGGTTTTCTGCCCTTGCATGGTATATCCACTGTGGATATACCCCCCCCCCCCCAACCAGCTGTTTCATCCTTATTCTGTTATCTGCCACCGTAGTTCTGGAATTTCTACTTCACTTAGTGTGGCCCTTTGCCTTTTCTATGCTTCTAGGAATCATCCTAGTAAAGCACGTGCACCGTCTCCCGGGATCCTTGCCAGGGTGTTATATCACGTATCCCGGGAGAACACTCCCAAAGCGATAAACCCTCCATTATTGAACCTTATGTTCTGCCTTCCTTG
Organism: Lynx canadensis; assembly: GCF_007474595.2. Lineage (NCBI taxonomy): Eukaryota > Metazoa > Chordata > Mammalia > Carnivora > Felidae > Lynx > Lynx canadensis. The sequence goes on from NC_044304.2 coordinate 21,728,652, forward strand.
GTGGAGCATTCTCAGGATCCAGGCCATGTGTACCCTCCTCACTCCTGTGGCCACAAATGTCCCGCCTCTCCCTTGTGGTGTGGTCTCCTGTGGCCCCGCCAGCGTGCCTCCACTTAAGGCCATAGCCATCCAATTTCATTATCCTTATTGTCACTATGTTGCCTATATTTCTCCAATTCCTGGTACATTACACCAGCCAGTGCTGTTCTTTCCACCAGTGTACCACCCCAGTCCACCACAGTTAAGAATTTTAACAATTACGTTGCTACCTTGTGCCACCTAGTGCCACACAGTCCCACCAGTGATGGGATCCTCACTGTCAACTGTGTGATCCAGCTCCCAAATCCTGACCTACTGTCAGCTTTCTCAGACTACATCTGGTGCCAGTTGGAGATTAGCATACTTATTAGGAATTGCTCTTAGGATCCTGTGGACCCTGTGGAAGTGAAGGGAAATTGAGCTGAGATGCAGTCTGGGTAGCAGCCTCAGCTGACCCTGGAGGGAGTTCAGAAGCTGGGGTGGCATGACCCTTTAAGATTGTCCCAAGTTGGGGCAAGAGGGCTGAGTCTTTAAACCCCCATATCAAAGAGTCATTGGATTCAGGATACTTTGGTAAGGGGCCTTGACCTTGGCAATGTGGCTGTGTGAGCTGAGGTGGTTTGTGTAGAGGCTGACAGCTGAGGGCTTTTTGCTGGTGGCCCACCTAGGAGCTGGGAGAGACTTTTATCCCAAAAGCAATATCTGTGTGGAGCGTCACAGCTTCCAGTACAGTCAGTAGTTAGGATTTAAAAAATCTTGAATGTGACATCCCCTGATCTCATCTGCCTTTGTTGATGAAATTATCTTAGTAGTGATTTCTTAGTGATTATCTTAGTAGTAAAGAGTAAGCCATAAATTTAAAGACTAAATGCTCTTTAGGGTGAGGCAAGCTCATAGGGAAGTGAGAACAACAGGGTTTGACTTTGTGACCTTGAGCAAACTCCTTCATCTTTGAGCCTCCTTTCTCTGGACTAGAACGCCAATCCCTGCTTACTTTCTGTTGGTTGAGAATCTTATTAGCCATGAGACAGTATATTTGAATGAGGTGCCTCTGATTTTAAAGCTTCAGCCAACCGAATACGGTTTCCTGTGCACTGTTACAAGTGATAAGTGAATGGAAGGATCCCTCTTTTCCAAAAGAGTTTCCCTACACAAAAAGCTCATGTCACTGGAAGTCTTTTCAGGGTTCTACGGTCTTGGGAAAGGAGGCATACTAGGTTGTTGTCACTCATTCACACCCTAGGACATGGAGGAGCCTCCAGATGTGAAGAGAGGGGTAGGGGCCCCAGGAGGGAGCAAGGTGTGTGTTGAAAATATGCTGCCCAGCTCTGGCTGTCTACCGACGTTTGCCTCACTGGCTAGGCTAACTAGGCTGGGCTGGCTGCTGCTCACTGGATTGCTCTGCTGGGAGCTTGGAGCTCTCCTACGGCAACATAGGAGCGTGCCTATTTTTCTAGTTAGATTCCAAGTCATCGAGTGTTTCACTCAAGTCCTACTGAGTTGCACAGAAATCCGAGTTCCTCCGTGGTCTCTGGATCCTAAGCGCTGCCAGCCGTGTGAGCAAGGAACCGTGCAGGTACCGGCACCGTCCGCAGTCTACTGAGTAGAAATTGAGTGGCTAAAGAGAACTGATAAAAGGCAGTTTCCACATCTACCTCATTCATCATTTCTAGTGTTTTAGATTATAGCGAGTGCCCTCCATTCAATCACTCCTCATCTCCTGGCAGGAGGTAATAATGACACCTATTCTGGGCAGAGTGGATAATGATAAAATCCTCTGTGCCCACAAAGTGCCTTTCACCACGTTGCTCTGTGCTCACAGAGCTCAGCTAAAATGCAGCCTATGTTCGATCCAGTCTGCAGAGAAGCAGGCTCAGAGATGGCACGAGACATGCAAAGAGATGTCTGTGGGGAGGGAGCTGGAGGAGGCAGGCATCCACGTGCAGGTCTGACAACTGAGGAAGGAGGCAGGGAAGGAAACAGGGCTGCATGAGGAGTCTTGGAAGGACCTCATCACCATGCTTGGTCATGGACTGGGGCTGAGGGTCAACTGCACTCACATAGCAGGAGATCTGAGCTGTGTGTTTCCATGGCCACTGGCATCCACTCCTTGCCCTGCACAAATCTCTCCTCTTTACAGCTCAGGGAGCAGCTTCTTCATAGTCCCTGCCCATCTCTCTTCCTGAGGGCAGGGGAGGGGGGCTAGGAGAGGTTAATGGGATGAACAACACATTGCGGTTGGTCCCAGGTTCCCGGGGGCTCCCCTCCCCCTACCCCGCCATGCATTCCAAGTTCCCCTCACCCTCAGCCATCACTTTGGCAGGTCACAGTGACTTATTGGTATTGGGTCCCAAACCTCCGTCTCCAGGGTCTGAGCCCTTGGTAATCATACCCTTCTCAGGCTGGAGTTGCTATGCCTATCTGTTTATCTGTTTACAGTTACAAGGGGATGAGGGAGTACCAGCAGGCAGTGCCCCGGGGCCCCTGAGGAAAGGGCTACCAGCCCCTCCAGATCCTTTGCATATTCTCACCTCAGGCTACTTGCCTGCATGTATGACTGGGACCCTGTGGGGGAAGACCTCTTTGCTGGCATTCAAGGCCAACTCTGAATGTGGCTGCTATGCAGCTGCTGTCCATTTTCAGCTCATATCCACAAACAGCTTATGTCCAACATTGAAAAAAATTGACATGTAATTCACATCCCATGTGGATTTGTAAGTTGTTCGTAAGCCACACTTGGGCCTTCTCCTGCTCTTTCTTCTGTCTCTCCTGGGCCATAGGTGCAAGCCTGGAGGGGGTCCCGGCACAGTTGTGGTGGGTGGTCTGGGGTCTAGGCTACCTGCTCATGTGGCTGGCTTGTGCTCTCTGGTCCTGCTCAGGCTCAGTCACGATGTGCCATTTCTGTCTCCTGATGGACTGTTGCTGGGCATGTCCCACTTCAGGGCTTGGCAGGTCCTGCTAACCAGCTCGTTATGGACAGCTGTATGCTCTCTCGATTACCTCAGGGCCAAGCATTGTGTCTCTATCGGGGCCCCATCAGGGACTGTTTTCTAAAAGGCATAAAAACACTCCATCGCAGATGGCATGGCCTTGTTCCAGAATCCCAGGGGCCTGCGTTGTGATTCTCCTGCTGGGGCTTGCCAGAGGCTCCACAGTGCATCTTGTTTTCTACCGCTAACACCCCCAACTTGACAGGGTCTTACAGAGACTAAGGCCCACGTAGCAGGACAGGTCTGCTATATATGCTGCATAGACCTTTGCTGCTTTGGGCTCCATCCAAAGCTGGCAGCCTTCCATGTTACCTGGTGTGGGCTAGAGCAGGATTCCTGGGTGTGGGATGTGTTGCTTCCAGAACCCAGAGACGTCTACCCGGCACTGTATTTCTTCTTTGTGGTACGGACTGCAAGATACAGCAAGCTGCATGTTTCATTTGGAAGGGATATTCTGGCATGCCCCTGACTGTTGGACCTCTAAAAACTTCAATGAGGTGGCAGGTCCCTGACGCTTCGTAGGGTTTATCTCCCACCCCCTGCCACACATGTGCTTTATCAAGACATCAGCCATACTAGCTAGCTACCTTTTGCTTGTCCTGTCTTTAATGGAATGGATCTGTGTGGTGTTCTGTGCAATGTCCAGGAAGCCGGACTATATCATGACAGAGGGCAGGAGAATTATCATAACCCTAAGGCAATATTGCTAATGAAATTATCATTGGTCCCATGTGAATGCAGAATGAAAAAGAATGCATTTGCAAATCAAGTATATATCCTGTACTTGAGGCCTTATTCATCTACTCTAGCATTAATACTATGCCCCGCACAGCAGCTACAATTGGGACTACTATTCGGCTGAGCTTGTAGTCTGTAGGCATCTCTAGGATCTACTCGGTTTCTGCAGGGGCCAGACTGGTAAATTAAATGGAAACATGGTAAGTCTTATATTCTGTTGGTTTTTAATGATGGCACTAATCTCCATCTCCCCCAAGTAATATTGTTTTTGATTTACTCTCTTGGCTTGTGGGGGTTCAGTTTCAGAGTTTCCCCTTGGTCTTTTCCACTATGATAGCTCTTAGCCCACAGGCCAAGGATCCAATGTGGAGGTTCCTCCAACTGCCAAGTATATCAATTCAAATTATACATTCAGAGACTGGGGGAATGATTACTGGGTGAATCCATGGACCCATTGGACCCACTGTGAGTCAGACTATAACCAGGACTCTATTTATTACCTGGTGCCCCCAGGAGAGGGGTGTTACAATGATGCTTTGGGTCTCTAGGTATCAATATTAACTCAGATTCTGTGTCAAATAGTTCTCAAAAAGTCTGGGAGTTTCCTTATCTCCACTCAGTAATAATATGAGTAACTGGCCATAGGTCCTTTGGAGAACTGGGGAATCATTATAGTATGCACTATAGTGCACATACATATAGCTATGCCATTATGAGTCTGATTGCCCTGTGCACCTCACCTCTTTTAGGCAGTGGGTTCCAGATCTAGAACTTGCCTTGAGTCTTGGAACTGAGAAGGGAAAGTGACTTTTTTTTTAATATTTATTTTTTAGAGAGAGAGAGAGAGAGAGAGAGAAAGAGAGAGAGAGAGAGGAAGCGTGAGCTGAGGAGGAGCAGAGAGAGAGGGAGACAGAGAATCTGAAGCAGGTTCCAGGCTCTGAGTTGTCAGCACAGAGCCTGATGCGGGGCTCAAACCCACAAACTGTGAGAGCGTGACCTGAGCCAAAGTCAGAGGCTTAACCGACTAAGCCACCCAGGTGCCCCAGGGAAAGTGACTTTTAAAGAGGTAACCACTTTCAGCCTCTTGTTCCTACATTTTTGCTTTTTTTTTTCTTATAGATGTTGAATTAAGTAATACTCTTGCTTATCTATTTTACCCCTATGAACTCTGTGCCCTATTAACCATCTCCAAATGCTATGTGTGCCAGGCCCCCTTGACTGCCTCCCAGGCCTCTGTTACTTTGGGCCCCATCTTCCCATGGATATTAGTGAAACCAGCTCTGTGATTGCTGTTTCTATCATGAGCTTGGCTGAAGAGGAGAGCTGCCACTCAACTTCTTAGTGATGCCAGGTGGATGGGGACTCCTCAAGCCAAAGATGCCTGATGGAGGAGTCTGCATCTTGCTGGGATGAGCCTGCCTTACTTCCCCTGCTGTGCTCAGTCATCGGTGGGGAGCAGCCAGCAGAAGCCTGGCACAAATGTGGTGGCAAATCTAGAGCAGGAGCAGCTGGGGCCATCAGTTGCTTATGCTCTCTGCAGCAGGGGACATGAGCTGGGTTTTCCAGGGGGCAGTGCAGCCTCACTCAGGGACACATCAGGAGTGGAGAAGGCCTCTATCTAGCTCATAACATGGTAAAAGGAAGGAACAATTGTACAAAGGTTACTAGGCACAGTTTCTGTTTTTTTTTTTTTTTTTTTTTAAAAACGGGCAGAGGGGTGGGGACAGAGGATCTGAAGCAGGCTCTGTGCTGACAGCACAGAGCCCAATGCGGGGCTCAAACTCACAAACGTGAGATCATGACCTGAGCCAAAGGTAGACGCTTAACCAACTGAGCCACCCAGGCATCCCCAATTCTGTTTTTTTTCTCCCCCTAAAATACTTCAGGAAACTTCACCTTCAAATACTAATTCTTCTCTGTGCCCAACACTGTCTAACTTCAGAACATCTTCATCACCCCAAAAAGAAACTCTGTACCCATTAGCAGTCACTCCACATTCTTCCCTCTCACCTGGTTCCCAGCAACCACAAATCTACTTTCTGTCTCTATGGATTTGTCCATTCTGAATATTTTATGTAAATGGAATCATACAATATATGGTCTTTTGTGTCTGGCTTCTTTCCCTGAGCATATTTTCAAGATTCATCTATGTCGTTGTATCAGCACTTCATTTCTTTTAATGGTTACATGATAGTCTTTTGTATGGATGTACCAGTTTGGTTTATCCATTTACAGGTTGGTAGACAATGTGGGTTGTTTCCACTTTTTGGCAATCATGAGTAACTCTGTTCTGAATATTGGGGTACATGTTTTTGTGTGAATGGATGTTTCAGTTCTCTTGGGTATAAGTGGATGGCTAGGTTGGAGATAACTCTGTTTAATTTTCTGAAGAACTGCCAAGCTGTTTTCCAAAGTTTTTATAGGCATTTTGGAAGACACAAAAGAGAAGATAATCCCTCATTCCAAAAAGCCTACAATTTACAGTAGATGGGGAGAGGAGATTAACGTTCATACGTTGAAAGTATAATTATAATATAGCTTATGAAAAAGAACCAAACCACATAACTCTAAATTAACCGTGGATCTACGGTCATGTACCCTTAAAGCCGGAAGAAAGGAGAGGGGCAGGGAATGATGAATGTGTGCTAAAATAGTTAGAGCTATGCCCCCAAAGCCTATATTTCTACATCCTCTTCAACAAGACAGGATGGGATTATGGAGATAAAGGAGTGGCAACTGCTTGACCCTCTGGAAAGCCTGCCCTGTGTCAGAGAGGTCCTCTGCTTTCTTTGTTTACGGTATGTTACATTTTTAAGATAAGAATCTGGTATGGTGGACATAGTTTGAAACTATGTTTTAGATATTTTCTCCAAAAGTGAACATAAATTTGAGTAGAACTATTCCCATTCTCTGATCTGGTCTCCCTTGTGACATTTGTTGTCTGTCTTGTTGGGGTTACAGTTACGATCCGTGGCCAGCAGCAGCGGGAAAGCAACCAGTTCCCAGAGGAAATGAACCCTGAACTCTGCACTCAGGGCCACAGAAAGAAGCATCTTGGGGGCATTTTCTATTTTGGGCTAAAACAATATTGCAGCATGAATAATCGTCCACACTTCTTCCTTCAGGCGACTACTTAATGGGTGGAGTCAACTACTTTCCATTTTCCATCCATTTGTCTTGCAGAGACCATATGTGTGATAGGATGGAAGTTATTCCCACTCAATTATTCTGAGATACTTCCTAAGTAAAACTGACATCACCTTTGGTCCGTCTCACTTCAATGTTTGTGGGCAATCTTCTACTCTCTGAACTTGGTAATTCTGCTCTCAGCGACCAGAGCTGGCCACCCTTCTTGGAGAAATCAGCCACCCACACAGCCCTTGAAGACCGCTCACCGCACACTCATCTGAAATTGCTCACCCAGTTTGTCCTTCACAGAGAGATTTGTTTTGAGCTTTAAACACCCTCCTTTCTGAGTTTCCTCACCTTATTACAAGGCTGACATTCATTCTGAATATTAAGTAAGGAAATCTAGGGAGCGGGAGAGAAGGAAGATTTTCTGTTTGTGCGCCACAGAGCATGTTCTGTTTCCCATTTTGAAGGAGTTGAGACTTGATAATGGACCAGTTCCTTCCACTTGTTCAAATTCTCATTTTTTAGTATTACAACTCCCCCCCCTCCTGCAATTGCATGGTGAATCTGTCTTTATTTTCTCCATGACTAAACACTGCATTTTCCAGCACTTAACAAGTCATTGTTCTGAAAAATTGGTTTCAGATCAGACCCTGCTTCCTAATGAGGCAATGACTTAGTTGGCAATACATTTTTTTTCCCTGGACTATAAACAGCAGCAGACATGAAAAAAAGCACAAAAGATGGATGAGAAATAACATTATGCAATTCCCCCTCTCCTGAAGGGTCTGTGAGTAAGAAAAGATTATGGAAAGCTCAGATGTTTGATTGAAATTCTATTATTCAGCAAATGTTAATTAAACAATTACTGTATGACTAGCCCTGGACATTATTTGCTGAAGACCCAAGGAAAGGAGAGCTGCTACAATCCAATCTGGGAGGCAAGATTTTAATCTTGTTATTTCTGTGCTTCTTTCCTATTTCCTATCTCATTAACGCTGAACTCTTCTCTTTCTTGGACATCTTCTGTAATCTGTGATTCACCTGCTCTTATAATTTTACCTCCCATTTTTTTCCCAAAAGGAGCTCCTAATATCTGTCTAGTCTTAAAATTTAAAAAAAAAAATGTTTATTTTTGAGAGAGAGAGAGAGAGAGAGAGAGACAGACAGACAAGACAGAGTGTGAGCGGGGGAGGGTCAGAGAGAGAGGGAGACACAGAATCCAAAGCAGGCTCCGGGCTCTGAGCTGTCAGCACAGAGCCCGACACAGGGCCCAAACCCACAAACAGCAAGATCATGACCTGAGCCGAAGTTGGATGCTTAACCAACTGAGCCGCCCAGGCGCCCCTGTCTAGTCTTCTGATGGGCCATTTTCATTGGCTTTCGCTCGTTCCTTTCCATCTCCCTTATTCCAAACCCCAAACTTTCCATATTTCAGAGTCTGATTCAGGTTCTACTTCTTTGGAGGCTTCCCCAGTCACTATAGCATTTACTGATCATTTTACTCTATTTTCTCAACACTATAGCATGGATCTATGGGA